>NC_141541.1:52331000-52688000 GCF_021556685.1 Rattus norvegicus | reverse complement strand
GGGAAATGTTGAGATCTGCCCTTTCCCCAGCATATCTGTAGCCATTTTGTTCCATACCTGCCAGCTGTTTCATACTGTTGCTATGATACGCCTGCCAGTCACTGACACAGAAAAAGAACTTGACTCAGAGCAGGGCCATGCTGACCACATACTCTGTTATGTTCTGTATGTTCTGAGGTTGTTAATCCTAAGAAATTCCACAAAGCTTTACATAGGACTCATCAAATTAAAGGTCAATATGAACAGTTATGTCTAACCTGACCACCGGGCACCATGTCCTGCACCTAAATTTGAGCTCACTGTGCTTTTTGTGGTTTTAGCCTTTATAAAATGACAGAGTAAGATGTTTGTCATTGTGGCTCAGCCTCCAAATTCTGAACTATAGCCCTAATCAATCAGTATTACTGTGTACATTCAATAAACCATCCTCTCTGGCTGTGATTTGTGTTCGTGGGGCTTGGGGGTGACTCCTGGACCCCAACATTAATGGGATTTAAGAGCCATAAATAAGATGATTCGGCCAATGGGCTCTTTACAGCCTGGAATTTCATTGCCTTCTTTGTTACCTAAGTTATGGCTAATGATATTAATTGATTTTAAAAGATTGGTTTTTTCCCACAATTCCTTTGCACGAGCATTGTAGGGAAAGGGTTGATTTCTCAGTACCTACTTATAATAATAGTTGTCCAGTAAAGAGGTATTATTGGAAAGTTTTGCCTCAAGAATATTAAATAGCCCTACTTGTGTCAATATTTTGTACAACAGCCATTAGAAATAATTTGTAAACAGTTTCCTCAATCTAAAATTTTTTTTAAAGATTTATTCATTTATTATATATAAGTACACTGTAGCTGTCTTCAGATACACCAGAAGAGGGCATCGGATCTCTTTACAGATGGTTGTGAACCACCATGTGGTTGCTGGGAATTGAACTCATGACCTCTGGAAGAGCAGTTGGGTGCTCTTAACCGCTGAGCCACCTCTCCAGCCCCTAAAATTTACCATTATATGGATGATAGCTTACTGGCTGATCCAGATGCAGATATCTTAGGAAAAAAATGTTTGATGAAGTAAAGACAATTTTTGCCTTACTGGGGATTACAAATGCTCCTAAAAAAATACAAAGAGGAGATTCTGAAAATAAGATAGGTTTACAGAAGTAAAGTTCAGAAAGTACAAATCAGGAAAGATCAATTACAAACTCTTAATGATTTTCAAAAAATTGCCAGGAGATATTAACTGGCTATGGTCCATAATTGGATTAACTACTCAAGAGCTAAGTAATTTATTTCAAACCTTACAAGGTGATAAGGATTTAAATAGTCCAAGAAAATTATCAGCTTAAGCTGAGAGAGAATTGACTCTGGTGGAAAAGAGATTACAAGATGCACATGTGGACTGACTGGATCCAAAGCTGGATTGTATTTTAGTTATTTTGTCCTCTACTCATTCTCCCTATTCTTACACAGAGAGAAGATATCTTAGGATGGATTTTTTTTCAAGATTTATTTATTCATTTATTATATATAAGTACACTGTAGCTGTCTTCAGACACACCAGAAGAGGGCATCGGATCTCCTTACAGATGGTTGTGAGCCACCATGTGGTTGCTGGGAATTGAACTCAGGACCTCTGGAAGAGCAGTTGGGTGCTCTTAACCACTGAGCCATCTCTCTAGCCCAGGATGGATATTTTTTAAAAAAAAAAATTTATTTACTTTATGTATGTGAGTACACTGTCACTGTCTTCAGACACACCAGAAGAGGGCATCAGACCTCATTACAGATGGTTGTGAGCCACCATGTGGTTGCTGGGAATTGAACTCAGAACCTCTGGAATAGCAGTCAGTGCTCTTAACCACTGAGCCATCTCTCTAGCCCAGGATGGATATTTTTAATCACACAAACAGAGTTAAAAAATTAAAGTCCTATGTTTGTAAATTGACTCTGAAAGGAAAAATAAGACTTTGACAATTAGTCTGGGATAGGCTGAGATTGTGGTGCCTTTTATCAATGCTGAAATTGCCTCATTATGGAAAGAAAATGAACACCGGCAAAGAGCTTGCAGTATTTTTTGGGGTGGAGGGATTAACAACAAATATCCCCAAAGCAAGAGACTCAGTTTATAAAAAGAACTAATTGGGTTCTCCCTCATATGGTAAAAGTGACGCTAATTTCTGGAGCCCCTACATTCTACACTGATGCAAATAAATCAGGAAAGGCAGGTTATAAGTCAGGAAAAATAAGCATGGTAACTCAGAGTCCTTATAATTTAGTTAAAAAAAATCAGAGCTGTGTGCCATTTCTATGGTATTAGTAGATTTTCCTGAACCTCTTAGTATAGTTACTGACTCTCAATATGCAGAAAGAGTTGATTTACATGTTGAAACTGCTGGGGTCCAAGGATTGTCTCACAAACCACACGGACACCAACACGGACAGTCAGACAGGGATAGTTTATTGAGCACATGCCCCAGGACTGGCCAACCAAGGCCACGGTACAGATTCAGGAACTGAACCATAACCCTGAGTTAAGCTCCTACAAGAGTTTTTAAGTCCAAAATTCACAAACGTCTGTGCCAAGTTATTTCACCAATCAGGATTTAAGAATGGAGGACTTCCTTAGGACCATGTCTTTGTTGTATACATATCCTGTTCCCATTGGTTTGGGTAATCGACTGTGACAGGTGACTTGCCTTGTCTAATATTCATGTTCTAACTTGTCAAAAGGACAGGACTTTGTCTAGCATTCATGTTTTAACTCATCAACTAGGATGTCAGTCACCCATGTACATGTCTCTTGCTGCCAAGTAGGATGTCAGTTTCCAGGGAGATCTTGGGAACTTAAACTTTATTGGACCACTACTCAAAATGGAAGTCTTATTCTAAGTAGTTCCTTATATTGGTGCAGGTGTCTCTCTTATGTTGGGGTCCATCTCAGGGGTGTCTTATACCATAAAAGCTTATACACAGGAGCAGGAAGTGCTGTTAGGTGATTGGTTCCGGTCCAAGCTTATTGTGGGTAACTATACAAAACAGTTCTATTGACTTTTTTTGTGATTGGTTTCCAAGGGCACAGAACATAGCAGAATATGTAATCAATCTTGGTATTAGAAAGTTTCCTAGGGGCTGGGGATTTAGCTCAGTGGTAGAGCGCTTACCTAGGAAGCACAAGGCCCTGGGTTCGGTCCCCAGCTCCAAAAAAAAAAAAAAAAAAAAAAAAAGTTTCCTAGTGGGGTTGGGAATTTAGCTCAGTGGTAGAGCGCTTGCCGAGCAAGCGCAAGGCCCTGGTTTTGGTCCCCAGCTCCGAAAAAAAGAAAAAAAAAAAAAAAACTAATAGAATGTGCCTTCCTACCTTTACATGTGGCATTTAATCTTACTGTTAGTATGAGGAGGAGGAGGAGAAGAGTCATTTGAGGAAGTAGAAGGACTTGGAGTTTAGCTGTAATGTATGGATTGGTGAATGTGTGTCTTCATTATGTGAATTTTCACATAGTCACGTGCCTGTACAATCATTGTGATAGAATTTCAGACACACCAGAAGAGGACTCCAAATCCCTTTACCAATGGTTGTGAGCCACCATTTTGTTGCTGGGAATTGAACTCAGGACCTCTGGAAGAGCAGTCAGTGCTCTTAACCACTGAGCCATTTCCCCAGCCCAAGAATTAGAACATTATAAGGAAATTCAAACTGCAAAGCTGCAGCGATTTGGATCTAAGATAAAGTATTTGAGCAGGGAGATGGTAACTGATGCCTTTAATCCCAGCAGAGAGAGAGAGGTGGAACTCTGTAAATCAGTTGTTTCCCAGAGTTACGGTGAACATGTTGGTGGTGACCCATGCCTTTGATCCCACCACCCAGGGACAAAACTCAGATTCAGCTCCTAATGGGCATTTTTGCACACTAGAAAAAGTACATATCATAATTACAGATAATTATTTAAAAAAAACCCAACTCTCTAGAGGGTTCTAGAAAGGCAGCTAATTTCCAATGGGCACAGGAACAAAGAGCTAATAAGCTCAGATTGGTGCATGCAGCCTTAACCAATATTGATCCAGATAATACCCTAATTGTGGAAGTCATATTTATTGGCGACTAGGTATTCTTCATAAAACAAAAGGGAGTCCATCAATATTTGCCTGACGGCTTCTGTTGCAAACACTTTCCACATATGGAAAATAAATATTCTCTCTGAGAAACAAATCTGGACATTTTACAAGGAGTAAATAACTTTATTCTCAGTCATTGCCGACCACCTTGTTGTCAGAAGGATGCCCCTTACAATGATGGATTAGACTATTCAAAGGTAGAGTCCTTCACAGACTTAGCTATGGAAGGATAGGTAATACGGTTGCCTGGTACCTATCTGAATTCCTTCACGACCCGGATGTGGGAGCAAAGGGGTCTGTGCCTTCCCACAGTGAGGAAATACTTCAGTTGTCTATGATCTGTTGGGGGTTGGTCTGGTGCTGCTATATATTCAAATGCTAAATTCTATGCCCCAAGTTCTGGTTGCCCCAAGAGAAGGGAATTCTCTATACATCAGCTTTTGTTGTTCAAATCTTGCCCCTACCCCCAATTAGCCCTGATTGGTTCATAAAAGTTGTGACGCAGCCTGTAGCTGGGCAGAAGAGAGGTGGGCGGAGCTTCCGTCCCCAGTCTTGGGGTCTCAGGTAAGGACAAGAGAGAGGGCTAGGAGAAGAGGAAGAAGGAAGTTTACATGGGGTAGTATGGACTGTCATGAGGGGCTGGCCTGATCAAGTAGAAGGAGCATAAACTGAACACGTGGCACGGAAGCAGACAAAATAGCTCGGAGGGTCGATACCCGCCGAGCTCTAGCATTTTAAAGCTTATTATAAGTTTTAAAGGTCTGTGTGGCTTTTATTTGGAAGAGGGCTGGTTAAAGAGTAACTGCAGTCATATTAATTTCCAGCATTAGTTATTATATACAGAATATTAATATTTATTTTACAATAATCCCCATCCCTAAACTGCTCACCACTCCCCCCAAAATGGTGCCTATTGAACTGTGGGGACCAACAAGTGGTTCCAGCATTTGGCTAATTCATGGTTTACAAACAACAACCAACCATTTTGCCCTAGGAAAGATATAACTTGTTTAAAAAGGAAATCTCCGGAGTTAGGGTTGGGTCAGGGTTTTGTTTTTATCTTTCCAGGAGAATAAGAGCATCCAACCAAGGAATCTGGAGACCGACCACTGGACAAGTGTAACATCAGAGGAAAGAGGCTGGGTCATGTCCTAAGAAAAAGGTAAATTGGCAGACTGGTGTCACCCACCTTCAGCTTGTCTCTGCTGCCCTCTACAGACGTAACTGGCAAATGTTCTCTCCGTGGACCCAATTCAATTAAACTTTAATTAAAAATTAAAGTTGGCTTTGGGGTTGGAGCGTGACTTTCTCCTTCTCCAAACCCACACATGCTTGTTGAAGGCTACAGGAGACCTTGTCTCAAAGAAAAGGAAAGAAGAAAACTGAACGGAAGGACCAACGAAGCTGAGGCAGAAGATTCAGGCAGGTGCCTGCAAACCAGTTCTTAGCTGTTCTTATAAACACTTCCTGTAGCCGGGTGTGCTGGTATAAACACTTCATGATCCGTGTATTGGATCCTGGCACTCTGGAAGGAGAGGCAAGCAGATGTGAGTTTAGGCCAGCACTTTGTCACCACACTGGGCACTCAACGGACCTTTAATTTCACACCTAACCAACACTTCACCAGCAAGGGCGCTACCCCAGAGCGCTACTGGAAGCTTTGCTCAATGGAACGAACTTATCGAACTTATCGAACTTATCGTCATCTATTTTGAGCTCGCTACTGATTTGGGGTTTTGACTATTTCATTTCCTGTTTATAGGGGACGTAATGTACGGTACTTCAGGGACTGTGTGCATGAGCCTTGTCAGACAGCAAGAACTGAAGGCAGAAAAGAGAAAGTTCCCAGGAGAGGGGTGGGGGTGGGTTGGGGTCGGGTGGGAAGCAGGCCCTGGAGGGCTGGAAGAGAGAGCCACCTAGTGGACTCTAAGCAGAATTCTGTTTCATTTGTTTTTGGTCTGCGTTCGCCCTGAGGAAAGTCTAGCAGGAAACTTTATTGTGGTTTCTTAATAGCACGCTGTAAGGGTCATTAGTTGAAAGAGACATTATTGGATGTAATACAGTGACATCATATAAATAATTACCCATACCTGTATAAGTAGTCTCCAGGCCATGAGTACTTGATGCCTGGGAGCACAAGATACCGTTGGCAAGCATGACTCAGACAGGCTTTGTATATTAGATATCAACTAGATTAATAGTAGAATATAACAGTATTATATTAATCATTTTGAATTACTCTAATGAAATCCTTGAGGTAATTAATTAACTTATAAAGAGAAAAGGTTTATGTTTGGCTTGTGGTTCTGGACTGACCTATTCATTGGGTCCAATGGTGAGGGTTCAAGATTGAGTGATCCTATTACTTGGGGCCGCTGGTGACATGCTGGCAGGAATATGCATGGAATAAAGTGCTTACATCTTAAGCCCGGCATCAGAGCAGCACTGAGACTGGTATTCTAGTCTCTTCCAAGAGCTAACCTCCAGTGCCCTGAGCAATCCTCTAGTGCATTCTTTCTTTTTTTGTCTATATATTATACATATATGTGAATACACTGTCACTGTCTTCAGACACACCAGAAGAGGGCATCGGATCCCATTACAGATGGTTGTGAGCCACCATGTGGTTGCTGGGAATTGAACTCAGGACCTCTGGAAGAGCAATTAGTGCTCTTAACCGCTGAGCCATCTCTCCAGCCCCGAATGCTCATTGCTTAAATCATCTTCCACCTTTGATTTTTATTGTTGTTGTTGTTATTGTTATTATAGTGGTATTTTGTTTTTTGAGACTGAGTCTTACGTGGCTTAGGCTGGCCTTAAAGTCACTATGTAGAAGAGGCTTGCTGGCTAGCTCACAGTTTCACCCTAAGCTTTCTTACATTGTTCAGAATCACCAGCCCAGGGAATGGTGCCACCTGTGGTGGGCCTAGCACTCCAATATCAAACATTGTTATGATGTCATACTGAGGACAATGGGAATGACTGTATAAGAGTGGGCTCTCCTCCCCTCAATAAATTGGTCTGGGAACTTTCTCCTTGCTGGCCAGAATTCATAGTTTGGGAAGGTGCTATGTAGATTGCGTGTGGTATAACTCGGCTGTGGACTTTGGGTGCTACATCAGCCGAGTCAGATATACCCATTGGTAAAATAGTGGCTAATATGCCATAGGGTAACCAACCAATGGCTTTCTGATTAGACCTGAGGCCTATGACCCAGGAAGGAATTCATGTCTGACACTTAAACCTGGTCCAAATTCCTGGGCCAGGGAAGTGATAGGCCCTGGTTCAGGAGTTAGAGTTGCTTCGCTAAATGGACATGATGTGGTAAAAAAAAATTGCCCTTGAAATAACTATGCTTGTCTCTCGATGTGCTCTGTCAGAAAAGCTTCTGTTTGTTTGGCTGGCCTGAAGCTTGCTGTGTAGACTAGGCTAGCTTTAAACTCAAGAGCTCTACCTGTCTCTGCCACCCAGGTGATGGGATTAGAGATGAGTGCCACCAGTCAGCCTAGAGAAGTTTATGCTAACTACGGACTCGGAATGGTTAAAGTGGGGGAATAAATGACCATTTATTTATCCTGAGAGCACTCAGCCATAAGTGGGACATCTGTGTCACCAGTGCGCTAAGGCTTGAGGAGCAGCTGGGAAGAGAGAGCAGAATGTAAGGGCAGATGGTGGGGTGAACTATTGTCAAATGTTATCTTCCAGCTACGATGTCGCTGCTGGACTCTTGAACTCACAGCGCACGACCTGTCGGCATCCTGACATGGAGGAGGGACACGCAGGCTCCAGACTTCCCCGAGGGTTTATAGCAGTGAATGGTTGCCGGGGGAGTGAGACAGTAGTGTAGCCCTGGTAAAGTGCCCACGCTCCTGTAAATGACCTCCTATCGGAGCAACCTTAATGAAACTCATTCGGCCAATCCAAAATGGAGACAGGGAAGGAAGAGAGAGACTAGTTTGGAAAAGGAAGGGGATCAAAGGGCTATAGAAGGTGTACAGAGTAAGGGAACAGAGGTAGATATGATAAAACTATATTAAATCATGTTTGATAATGTCATGATGAAACCACCATTGTTTATAATCAATATACACACGCACGCACACACGGACATGCACACACACATTCACACACATTCACACACACATTCACACACATTCACACACACATTCACACACACACATTCACACACACACACACACACACACGTGCTCACACATGCACGCACGCACAAACACACACATGCAAAAGATGGATTGTAGCTTGGGCACTGCCTCTAGGCTCACCACCATCCCAGGGGCCATGGAGAGCTGAGCTGGCCTTCAGCTCCAGCCTCTGCAATGCCCAATAGTGTCCACTGGGGGCCGCCACCGCCCTGAATGTGCTGCTCGGAGATTGATATAGCCTCCCCTGAGGAAGAAGGCCCTGGACAGGGATGCCCCTGACAGATGACATCGTCCACTGCTGACTTTTTTTTTTTCTTTTTTCTATTTTTCGGGGCTGGGGATTGAACCCAGGACCTTGCGCTTCCTAGGCAAGTGCTCTACCACTGAGCCAAATCCCCAACCCCCCACTGCTGACTTTTATGAGTAAATGAATTTGTTTAGACCCAATTCTAGGTCAACTCAAAGCCACCTCCCAGGTCTGGGGGAAACTAGCTAAATTAAGCCTTAGACCCTACCCGAGCCAGGAGCTGAGTATCCAACGTGCCCACCCTGAACAGAGAGGGGCTTATTCTCCCCAAGGTGGGCCCTCAGACATCTTATCTGGACCCATGCACCCATGGGCCCTTAATTTAGGGCGCCTGGTTAGAGGGAGGTGTTAATCCTGAGATTCACAAAAGAAAAACCATTTCCACAATTTTGAAACAAATTTGAAGTAAGCTTTAATTAAATACTGACCAGGACCGCCCTCTGGAATTCCCAGCAAACGGTCATGAGACAGGATTGTAGGGCTTCTTAAGGATAAACCCCGATGGCCACTGTATCTTCCCATATGGCGCTGTGATTAAGAACTACAGCTCCCAGCATTCCAGGAAGTTACCTGGTCCTTGGGCAGATGGGGCTTACAAGTTAACTTTAGGTCTTACAAAGGGAGAAGAGTGTTGGAACTCCCTGGACAGATGTATGTCATCTGAGGGGGTCTCAATAGAGCAGAGCAGCCAGGGAGAGGACGAGGAGCCCTGGATTCTTGTTCCTGACTCACAGTCCAAGCATGACTGCCCCTACACCCTTGGTCAGGCTGTGGTAGATGCTCTCTGTCCACGTCCATACTTCCAATGTCCTGTAGAAGGAACCCAGACACTTGGGGAATCACACACCTAGAGAGAGGCTGTACAGATAGGTCAAGATCTTGCTGTCCTAGAAGGTTCCAGACATTGATGTGACTGTGTATGGTGGCTGAAACAGGAGCCAAGGACCCTGGGACCCTCTGGGAAGGCAGAAATGCCCCTCCTGACTCCTGTGAGGATCCTGCCTCACAGCCACTCCCAGTGGCCCCAGTGAGATTTGCAGGGAAGGGAGGGTCCTTCCCTCCAGGATGCCAGGCCAGGCCCACCCACTGTTCCCTCACCTCCAAGTACTTCAGAGCCCTGTCAGCCACACTAGGGGCTGAGAAGCAGCCAGTCCAGAGTGGGGTGAGGTTGGAGGATAAAACTCCAGGTTCTTCTTCCCTTTTTCCAAGTCATAGTCGAACCAGGCACCCTTCTGCTCGTCCCACAGGATGGCCTCCATGGCGGCCAAGCGCTGGGCCCACAGGTCCCTATTCATCTGGCTTTGGTACGCTTCTGTATGGTTCTGCCTTTAGTCTTAGCAGGCAGGACCCTGCTCTTTGGTAAGAGGGCAATTTACCCCCTTAAGGAATTTCTAGAACCTAAGGGATCATCTCTCTCTGCATCTTGCAGGGAGCCTCCCAGACCCCAGGCAGGTCTAGCCAGCCCTGGCATCACCAAGATGCTGGGTCTATCCTGTGGGTGTATCAGACACTCACATCATGAGGTGTGATCTTGTCTCATTGACAGTAACTGTTGCTATGGACGGTGGTCCTGTGCTCAGCAGTTCTGAGGGACTGTCTTTTTGTTTTTTCCTCTGAAGTTCTTATCATACAGCTTAGGACAAAATCTCCTGGTTGTCTGATCATTTCCTTCCTTTAGTGTTTATTTACTTTGTATGTTTGTGTGAGGTGTATGCGGCACATGTTAGGGGAGAGGGACTACAAGCATATAGAAGCCAGAGAAGGATGTCACCACTTTATCCCCCAGTCAGAGTTTCTCATTGATCTGTGCTGGGCAATCCCCTGCCTCTGCCCTCCGTACACAGACGTTATAAGCCCTGTTGACAATGCCTGGCGTTTTACGTGGGTTCTAGGGATTTTAACTCAGGTCCTCCAGCTTGCACACTTGCCCTCTGAACCAGCCCCCAGCCTGTTACAGGTGCCCCCTTTCCCATCATGCCCCACAAGTGGTCATTCACAAGTGCTACGGCTCAGTCTTCAGACTACATCCCTTGCCGACCTGCTTGGCCCCATCCCCATCCTTACCACCAGAGCCCCGAGCCTCTCTTCCCTCCCTTGAGCCATCTCTATTCCTTGGCCTGCTTCTGTCCCCAACACCTGGGACTTTGTGACTCTTGAAAGAAAACCTTGGTGTCTTTACACTTCAGACTCCTGTCTGGCTGTGCCCCCTCTACCTGCTCAGTGGTGTTTCTGCCCACACGTCACCTCCTCTGAGACATGTCCCATCCTGTATAACACTCTCTGCTTCTCTTTCCCATGGTCTCATGGCTCTCCTTGGCTGCTTTTACTGCTGTTGTATGAGCTGGGGAAACGGAGAAGGGGTGATTGTGTTGAAAGCCTGCACGGAATGAGGCAAAACACCACCCTTGCCTCTGTTTTTGCTGCTAGAAACTGAAGCTCAGACACCAAGGTAGGCTGATCTCCAGGGGGTCTTGACGAATCCACTCATCCAGACTGGGAAAGATTTGCTTGAACAATGGAGAGAACAACCCTCGGAGGCCCAGATGAAAGGCTGTGGCCTTCAGCCCTGGGGCCTCGTGTGGCTAGAGTTTGTTGGGAAGGTGTAAGGTTGATACCTGAGGGAGCCAACTCTGAAAGGAAAAAAGGCTGAGGCTTCCCCTTTCAGAGAACCATCCAAGGTCTGCAATGGAGACTTGCTTCACTGGGCAGACTGATGGCAGATGCAAATGCTTGGTGGTAGGACCTCTTAGAATTCTGTGTCCTACTCAGGGTTATTCCACACAGGAAAGACCTAGTGTGTGGGAGGTGGTGGGGAAGCAAGGCCTGCAGGGTAGGGGTACAGGAGGGCTACATTTGCTCCTAAAGAAAGGAGGGGGGCAGGAGAGGTATGGACTAGGTCCGGGCACATGGGACTTAGTTCTCTGCAGTTTAGCTGCCAACTTGAGCCATGCCCTGCCACCCCTCTGCCAGGACAGAGCCTCCCATTTAGCCAAGGACTCTACTCAAACCACAGCCACCTGTGGATCAAAAACCCACGGCCTTTGTACACAGGCCTGGGGGTGGGGGCTGGGGAGAAGCGTGTCTCAGCACCCTTTTTCTTTTCTGCACAGGACAGCAATTTTTGCAGAAAGGGAGTGGAGGCTGCATGTGGGCCCCACGGCAGCCAGCTGCGGCCGTCTGCCCCGCCTCTGCCTACTACTCTACCTGCCCAAACTCTTGTTAGCACCCCAACCACCATGGCTTCCTGTCTCCCCGTGGGAACATGGCATGGTGTCTGGGTACCCGCCATGCCCCGGTGACTGAGCATCTTCTCCGTGCCACGGCTCATGTCAGCAGAGTCAGGGCCACCTGGGGATTCAACTCAAGTCAGGCTGACCCCGCCCGTGGTCCCTGTTTGCTGTGCGATCCCTGAGATTCGCAGTGTTCATAGATCTCCTTGAAAGACATTTTAAATCAGAAATAAACCTTAGCAAAGCCAACCGAGGGCTTGGCTGCACCCTAACAGGCTGAGGGTCACTGGTTGGTGAGTCCCTCTGTTCTTGTTGTCTTTCTCAGTGTGCTTTATGTTACTGGTTTTGTTTGTTTTGAAACAGGACAGATCTCACTAGGGAACCCCAGTTGGCCTGGAACTCAATATAGGCCAGGCTGTCAAAGTCACAGACAACTCTGTTTCCCAAGTGCCAGCACTAAAGGTATTTGCAATCATGCCCTGTTTGTTTGTTTGTTTGTTTGTTTGTTTTAAAGAGAAATGGATTAAGTTTGATTTTAAAGATTTATTTTATTTATGAATTCACTGTCGCTGTCTTCAGACACACCAGAAGAGGGCATCAGATCCCATCACAGATGGTTGCAAACCACTGCGTGGGTGATGGGAATTGAACTCAGGACCTCTGGAAGAGCAGTCAGTGCTTTTAACCACTGAGCCGTCTCTCCAGCCCCCCAGTTTTGTTTTTAAGGCTTATTTTTATTTTGAGTGTGTCCGACCTGCATGAGCCTGTGCAGGTCAGAGGCACTGGGCTTCCCTGAAGCATTACAGGTTGCCGTGAGCTGCCTGGCATGGGTGCTAGAAACTCAAGTTCTCTAAAGAGCAGTACATACTCTGTAGATCCATGGTTTGGTTTGGTTTTGTTTTCTGGGATAAGTTCTCATAGCCCAAGCAGGCGAAGAAAAAGTGTCCCAGGTTGGCTCAGACTCAGCAATCATTCACTTTAGTTTCTGGTACCTGACAGCCTCTTTAGCTCGCAATGGTCCTGGGCGCCTGTAAAAGACAAGTACACTTCTCTGTTTGAGCCACCGTCTTTCAGATTTCTGTTCTGGCTGCTGCTGAATGGCGCCTTTAATGGCTCCCTCTGCAGAGTGTCTCTTGTTTGTTTTTCTTTTATTTTAAGAACTTCCATCAGGGACAGGGGTGGTAGTGGTGGTGGTGGCACGGGCCTTTAATCCCAGCACTCAAGAGGCAGAGGCAGAGGCAGAGCAAGGTGGATCTCTGAGTTCAAGGCCACCCTGGTCTATTGAATGAGTTCCAGGACAATTGGGGTTACACAGAGAAAGCCTGACTCGAAAAACAACAAAGAAAAATAAAACGAATAAACCCAACCAAAACAAACAAAAAACCAAAATCATCCACTTCCCGTTAGGATCTATATCTCCATGACATTTCCAGCCGGGTGCCAATGTCTTGTCTCTCTTTCTGTACATGTAGGTGTGCAGAGGGATCCCTGCAGAACCCAGAGCTCACTGATTTGACTACACTGGGTGGCCAGAAACCCCCAGGGACTCTCTCTCCTGTCTCTGCCTCCTCAGGACCGCGACCACAGGCAGAGTGCCAGAGATCCAAACTTGGGTCCTGCTGCTTATGAGGCGAGCATCCTGGAGTCCCAGCCATCACCACAGCCCCATTTGGAGTTCTGCAGTATTCTTGCCCGCTTGCCCTATCTTTGACCAGCTGAGGGTACAGGAAGAGTTAAAAGTGGTTAGCCCTGAAAACACACACACACAACATTATACAAGCTGAGCAGGTTGTATTTATGTATTTAGGTGCACACACACGCACACACACACACACACACACACACACACACACACACACACGCGTGCGCACACACACACACGCATGTGTAGCATCAATCAATGAAGAAAAGAGGCCATGAAATAGAGCAGGGAGGGGTGTATAGGAAGGCTTGAAGGGAGAGGGGGAAGAAACAATACAATGATATTATAGTCTCAAAAAGTAAAAGAAATAATTTTTTAAAGGCCGTGACGCCTGCATGGGAATGCCAGCAGCCACCTCCCTGGTGGTGTAGAACATGGCTGCCAGCTGCCTTCCTCATACTTGTCAGTCAGCTGTGCGTCTGCTCCAGCCACTGGTACTTCAAGGCCTTCTCAGGCCAAGAGCTCCTAGTTCTCTGGAGGTTTGGTGATGCCAGAATGACATGACTTCTTTGTCCCAGTCTTGGGGTACTGACACGGTCAATGTCACGACCCATGAGAAGTTTTCTGGCAGCGAACTGTTAAACTGCCCCACCTGTCACGCACTGTCCTGTGTCCCGCTATATGTAGCCAACTAGATTGTCACCTGAAAACTAAAAAGTCCCACCAGGCTGGGTGGTTTGACTCCATTTGACAGGAGAGGAAAGGGCCTGTGTGATTGCAGCTTGGCCCTAAATATCAGCTTCCAGCCTGAGGAGTTGCAGGCATCCGGTACTGGGTGGGGAAAGAGCCACAGGACGGCAGGCGGTGGTGTGACTGATCCTCTGAGCACTAATAGGAAGCCACACACCGTTCATTCTCCTAGAATAACTCTGCACCTGCTGATAAGCAGTTTCTGTTGTGGTGAGAAACAGTACAAGAAAAAACTGTAAGGCCAGGGCCCAGCCCGTCCCGACTGTGACAATTCTTTGTTGTGGTGAAGTTGCTGTGGTCCTCACACCTCCTACTCACTTTCAATCAGTGCCACCTGCGGCCACCAGCCACTCAAGCCACACAGACAGACACCTGTGCAGAGGGGCAGTCAAGCCTGTCCCCAGACCACTCACCTGAGACCACTGAGGCCACTCTCACTGGGTGCTTTAGAGACGAACCCTGGTTTGGCCACATCTGGTCTCCACATGGGCAGACAAGTCATATAGTTTGTTGAAACCTTAGTTTCCTCTTGCAAAGTAGGAATAAGAGTAGCTCTTTTCAGAGGCTATTGTGATACAGACCACAGGTGACCGTGCCTGTCCTGTTTGTGGGTGGAGATGCTCTAGTTGGCCTCCTGCCCCATTGTGCAGCCAGTCACGTGGCTGAGGAAAATTCCACCGAGCTTGAGAGAAACTATGTTTAAGGCATGATCTGCGTGCTGGATAGTTCTATGTCAACTTGACACGAGCAGGGGTCACCAGAGAGACAATGACTCCATAAGATTGGGCTTAGATGATCCTGCAGGGCATTTTCTTAATTAGTGATTAATGGGGGAGGGTCCAGTCCATTGTGGGTGGTGTCATCCCTGGACTACTTCTGGATTCTATAAGAAAGCAGGCTGAGAAAGCCAGGAGGACCAAGCCAGTAACAAGCAACACTCCATGGCCACTCCATCAGCTTCTGCCTCCAGGATCCAGCCATGCTTGAATTTCTGTCCTGACTTCCTTTGGTGATAAATTGTGAGGTGAAAGTGTAAGCTGAATAAACCCTTTCCCCCCAAGGTTGCCTTGGTCACGGTGTTTCATGGCAGCAATGGTAACCCTAAGGCAGGGCCCTCTAGAACAGTGGCTCTTAATCTTCCTAATGCTGTAGCCTCCTTTTCATCACTGCTATAATCTCACTACTGTTGTGAATTGTAATACAAATATCTTTGTTTTCTGAAGGTCTTAGGCGACCCTGTGAAAGGGTTATTTGACCCCCAAAGGGTCTCTACCTATAGGTTGGGAACTGTTGCTCTAGGAGGACTCCCTCAGCCACCACCACACAGCTGCTCCTTCAGGAGCCTCCTGCTTGTGTGACCCCAGCCTGCGGCCTGAGACCAAGGAGGAGGGCCCACCTGGCAATGCCTTCACAGCACAGGTCAGATAAGCAAAGGACTGCCTCAAAGCATCAGAACAGGACCAGGTCCCACAGGCCTCGTCCTGGTCTGTGGGGTGCACTGTCTCTTAGCTTAGCTACTCACATGAGAACAAGACAAATGTGCAGGGAAGGTGGGGATGCCTAGGGTCACAGCTCAGCAAGAGAGAGAGACCTGGAAAAGAGGAGGGAGAGGAGAGCAAAGGGAGAGGGAGAAGGAGATGGAGAAGGAAGAGTAGGGGAGACAAGAATAGGGGGGAAACAAAAGAAAACGGAATGAACAGGGTGAAACAGCAGAATCGGAATAGGTCATATGGAGAATTAATCCTAGCATTTGGGAGGCAAAGGCAGCCAGATTCATGAGTTCAAGGCCAGCCTGGTCTGCATAGTGATTTTCAGGACAGCTAGGGCTACATAGAGAGAGACCTTGCCTTGGACTGAAGAGATGGCTCAATGACTAAGAGCTTTGGTTGCTCTTCCAGAAGACCTGGGTTCAATTCCTGGCACAACAACAGTTCACAAGGTCTACAACTCTAGTTACAGGTGATCCAACACCCTCATACAGACATACATACAGGCAAAACACCAATGCACACGAAATGAAAAGTAAATTAAATAATTAAAGAGACCATGCCTCAACAAAACAAAACAACAAAACACAAAAAGAAAGACTTGGAGGTGGGATAAGCAAACACATCTCAGATTCTGATGAGACAGGGTTGTCTCCGAAACTTGGCATTCTTTTTTTTTTTTTTTAAAGATTTATTTATCTTTATATGAGGACACTGTATCTGTCTTCAGACACACCAGAAGAGGGCATCAGATCTCATTACAGTTGGTTGTGAGCCACCATGTGGTTGCTTGGAATTGAACTCAGGACCTCTGGAAGAGCAATCAGTGCTCTTAACCACTGAGCCATCTCTCCAGCCCCGAAACTTGGCATTCTTAACTTCACTTAATTAGCTCATGTTTGTCTAAACTTATTGCTCTTGGAAAGACGTGCAACACACAGGGCTTAATTCAGAACTAAGCATTAGTCAGGTGAGGTGGAGAGGCTGAGGTGAGAGGGCACTGAGCACAGTGAGTGGTTGAGACCAGCCTAGGCAACATAGCATGGCCTTGCCAAAAGAAAGGGGCGAGAGGAGGGAGAAGGGAGAGAAGACAGCATTTCTGTGACTGCTGGATCAATCAGGGGCCTTGGATCTTTCACTGGCTCTAAAAACCTTTCACCCAGGGTCTGTTTTCTCTTCATGCCTTTCCCCCTTTTCTTCTCTTTCCTTATCTTTTGGAAAAGGAAGCTCTGGGTGGGATGCTTTATGTATCTATTGGTTCGATGTAATCTTCATATCAGTGACATTGTTTGTCACATAGTTTCATTTCCTACAAGAAGTGGAACATAGCTCAGAGTGTAGCATGCACGAACGCCTGGGTTTCATCCCACAGAACCATATAAACTGGACATGGTGGCATAGGCTTATAATCTGAGTATTTGGAGGCTAGAGAGGCATTAGGATTTGAAGTTCGAGATCACACTTAGCTATGCACTGAACTGAAGACTAGCCTGGCATTACATTAGTGATGCGGGCAGTACCAGGGACTTAAGAATTGCCAGGCAAGGGGCCTGGGGATTTAGCTCAGTGGTAGAGCGCTTACCTAGGAAGTGCAAGGCCCTGGGTTCGGTCCCCAGCTCCGAAAAAAAGAACCAAAAAAAAAAAAAAAAAAAAAAAAAAAAAAGAAAGAAAAAAGAATTGCCAGGCAAGCACCCTACCATTATGATACATCTCCAGTCCAAACTGCCCCCGAGGCATTTGAGCTGTCAGCTGTGTAGCCTACCCTATGACACCATCCCTTTTACCATATTGGATGGGAGCCCTGGGCCCCTACCTTGTCACAGATATGTTCTTCCTTATCCTCTGACATTAGCCACAAGCCAGTTTCCTTTTTCTAATTAAGATTGACCACTGAATATGGTATTAAAATGCCAAGTGGGCAAGGGGCAGCCTGTTTCTAGTTTAATGGAGTCACTTTGAATCCCCTGGAGGAGGTATTCTTCCATTGAGAGGCAAAACTTCTGGACTATAAAAGCTCAAAGCTGCCTTATAGCTTGAACTAAGTGGCATGTAATTTACGGTGAGCAGCTCACAGCCTGTCGACTTGGAAACACATACTTAATGTGGTGGTCGAAGGCTCAAGTTGTGCTGTGTAGCCCTAGCTGTCTTAGAACTTGTTTTGTAGATCAGGCTGGTCTCAAACTCGGAGATCTGCCTTGCTTCTGGAGTGCTGTGCTTATAGGCACACCCCTAGAGTCTCATTTTCAGTCTGTTTCCTGGGGCCACTAACAGTGTTGTACTTATCAATCTAGATCCCAGTAAGAAACAGGTTAGTGTGAGGGGGGCTTATTAACAGGCATAGGGGATCTAGTGAGGGGGGCTTATTAACAGGCATAGGGGATCTAGTGAGGGGGGCTTATTAACAGGCATAGGGGGATCTAACAAGGAAGGAGCTGACAGAGAGGCAGTGATGTGACTTCAGTCTGAGATCTCTCGAGACAAAGAAGCTAGAGAGAATCCGACACAAAGGAGCTGAAGGAGCTAGAGGACTGTATTGTCTTCCATTTCTCTGAATCTCTGAGGGGTGGTGAGAGGGTTGGATATCCATGATAAAAAGTCTAGATGAAAACTGGAGATCTGATGCTCAGTCCACACAAGTCAATCTAAGGAGAAAGTGAGGAAGCACCTAGCTTGAGGGAGGATGGAAGTGTGGCTGTGGGAATCTACTCCTGCAGCATGGAGCCCTATACCGGCAGCAATCCAGTGGTTCTTAGGTGGAGGACGTGGGCCCACGCCTTCATAATGATAATGTAGTCACAGGGCCGTTTCTCAAGGTGGATTATTTGAGGTGTGACTTTTGCACATAAAAACCATACATGTTAGTGATTGCCTTCAATCCTGCTATCCTAAGGCAGCGCTTGTGTGATAATCCCACATCACTATACTCCCACGTCACGCCCAACAGGCCAAATCCAGCAAGATCAAGAGTTTTTGAGGGGAGGGAGTAGAGAGAAAGACGGAGAAGAGTGGACTTTTTGCCACAACCTCCAAAGCAGCTAAAGCCTAGGTCAGCATCTGTTTCTGCCCCTTCCCCCGATCAGTTGCTGGTGTGGTGGAACCGGCCCACTTCTGAAGCAGAGGCAAGATTAAGAGTGGACGGCCAGCCTGGGTTGCACGCAGACAACGCTTTCTCAAAGAAGCAAAGCACAACTGTCTGTCTACTTTGGGACTCATTTTTTCCCAATTCTACAATGCCCTGGACAACCATCTTTCAGCTGAGCCTGCCACTTAACTTTGTATACAATGTGGCTGTGCCACGCCTTCCAACACAGGTCACAACAGTGGTTTTCTACCCACCTGGAGGTTGTGACCCCTTTGGGTTAGAACGACCCTTTCACAGTGATTGTCTGAAGCCATAGGCAAACAAAGGTATTTACAACTTGAAACACTAGCAAAATTTCAGTTGTGAGGTAGCAACTAAAAGAATCTTATGGTTGGAAGTGTCACCACATGAGGAGCTGTATTACAGGGTCCCAGTATTAGGAAGGTTGAGAACCACAGGTTTACAATCAGTTTATGGGTATTCATAGAAGTGTGCTAAGACTAAATGCAGACTCTGATCTCAACCTAAAGACACTCCTGCCTTTCCCCTCCTCCACCCTTTTTCCATGAGCAGACTCTGTTGCATCTAAGCAGCTCCCTGGGGAAGGACTGGCAAGGTCCTTCTTTAAAGCATCTGTCTACTGATTTTTTTTCTTGTAGTTCTTTAAGATTTGGGAATATATACAGCTTTATACTTGACAATAATTCTGGGAGCTGATAGCTTAGAATGCCAACCAAACTTGGTTCTTCACCTCTGCTATGAAAACTCTGTGTGTGCAGCAGGCAATCTAAATGTAGGGTGGAAGACAGAATTCTTCAAGTTTATTCAACTAGGCTCAAGAACATACATACAAGACACTTGGAGTTCCAGTGGGCTTTTATTGAGATAAATTAACAAAAAGAAATAATCAAGATTTTACCAACCATCTTTTCTGAACCATGTATAAATTCCTTAAAGACTCAGGTCCATAGACATGTACATATACTGTAACACATCCCAACAAAAACAGACCCTCCCACTGGAACATTTGCCAATTAAACAGAAAGCCAATTTTCCCTTTCCCCAAATGTTTTCAAATTTTTAAGTTCCTACTGTTCAAAGTGGAACTGGTCCCTTGTGACTAGGGACATTAGAATTTTCTTATTTTTACTAAACAAAAAAATTGTAGTTTTTTTCTAATTGGTTTTGTTTCAAAAAAGGGAAGTGACTTTGTATTCTCCAGGCACCCCTCCCCAAGAACCACTGGTTAAAATACAGCAGCCTGCATCTCACTAACCCAGGCCCACCCTCCCTTGCCCTGCCCAGCTCTGTCCACTGGAGATTTAAATACACTTCTGTTGGAGTCTGTCAGCTGTGGAGGGGCAGCGTCCAGGCCAGGCGAGCTCCCTCTGACCTCATATCTGTTACAACCCTTGGACACTTAACTCTTTCCTCCAAAGATGAGTTTTTACATTAGAGAAGAAAATAGATTTGCTTTGGGAGTTTTAAAAAACTATCTTTATGAATATAAAGTAGAACTACAAACTCACCAAAGTCCACATAAATTCACCCAAAATCTGGCTTACTTCACCTCCCTTGAGGCCAATAATTTTGCCTGACAAAGATATTTGGCAAGAAAATCATTCCACAGTAACAATTTTAAAGATACACAGAAAGTTGAAAAAAAAAAGTATCCAATTAAAATAACATGGCTTAATTCCCACAAACTCATTCCATCTTTTTGTTACTCATCTAAAGGTCAGGAGTGTGGCTAAAGGCAGTTTCCCATGAGGCTATGAGCTTCCAAAGTGTTTCTAAATCCTTAGTGCAGACACCCTCCCTTTTGGGACACAGTACCCTCCCCTCCCACCCATATTAAAAAAAAAACAAAACAAAACAAAAAACAAACAAAAAAAACAACAAACAAATGATCAGAATGAGATGTTTTGTTTCCAACACTTTTCAAAGCTTTGTGCTGTGCTCTGCTCTAACTGAGCA
The DNA here is from genome assembly GCF_021556685.1 of Rattus norvegicus. Taxonomy (NCBI): domain Eukaryota; kingdom Metazoa; phylum Chordata; class Mammalia; order Rodentia; family Muridae; genus Rattus; species Rattus norvegicus. The sequence continues at coordinate 52,667,253 of NC_141541.1, read as the reverse complement.
CAATGGTGTCCAACCACAAAGCAGGTGGCCAAGGAAAGATGCCCTCATCTCATTCTGAAAACGAGTTATGACAACCACCCACCCCACCCCACCATTTTGGGCCAACCAATTGTTATGATGCTGATACCCATTTGGAAATAATTTAGAATTACTTAGGTTTTCCTTTTCAGGGAAAACATTTTATGGTAAATGTATTCCATTTCTAAGAAAGTTTTTTCATGTTCAGAACATTAAGGGAGAGAAAAAAAACAGGCCCTGAGGCAGCAAGGTGTGTAACAGTCTGTGACTCATTACACAGCTTATGACCAGAGGCTAAAAGCATTGAGGTGGATATTAAAAATAGGACATAGTTTTTATCCAAATGAACTACTGGGAAAAAACAAAACATAACCATTACTTTAAAAATTACTGGAAAGAACCTGAAAGACAATTTCCAATAGTAGCAATATTCCTTATTAAGAGGGATTAAAAAGGAAAAAAAGAAAAAAAAAAAAAAAAAAAGATAACCAGGTTCTGACCTGGTCAGTAGGGCATCTTTCCATTAACAGCTCAAGCGAGCTAAGCACCACCCCCACTGCTGCCTCTCCAGACAGTGGGGTGCTCAGCTAGTCCAAGTGCCACAGCTCAGCAGACGCTGTACTTGAGAATACTCTCCACGTGGAGTCTGTGCTTTAAGAGGGACTCATAGGCATGTGGCACCTAGCAGAGCAGTCCAAGGTTGGCAAGAGACTGCACCTTGTTGACTCACCCACATGTCCTCTGGCGAGCTAGCACGTTTGTTTATACTCCGTTCCTGCTGCTGATCTACATGGAGATCCCTCTCATCTCGCCAAAGGCAGGAAGGAGGAGAACTGCATCGGTACAAGGGCAAGATCTGTTGGTCAAAGAATTTTTAAGACCCCATTCCCACCCTCCCTAAAAAAGTGACTTCCTTAATTTGGTTTCTGTTTTGTAACCAACACTGACTGGACTTGCCTTTTGGGGTTTTGTACCGTGCAGCTCCTGCTACAGCTGTTACAGTCAGGGTTATATCTGGTAAGGAGGCATCTTTAGGATTTTGATCCCCAAGGAATTTGGGACAGGTCACAAATAGTTTTGCTTTAGAACTAGGCACAGTCAAAAAGCAACTTGGAATAGCGGACTCCTTTATTCAGGTGAGTTAAGCATGGCAGCGTACACGTGACATACCTTGTCATAGGTTTAAGGTTTTCAAAGTGATGGAATATGAAAATCAGTTTTTTTTTTAAATTTTGTTTTTTGCTTTTTTTGTTCCCTAGATGCCTCCTGACCTAGTATACTGGGTTAAAAGGGAATTAAAAACATTTTTTTAAAAAAAAGTTCACTGGTTTTGATTCATCTCACTCCTTTTGCCTGGAGATCAGGCCAAACATCAAGCATGTTGGGAGGGGCACAATTTAAAGCAACACTACCCACCTAAAGCATCTGCCGGCAATTTACAATGCGAAAGAAAGGACAGACAGCAATTCTTGCTGCGGCAGGCACGAGAATGGTAAGCAGCTTTCTGCAGCATGGAGTTAACAGCTCTCAGGGGTCGCCCATTCCCGCAAACATGTACAAGTCAAGGTGGGCAGAGGGCTTTCGTTCACTCACACACTACAGGAGGTGACCGCAGATAACTAAGCTCCACGACCGCCAAGCCTGCTGAGGCTGTACTGGCTGGTCCAGTGAAGTACGAATCCATGTTCACACTCTCTGCTCTAAGACTGCACTCCGTACACTTCTCATACTCCAAGGAAGATTAATCTTTGTTCCCCTTTGAGGAACTTGGGAAGTTCCTCAAACGTTTAGGACAGGAGAGCCAAACCACAGAGCTTCTCGAAGCCCTCAGGGACCACAGACTTCTGAAGCTTCCTTGCTGTCTGCTAAGACCGCTGCATGCACATTACAAGAGTAGTGTGGTGGCGCACAGGCGCCCTGGGCTTCTGGGCCCTTTTCCAACACAGGCCCTGCAGAGGTCTACTTCCTATAGTTAGAGGCCAAAGCACTTTTTAGAATTTAGTGTTGCAGAAAACTGAGCCCCTCTCATCTTTAGCTGCTCCCATAATCACTCTAATCCCTTAATCCCAGCAACCTTCATCCAAAAAAAATAATATATATATGTATGTATATATATATATTTATATATATATATATATGAACCCAGAAAAAAACTTATTTACAAAGTTTATACAAGTATACACATACAATTTTCTATGGGTCGCGCTTTGCCACAGAGGAAAGAGGGTCAAGGCTCCGACAAGTCTTTGCACCCAGTGCCTTACTGCTCATGGAAGCGTGTGAGCCAGGTTAGTGTTCCGCCGTAGAGCACAGAGGCTTGTCATATGGCTCCTGCAGTGAGAGGCTGCTCTTTCCTTTGGGAGCGACGATGGTGCGTCTACTCAGCCCAGAAGAAAATTTTACTTGGTATTGTTTTTTTTTTTTAAATACATGTATTTACAGTGTGGATGGACTGCAGTTGTGAATCAACTCCTCCATATAAAGAAAAGGAAAATGGCGCTACCATCACTAGTCCACCTTCCGGCCCTGGGCATGAGTACTGGTAGAACAGGAAGCAAGACTTCAACTTGAAACCAAATGAAGAGGCAAAGAAATAAAAAAGAAAAGAAAATAGAACGTGACTTTGTTGATTCCTCGGGCTGTGGTAAAAGATGATATTCTTAATGGTCTCGTAGCGTAAGGCACTTTGCACAAATAAGTAGTAAGCTCTTCAGGCTTAAAAACGGATGAGTAACCAGGGAGAAGTTGAAATGCAGTAGAGTCGGCTATCGGAGAACTGTAGACAGGTGCGTGTCCACCAAGATTCTTCTCTTTTTAGGGTTTCTCCCTTTCTTTTTCCTCCTTCCTTGTCCCCTTTCCCCAGAAAACATTTTTAAAAACCAGCAGTTAGTGCAACGAAACGTTCAGTCAGCACACAGTGCAAACAAGGGAACAAAAAAGGTCCATTTCTTCTTTTCAGTTTTTCTTCACCAGTTAAAAAAAAGAAAGATGTCTGAGCTCTTATATAACTCTTCATAGTTCCAAAATAAAGATGAAAAACCCACAAGGAGAAGAGCACCCCCCGCCCCAAAAATGATGCGTCACAGATCCAAGGAGCCTTCTGTAGTTTGTCAAAGCCTACGGACGAAGTTTAGAAATTTAAAATTAGTATCCATGAAAGCACTATAAAGAAGGACACGTTTCCCAAACCTCACACCAGACTCTCCCTGCACTTTCTCCTGAAACTGATCTACTAGTTACAGGAAAGGCTTCACTTGATGTGACAGCTCGCATATGTAAGTCTAGCACATGGAGGCGAAGAAAAAGGGATCACGATCAGTCTGTTTTGGTCAAGCTAGGGATTCAGCCTGGCTCAGAAAAATCAACTTAACCATGACAGTTTCCCACATACCCCAGGAGAGAAAGATCTTCAAGTTCTGAGTGCCGGCAGAGGCCAAGTGGGCACATGAATGGTAGGTTTTTCAAGGCCATCCTAGCAGAACAACAGTTTGAAGGCACCTCAGCTGCCTGAGCCTCTCTCAAAAACAAATGCATAAAGGTGAAGTGAAAAGGTAGCACAGAAGCCTCTTGTGCTCTGAACAATAGGGCTATGTGGTCCTGAATGACTCCAGATCCCAATTCAAAGTCTCCACAGAATGCTGAGACTACAGGATCTCGCTCACAGTGCACAGGGCTTGGAAATCATCCTCTGAAACTACAGTAAAAGACATGGCATTTACTGCAGGTCTGGAGACTTAGTGGAGCATGAAGCTTGGCCTTGGGTTAAATCCCTAGCATTGGTAGCGGAAACTTGGAATTAAAGCAGCTCTCAAGGTATTTCTAAGGAAAATTCCAAAGAGCAGATACTGCCCACTATCGAACCTAACTAGAGCCACAGGTGAGATGTGGAGAGGGCACATGAGAAGCTAGAGGGGCATCATCCTTCATTCTGTCATTTTAGATGAGAATTTATATGATATATCTTGATAGAAGGGGAATTGTAAAAACAGGTATTTTTAAATGTGTTACATATTTGACAAGGTATTTACCTACTTTATTAATGAACTCATTCCCCCCCCCCAAAAAAGTATTTTTTTTTTTTTTCGGAACCCAGGGCCTTGCGCTTCCTAGGTAAGCGCTCTACCACTGAGCTAAATCCCCAGCCCCAAAAGAAGTATTTTTAAACCAAGACTGCCAATGCCATTTTGACTTTCATCAGTCTGAGAGTCCAAATCTGTGTTGTATGTGACTCACACAATGCTCAGGAAGTGGTCTACAGAGCAGTGCATGCCTGTAACAACACGCTTGCCTTACCAAGAGAATATTCTTAGTTTTCAATCATATTTGTGACACTGGGTGTAAGCTACTGCTAGAACAAGAGGTTTGAGAAGAGAACGTTCTTTCCTTCCTTAAGCTGAAGGTTCTGCTCCACTCGCTGGGCACTTACGTGCTTGTTAAGGTTTCTCATCTTCTGCAGGCTCACTGTGGTATTCTGCCACATACAGGCTCTTGTCAATGTTGCTTGGGATGGGTTTGATCTCTGTCCCCAGCTGCTCCTCAATACTCTTCAGGTTGAAGCGATCATCATATGTGATCAAGTTGATGGCTAAGCCAAGATGACCAAAGCGACCTAAAGAAAAATGTATTTAATAAGTTTAAAACTTGCTGAAGAATTGAAGAAGTGGTAAATAAAATGAGTCAAAGTGAGAGCAACATGTAGGTACTACTCTGTAATATGCTACAACACATAGCAGTAACACATTCATTCGGTGCCATTCTGAATGGCACAAACAAGACTGAACAAATCAGAAACAAAACAACTGAAGGTCTTTCCCTTGGCACATCGACTGTACTGAACAGGTAACAGACTTCTGGGCCACCACTCCCTAAACAATACAGTGTAACGACCACTTACAAAATCAGACTGTACTGTACAAGGTACTGCAAACAAGTTGCTATGTGTGAGATACACACCAGTTATAAGCTAACACCACATGTTTTAAAAAGACTAAGGTACCCAGACTTCGATGTTGGCAAGGGTTCTGGAACCCATTTCTTTTTTTTTTTTTTTTTTTTTTTTTTGGTTCTTTTTTTTTTTCGGAGCTGGGGACCAAACCCAGGGCCTTGCACTTCCTAGGCAAGCGCTCTGCCACTGAGCCAAATCCCCAACCCCCGGAAACCCATTTCACATGACAAACTGGATGCTCATTTGCATCTGCTAGGACACACACACTGAACAGTACATGCACACGCCACAGCATCTGATCAATCCAGTTCTCCTGGATTTTACAAGTGCCTGACGTGGGTGCTGGACATCAAACAGAGTGCTACAGGCTCTTTGATAGCAAATCCATGTCTTCAACCCCCTAGCCCCAACTATAATCACGATCCTCCTGCCTCAATCTCTCAAGCACAGGGATTACAGGATACGTGCCACCATTTCCAGCTTACTTTTGTACACACTCCTCTCCCCAAAATTAGGTCTCAATCACGTTTTGACTTGCCTCAAAATCAGTTTGTGAACCGATTCTCTTAACACACAGATGTACACATGTCACCTGCCTCTTCTTCCCAAGTGTACCCCATCCACATCCAGCCAGCCTACGTTTAAAAACATTTAAGGTTCTCTCTTGTTACTTTAAGTACCAGGATTGGATTCAGGTGCTCTATCTGGCTTAACTTTTTAATAAGTGACACAAGGACTTGGCAGACCAAGGCAGGTACATTTTTTTTTTCGTTCTTTTTTTCGGAGCTGGGGACCGAACCCAGGGCCTTGCACTTCCTAGGCAAGCGCTCTACCACTGAGCTAAATCCCCAACCCCCAAGGCAGGTACATTTTAAGTTCCAGTATAGCCTGGGCTATTTTTTTATGTAGCCAGACTCTGTTTTTAAATATAAATGATTTATTAATAAAGAATTACTTAGTTTTAAATATCAAACAAATTGCTGTGGCTTCACTGCTCTCATAGCTGTTATACTTTACTTCACAAAGGAAAATTAGTGATTATGTTTCTTATCAAGCAATGTCATCCCCACTCTTACTCACCTGACCTTCCAATCCGATGAAGATAGGTCTCTGCCAGCTTTGGGAAGTCAAAGTTTATTACCACATTCACAGCTTGTATATCAATACCTCGGGTAAACAGATCTTAAAAAAAAAAAAAAAAGTAATCATTTTCATTATTGAAAGATAATTCACAAATTATGCTTTTAGAAGTCTTTCATCCATGTATGGTAAATAATTTACAACTCATCTGAAGTAAACTAATAGGCAAAATACCTCAAACTCATTCATGACACTGACTTCTTTTTTTGAGATGAGGTCTCTGGTGGTCCAAGCTAGTCTTGGTTCTTTTTTTTTTTTTTTTTTTTTTTTTTTTTCGGAGCTGGGGACCGAACCCAGGGCCTTGCGCTTCCTAGGTAAGCGCTCTACCACTGAGCTAAATCCCCAGCCCCTCCAAGCTAGTCTTAAAGTCATGTTCTTCTGTCAGACTCCCAATGTTAGATTACAAGCACACACTGCCATATATGCTAGACCTTTATGGACTATTTTTAACCTAAGTCTTCAAAGTTCATCTTTTTTCTCCATATCTCAAACTTACCCAGTCCATAAAGCCAATCAATACACCATCTCTCCTGAAACTACTTGACAACTATTACTTTATAGTCTAATAACCACCAGAATAATAATAATAAACAAATATTTTACATCACTCCCTTGTCAACCAAGCTCAGCTATTTTAATACAGGCTTCATAGTTGTGGCTGGCCTTCTCGCTAGCAGAGCAGGTGGGTCTTGAACCTAAGCGGCCTTCCTGCTTCTACTCCAGTGCACCTGGCACCAACTGGTTTTTTGTTATTGCTGTTTTTTTTTTTTTTTATATTTTATTCTTAATGCTCATTCATTTGTACTCCATTTTAAGGCTGTTGCTATGCAAATTTTGTTTTAATACTGACTTTCTAATTAGTTATCATTCCTTGAAGGAGAAGTGGCATTTCTTTACTCATTACTTTGCTTTGAGACAAGGACTCAATCTGTAGCACAGGCTAGCCTCAAACTGTGTCAGTCACCTGAACACGTAGGATTTTATATACCAAAGATATTTATACATTCCACACATACATTAAGAATACTGATTGAGTGCAGTACATAAAACCCTAACCCTAGGCAATCCTAAGATTCCAGCATCAAGTTAACTTGGCATATTGGAAGACCCACAAACTCCTGGTCTCAGGAGTGAAACCAGGTCATCCTGAGCTTCATGCTGACCTTCAGGCTATCCTGGGTTACATGAGACCCTGACTCAATAAATAAATAAAATGAATTAATCAGTGTAGTAATATGTGTCACTGTACAAGAACCATAACTACTATCAATGTCTTTTTCTTTTAATGTAACGATTAAATTCATAGCTCCTCAGCCCCAACTTTCTACTAAAAGTGGAAAAATGGACAGAGGCAGGTGCCTGATAGCAGAATCGTGTCAATTTTCTTATGAATATGCAATCTAACAACTTTACTTTCAACAGTAAGCTTTTCTTTTTTTAAAGATTTATTATATATGAGTACACTGTAGCTGTCTTCAGACACACCAGAAGAGGGCACCAGATCTCATTACAGATGATTGTGAGCCACCATGTGGTTGCTGGGAATTGAACTCAGGACCTCTGGAAAAGCAGTTAGTGCTCTTACCACTGAGCCATCTGTCCAGTCCCAGTAAGCTATTTTATAGGTTTCCCAAATGTAGGAAAAAATATAATATACATCTATACACAGCCAAATATTTTAATACAACTTAAAACAGTTAACCACGCAACAACATAGCTAACTCCATAAAACCTGCAAAGGCTACACCAGTTGGCTCGACTACATGAGTATCACAGGTCCCAGCTCTACATGAAGAACAACAGCTGTCAACAGCTGCTGAGAAGAGAAGCACTTTTCTTCAGAGCTGAGTCCCCAATCCTAACTGGTTGATCCTAAACGCACACTTTTATACAGGCTTACTAAGCCAAAAAGACTGTCTGCATGTGTGCACATCCATGTACAAGAAAACTCAGCAGTAAGTAGACGACGAGGTCATGAATAAGAGGGGAGGGTACAAGCAGGAAAGTAATGATACAAATACAATATATTTATAAATGAAATTCTCAAATTCCGAACTGAAGAAGAAAAAACACTCTGTGTGTGCATCTACGGCATATGATTATAATGTACAAGTGTTTTTTGTATCAGCTATTTAATTTTCAACAAGTAAACAGTGTCTGTGCGCGCGCATGTGCTTGTGTGCGCGTGCGTGGAGTACTTGGTGCCTAATCTCAAAACTCTCGGATTCTTGCTGGACATGGTGGTACAGACCTATAACCCCAGCACTCAGGAAGCCAAGGTGCAAAGATGTGAGTCAGAGAACAGCCTAGGCAACATCATGAGATTGTTTCAAAAACGACTTAACAAAATAAAACAAAACTAAAAAGCTCTAGCAATTTAGTGTATTTTCTACTTACTAGAATGTAAGTAGGTAAGAAAACTAGAAGCATGCAAGTTATTTTTAAAGTCACTTCCCAATTACTAGGAATAACCAAATTTAATGTCTGGTAGCAGTAAAAAGCGTTTTATTTATGTGCATTTTCACAAAACTCCCATCAAGTATTTTAAAATAGGTGGCTGCTGCTCAGAGTCCAGCCTTCGGCACCCACACCAACAGGCCCGGGACAGCCTTACAATTCCAGCTCCAGGGATACAATGCCCTCTCTTCTGGCCTCTGCAGGTAGCTGTTGTGCATGTGTGGTAGATACTCATAGACACAAACACAGAGAAATCTTTAAAAAAATAAGTATGTATATAATTGAGCTAGGTGTGGTAGTACACACCTTTAATTTCAGCACTTATGAGGCAAAGGCAAGGTAATAACAGAAGTGAGTTTAAGACCAGTCAGTCTGGTCTAGATATACAGTTTCCAGGCCAGTAAGAACTACATAGTAATATCCTGTGTCAAAAATAAATAAATAAATAAATAAATAAATAAATAAATAAATAAATAAATAAATAAAACAAAACTAGCCAACTTCTGAACCAAAACCTTTAAAATAAAATTTTAGGTCTGGATGGCTCAGTGGTTAAGAGCACTGACTGCTCTTCCAGAGGTCCTGAGTTCAATTCCCAGCAACAAAATGGTGGCTCACAACCATTGGTAAAGGGATTTGGAGTCCTCTTCTGGTGTGTCTGAAATTCTATCACAATGATTATACAGGCACGTGACTATGTGAAAATTCATATAATGAAGACACACATTCACCAATCCATACATTACAGCTAAACTCCAAGTCCTTCTACTTCCTCAAATGACTCTTCTCCTCCTCCTCCTCATACTAACAGTAAGATTAAATGCCACATGTAAAGCTAGGAAGGCACATTCTATTAGTTTTATCTGAGCTTGATTTGTGCCTCCCCCTCCCTACCTGGGTTTATTTTTCTGTAGTAATGGAATAACCAAAAATTAGAAAATCTTGGTCTAAGGTATAGACTAGTTTGATTCTGGGAAAAAACAAAAGACACAACTTCTAAAATGCAGTTTTTAGTAAAGTTTATTTTGTGTCTGCTCACTCTTGTATGTAAAACTGTTGAGAAAGCACATAAATGCAGAGCCTATTTTAAAGCCACATGTGCAGCATAAGCATCAGGATGAACCCAATGTCAGAATCAAGTCACACCCATTCTCAACTTAGGAACTAAACGGCATGCATTCTTGTCTTCAAAAGCTTTCAAAGTGGCAGCAGGGTGTAAGGAGCTGTTACAGGCTTCACTACATGACAGAAAAAATCCAGCCAATAAAGAAAATACCAGGTCTAAGAAATACACAAACACTTACCAGTGCAAACAAGATTGCGGCATAAGCCATTTCGGAAATCATGAAAGACACGATTTCTATGTTCCTGAGGGAAAGGAGGGGTGATACAAACTTTTGAGTAAAATTTATAGACAACTCAAAATTTTCATCATGGTTTCTCCTCCCCAATCAGTTCTTCAATCCCTAACTTGTTTATATTCATAGCAGTCAAAAGCTGTACCACTCACAATGTCTGTATGATACACTTTATTCCACCATGCAAGCACTGTCTCATTTTGTATCATCATATGAAGGACAGGCATAATAAGACATGCTGAGATCACAGTCATGTACATGACAAATATTGTCATATTTATTCTACTTTATTATTCTAATGAACTTTCTACCATATCTAATGTATAAACTGTATCATAGCCCGCATACACATACAATCTGGTGCTGTCTATGATTTTAGGTATCTGATATGGGATCTTGGAACTCTCCTTTGTAAGAAGGAGTTACTGTATATTAAAATCTAGAGCAATGCTTTCTGTAAAAAAGGTATGCATTGGTATTCTCCAATAAAGGAGAGAAACAAAACTTTAAACTGTATTTGTTTTTATCTAATTTAAGTGGCTACATGGAGCTATCAAATAGTTATTGCACTACACAGAACAAATCCAGAAATTATCTGAGAAAGAATGTCTCTTCCTGTATCCTTCCCTTCCCACAGGATTTCATGCCACTGAGGCTGATTTCAGTATGTAACAGAGAATGACTGAATTTTTTTCTCTCTAGGTGCTAGGACTTCAGGCACAGACCAAGAGATCTGACATTTCTGTACTGCTTTTCTAGGCTGTTGGTTTAAGCAAAGGGTTCTTTGTCTACTAATGAACAGTCCATTCATTTGTTCTTTTCCTGGAACCAGGGATTGCAACGCAGGACCTTGCTCTACCACTGATGCAACAGTATCTACCCTCAGACAGCAGTTTACTCTCTCACACACAAGGCATTTATGGAACATTATAACAAAAGAAAATATAAGAAATACTTAGGAAAGGATTTTTTAAAATTAAATCTATGTATGCAAGTTCTAGAAATTATACTGACCTGCCTCATTTTAGCATGGATATAGAAGCAAGAGTAACCCAGCTGAGAAATCTTCTTGGCCAGTAACTCAACTCTCTGAGAAGAGTTGCAGAAAATGATCGACTGGTTTATCTGAAGCTGAGCACAAAAGAGAAATATGAGAAAGCAAAAATATTTGCTTTGTCAATCATGAAAATATTTAGCCAAAACTTCCAGATGAAATTTGGTTTCACTGCAGAAGAGTGTCTCATAAGGGCCACCTAACTGCCAGAGACAACACAGCAATGTCCTACAGTGCCACTGCTAACACTGTGTTGGCAAGCGAGAACCTGCTTCAAGGCTGGAGAGATGGCACAGCACACACTGCTCTTGAAGAGGACTCCAGTTCAGTTCAGTTCACAGCGTGGGTCTCGCTACTGCCTAGAATTCTACTTTGGGGGCTCTAACACCCCTTTCTGGATGCCTCCAGAAGCTGTACTCATGTGTATACAACCCCACCACCACCACCATATACACAGACTCATTAAAATAAAGAAAACAAGTAAGTTAAAAAGAATCATTGTTTCTAGGGAAAATACAAAGTTAAGTACTTGTGAGCCTCTGGTCACATTTTATAAATAGGTAAACATGTAAATTTGAGTTTTCTTTTTTTTAAACATGTCTTATTTAATATATCTGTAGTCCTAAACCAATATAACCCATGCCCACAAAAAGCTTATCCAATACATATTTCCCTGTATAGAACACAGCAGTCTTCTTGTGCTTAAGCACACAGGTTAGGAGTACAGCAACTGTGTGGGGGTCATTTTGGAATGAAATGATGAACAGCACCAAAATTTGAAAAATGGTGGTTCAGGGGTTGGGGATTTAGCTCAGTGGTAGAGCGCTTGCCTAGGAAGCGCAAGGCCCTGGGTTCGGTCCCCAGCTCCAAAAAATAGAACCAAAAAAAGAAAAAAAGAAAAAAGAAAAATGGTGGTTCAAAGACTGCAAAATGAATGCTTATTTATAGCATTTGTAGCTAAAACAAGAAGGCAGAATGTCCTCTTCTTGGACCTTAGCTGGGATCAATTTATTTTTCTGCCACAATGCACATGTCTACAAAACGACCAAAACACTTTCAGTACTAATTCGGGGGTCACAGAATTAGTACTTACAAATCAGGATGAATTATAATTACTGTAAGTTATCTAACAATAAAAGTAAAGCACCTGTGTCAATCAGTTTCAACTTTAAGCCAACCAAAGACACCTTTTACGAAACAATAAAACTGCTTACAGTGAATATAAAGGGGAAAATGATGTCGCTGTCTAACTTGCTAGGAATTAATGAAAGACAGGATCAGCACAAAAAGCCGACTACTCACCCTGGAGAAGAGTGTATTGAGGCAGTGCACTTTTTGGCGCTCCGTTACATATGCGTAGTACTGGGTCACCCCTTTCAGAGTTAGCTCCTCCATCAGGTTTATCTCGTAGGGTTTTTGCAGATGGGAATTCTGGAGTGGGGGTGGGAGAAGAGTCTTTTAAGTCAAGACTAGGCTCTCTTTTAAATCGAACGACTTTCAGGCATGCTAAGGCAGGAGTTCCATCCCTGAGCTCTCATTTCTTGCCCTACATTTATACTTTTTTGTCTCTTGCTCTAAGGGCTGCATCTATTTTCAAAAACAAGAATTCATAAAATAAACACATTATCCTAAACTGCTACACCTCAGATTCAAATGTAGCTCACACAGATGGGCTATAACCAACTTATGATGGGATATGTCACCTTGGCACAAACAGTTAAAAAATAAATAAAATCACGGGCTCAGTGGTTAAGAGCACTGACTGCTCTTCCAGAGGTCCTAAGTTCAATTCCCAGCAACTACATGGTGGTTCAGTCATCTGTAATGGGGTCTGCCACCCTCTTCTGCTGTGTCTGAGGACAGCTACAGTGTACTAATACACATAAAATAAATAAATCTTTTTTTTTCCCTTTTTTTCGGAGCTGGGGACCGAACCCAGGGCCTTGAGGTTGCTAAGCAAGCGCTCTACCACTGAGCTAAATCCCCAACCCCATAAATAAATCTTAAAAAAAAAAAAAAAAATCTCATTTTGAAACAGGGTCTCATGGCTAGCCAGTACTACACATAGAAACTGTCTCCAAAAAAGAGAAAAATAGACCAACCAACAGACGAACAGATAGATGGTGTGGAACTCATATAAACCAGGCTAGCCTCAGAACAATAGCGATCCAGTTAATTAAAAAAAGAAAAAGAGTGCACATACAAACTTTTAACCCGAGTACTCGAGAGGCAGAATCAGGAGACCTCTGTGAGTTTGAAGCTAACCTACTGGTCAGGGCTACAGAGTGAAACCCTGCCTCAAAAATAAAACAACAACATAATAATAAATCCACAAATCTTCACTGATCATATTTAAAAAACAAACAAAACCAAAACCCTGAAATAACAAAGCACATCTACTCTGATAATAGCATGACAGGTAAAAATAACATGACATAGTACCATGATAACACTAATTCCAAGTAGTGATTTAATACTTACCATAAACTTTTGTACACTAAGAGGGAAAGTAGCGGAATATAGTAAAATCTGCCTATTTTTAGGTAGTGTGAGAATAATATCCTCCATTATCTGCACAAAGTCCTGTGACAACAACTTATCTGCCTGTAATACAAAGAAAAGGTACTTTAAAAAGACATTACAAGTTTTGGACAGCACTATAAACAAAAGGCAAAGCACAACCTACACAGGCTGTCCCTGGCTATGAAGGTTAAGACTCTAATATACACAATGTCCGAGGTTACCGAGACAGAGCCTAAGCAGTGCAGAAGGGGAAGGGCCTGAGCTGAGAGAGAAGTGACAATCTGAGAGCCTGGGCTATATTGTGAATCTGTCTTAAAACAGAGGAGGTTATAATCCCTAAAGAAAAAAGATATAGAACTGTCAAAATCTATATTGGTCAAAAACATGGTTTTGAACTGGATGTGGTTGGCATAAACCTTGCTCTCAGGAGGCAGCAGAAACAGGACAGTAAATTCAAGGCCATTTGGCCTGAAATGCTTTATTAATTAGCTGTACTAACTACATAGCTGTTCACTCAACTATGAACAACCCTCACAACAACATCCCAAGATACCTGTATTTAACAGACTAAAAATCACGTTATGTATTTAGTGTGACATAATATCTAGTGTTATCCCTCATTAGTCAAAGGCTGGAAACTAGTTATCTAAAACAAAACAGGACGGGAAGTAGCCGCACACCGAAGCACCAATGCTGCCAGGCTAACTGTACACAGCACTGCTACATCCCAGACACACATGAGTAGTTTTTGTTCATTTTTAAGGCAGAGTCTCACTGTGTAGTTCTGATTGGCCTGAAACTTGCAGCTCTCAAACTCAAGACAGACATCTGACTCTACATCCCAGGTAAAACATTTGGCTTCAGATCAGTAATTTTTTAAAAGGCATTGATACTAGGTTATAAACTAAAGAAGTAACAAATTTCATAAAAAACACAAAGAACCAACCAATATTAGGAAGCAAATGCAAAACAAAGGGTTAAGAGAGATCCCTTACAAGCTTTTAAAATGTAACACTAAGTAGAAAGATTTAAACTGAGCTTGGCTTGGTTATTTGTTATCATACATATCCAGTTCAAGGTTTGCTTTATTCAGTGAAAATTATAAGCAAAGCTAGAGGAGTACTGAAGAGTCCTTTCAAATGAACAAACATTACCTCATCCAATACTATCATCTGGACATGATCAACCTTTGCTACTCCTTTCTTGATAAGATCCAGGATTCTGCCAGGGGTAGCAATCACCACATGCACTAAAAAGATTCCCAGAGAAAAAAAAACTTCAGAAAACATATACATTCTTGTTAATTTAATCTAGGATAAAGAAACACATTAATTTTATAAGACGTATTTAGTATCATAAATACTGTTTATAGAGACCCAAATTAATACAAAAAGGCACAAAGATGAACTGTGGGCCGTGTATTTCTGTCTCTTCTCACAAGAGCTCCACAATACTTGTCTCGTCTCTTCAGTGAGTGGGCCAGCTTCCCAAACCACAAACTCCAACTGAGGGACTCACAACTCCCATCTTACAGCCATCTGCAAGAAGTAACAGCCAGAACGCAGGGGAGACGTGTGTTCAATCTGGGCCAGGCTGCTCAGACTGGTTTTTTTCTTTTTTTTCAGAGCTGGGGACCCAACCCAGGCCTAGCAAGCGCTCTACCACTGAGCTAAATCCCCAACCCCACAGACTGTTTTAAGGGGGAAAAAAAGACTGATCACTAAAAACAAAATTGTGCAAGTTAAAAAATAGAGCTCAGGGGCTGGAGAGATGGCTCAGTGGTTAAGGGCACTGACTGTTCTTCCAGAGGTCCTGAGTTCAATCCCCAGCAACCACATGGTGGCTCATAACCATCTGTAATGAGATTGGATGCCCTCTTCTGGTGTGTCTGAAGACAGCTACAGTGTATTTATATATAATAAATAAATACATCTTTAAAAACAAAAAACAAAACAAAACCATATTTTAGTGCCAGACAGTGGTAGCACATGCTTTTTATCCCAGCACTTGGGAGGCAGAGGCAGGTTCCCAAAGCCAGCCTGGTTCACAAAGCAAATTCTAAGACAGCCAGGGCTACTCAGAGAAACCCAGTCTCAAAAAACAAAACAAACAAAACAGACCAAAGTTTTAATTATTTCCTAAAAGGGAACCCTTGGAGACTGGAGAAAAGACTTAATGGTTAAGAGCTCATCTCGTAGGGGCTGGGGATTTAGCTCAGTGGTAGAGCGCTTACCTAGGAAGCGCAAGGCCCTGGGTTAGGTCCCCAGCTCCGGAAAAAAAAAAAAAAAAAGAGCTCATCTCGTGCTGCTCCTGCAGAGAATTCAAGTTCAATCCCCAGCACCTACGTTGTGGTGCACAGCTGCCTATAACTCTAGCCTCAGGGGATCCACACCCTCACCCAGGCACTTGCACACAGGTGTGCATAACCACATACCCCACCTCTACATAATTACAAATAAGTCTGAAAAAGAAATAAGGAGGCATCTGTAGCTACAATCAGACAGCCTTGTGGCCTTAATAATCTCCTACCTGTATCGTCAAGCCTCATTATGTCATCCCGTAAATTGGTTCCTCCAGTGGTCGCCATCACTTTGGCCCCTCCCATGTGTTTGCTGACCTGGATGCAAATTTGACTGACCTGTAGAGCAAGTTCTCTAGTGGGAACAATCACCATTGCTAAAAAATATCAAAGAACAAAGGAGTGAGGGAAGAGAGAACATGCTATCTTTTAGAAGTTCAAGAAGCTATAAAAACAGTTTCACTGAGGCAGTTCACCTAACACACGGGCATAACAGACATAACACACCAGTCTTAAAGGATGCATGTGCTTGACAGAAGGGTCACTACTCTCTCAGAGTCACTAAATACTAAGCAGTCAACGCGTGCTGCTTAGGTTCTATGCTCATCAATGAGAGGAGAGAGATTTATAAATGGAAAACTGGAAAATTTAAGAAAAACTTTAGAGGCAAAACCTTAATTGTATGAACTGACTCCAGATACAACTATAGAACTTTGCTTCTTTTCTACTCTCTAAGCTGTTAATTTTTCCCCCAACTCTAGCTGTGGCTTACATGGGGGCCAGGCCCTTGCCAGTGACAGGCCGCTTCCCCATAGTCCTGATTTACTCTGCCTCTGGAGTTCTCCTGGTAGGCTCGGCTGACCAAGACATTTACTACACAGAGGAGGAACTCTGAGCTCTTAAAATTTGATAAACTCAAGGGTTTACAGACAGAAGCATTTACTGTTTCTACAAAGAGCTCTGCTTACACAGTTCCCACAAGGGAATTCAGGTGCATAGGCTGGAGGTAAGCAGTGACTCATTTAGCCTCTCATCAGTTTGGCTTTAAAGAAAGCTTACTTTGCTTATCTCACACGAACCCTTTTTCAACTGTTTTATCAATCATAAAAAAAAAGTACTCTGAAGTTGAGAAATTCCCTTTAAAAGCTGGGGAAAAATTTTTTAAACAATTAAGCCAAATATAGCAAGAAGACAGTAGATTAAATGAATTCTGACCAAGATTAAAACCTACAAAGCTCCAAGTACAGACAGTCTTCCCTGCAGCCCCTCCCCTCTATTCAGCTAACCTTGAATATTGTCCTTCTTCAGGTCCAGCCGTTCAAGTAAGGGGATGAGGTAGGCACCGCTTTTGCCTGTTCCATTTTTTGCTCTAGCTAAGATATCCCTACCAGATAAAGCAATGGGAATGCTCTCCTCCTAAAAGACAAGGTGATGCAAAACTACATGTAAATACAATGTTACCAGATTCTTTTCCAAGTTACACCGAAGAATACCACCCACCTTGGTACTCCTTTGAAGTGTAGTATGTATGTATCTTGCATGAATGGCAAAGACCCAAGTGGATTAGCAGGACCAGTAAGCATTAATACCATTTTGAACTAAAAGTTTGTTAAAACTGTTAACAGAAAAACATTAGCTGAATAGCAGCGTAACAGAAAAGTTAGTGAGCTGGGTGTTGGTGTGGTGATACACATCTTTAACCAGGTAAATTAGAGTTCAAGGCCAGCCTGGTCTTGGTAGCCAGGACTACTAGAGAAAAGACCCTGCCTCAAATAAATAAAAGTGCATGTACTAGAGAAAAGAATCTCAAAGGGTTAAACAGTCCTCAAACAAAGACATTTTTGTTAGAAATAGAAAATGGCCACATAGTAAATAGAGCATGCCTGCAATCCTAGTAGGCATGCGCAGGAGCTCAACACCAGCTTGATGAATATAAGAGCTTGTCTTAAAAACAGGAAAAGTGGGGGCTGGAGAGATGGCTCAGCGGTTAAGAGCACTGTCTGCTCTTCCAGAGGTCCTGAGTTCAATTCCCAGCAACCACATGGTGGCTCACAACCATCTATAATCATGTCTGGTGCCCTCTTCTGGCCTGCAGGCGCATACACGCAGGCAGAAAGCTGTATGATGTATATAAATAAAACATAATAAATAAATGTTTAAAAAAAAAAAAAAAAACAGGAAAAGTGGTACTAACTCCAAGGAAAGGGTCTATAGCATATGCTATTTTCTCTTTTTTAATAATAATAATTACAATTATTATTATTATTTTATTTATTCATTTTACATTCTACTTACTAAGTCCCTCCCCTTTCCCCTTCTTCTGAGTGGGGTGGGAGTTTCCTTGGGTATCCTCCACCCTGGCATATCAAATCTCTGTGAGGCTAGGTGCATCCTCTCCCACTGAAGCCAGACATAGAAGCCCAACTACAGAACATATCCCACATACAGGCCACAGCTTTTGGGACAGTCCCCGCTCCAGTTGTTCAGAACCAACATGAAGACCAAGCTGCACATCAACTACATATGTGCAGGGAGGCCTAGGCTCAGCTGTGTATACTCTTTGGCTGGTGGTTCAGATTCTGAGGAGCCCAAGGGTCCAGGTTACATGACAGCACATGTTATTCAGACTGGTAAAGTCAACCATGCCACATGAAAGATGTGTACACTGCTGGAGGCATATGTCACTGACTGAGTGTATGCGTGCTTAGCCATTTGTAAGGCCTTTGGTTTAATGCCCAGTACAAAAAACAAAACAAAATACCAAAAATCCAAGAGAAAAAAGAAGTAGATGAGCTTTCTCTTACACAAAATAGAAATATAGAAGTAAGCTGAAAACATTTCTCTCTGGGACCTAGTTGGTACTTATTTTTCATTACACCAACTTCCAAAGTCTTTATCAACAAACCTCTCTGTTCCACTGAAGACAGGATCTGTCACATCACTGAAAGTAACATTTCATTTTCACTTTTTTTTTTAATTTTCACTTTTAAGCTTAGTTTATCATGTGTGTTTTCAATAACCGTAACATCATTATCTGGGACACAGTAAAAAATTGAAGACTGAGTAAACATAAAGAAATTAAAAGGGAAATAGGCACAAGTAAGACAGACATACACTGTTAAGCTACAAAATCCTACAAATAACCTGTTTACAAACCAGTCACTTGATAATGAGCTCTTAGTTTTATAAGACAAAGTGTTTGGAAAGGGTTCATATAAAAAATAAACTTTAAAAAAGATATTTATGTACGCATCTTCTTCATCCATACGTGTGTCTGTCTGTGTGTGTCTGTCTCTGTCTCTCTGAATAAAGGAGGAACCAGAGAGGTTGTCAGAGTCCCTGGAAGTGAGTTAAAGGCAATTGTGAGTCACTGAGGTGTGGGTGTTGGGAACGAACTCAGGCCCACTGCAAGTAGCATGTGCTGTTAACCATGAACCATCTCTCTTCAGCCCCATAAAAATCAAGGTTTTTAGAATTCTGAAAAGAAATCAAACCTTTATAATTTCCTACTTTAAAGCAAACATCAAGTAATAAGATCAATGTTCCACTACTCCCAAATGTGACAGTACAGGCCAGTTAACTACGCAAACCACCATCTTATCCTAAGACTTCCTACAATGGCTCAACATCAGTGCACTTCAGAAACAAACAGTTTTGGTCATGAAGCTCGAGGAAAGATAAATTTAATAGTACTAGAGGAGCAAATGCTACTAGTTTTCACCATTACTAAACATATTTAGTCATAGAACCAGCCCTTCAAGTTTGGGAGAAACTTACCCCAGCCCCCTGCCCCCACAAAAGCTTCTTATTCATCTCAAAAACTAAAAATAATGGGAAGCATTCAGTGCTTTCTGGTTTGCTCTGCCATATGGCTTCTGCCAGTCTGAGCCCAGGCTGGTCTCAAACGCTTAGGAACCCTCTTGTCTCAGCTCCGTGTACTAAGTTTACCAGCCTGAGCTGCCAAGCTAAGTGAAATACTTCAAAGACAATTTTTCTTAAAAATAAATAAATAAATAAATAAATAAATAAATAAATAAATAATTATTTTATGTGATTACATTGTCACTGTATTCAGACACACCAGACGAGGGGATCAGATCCCATTACAGATGACTGTGAACCACCATGTAGTTGCTGGGAATTGAACTCAAGACCTCTGGAAGAGCAGTCAGTGCTCTTACCCGCTGTGTATACTGTTTCAGAGCCTTTAGCCTTCCCTGACCCCTAACCAATTCCTAAAGTCAGGGTATACAGCAGATAAAGAACTTGCTTTAAACTGAGAAGGCTCAGACTGGCAGGTACAAGCACTCAATAGGAGCACTTGCTGCACAAGCCTGCTGACTGTCCCCGCATCCCATGGAGACCGAGAAAGCTGTGCTCGGATCTACACACGGGCAGGCAGGTGGACACACAACCACCAGACCTTCTGCCCCCACATTTTAAAAAGTTCAGGAAAGTCAAAGAATTTCAAGCCTGCTCATCAGTGTTTCTACAGCTCCAAATTCAACAAATCATCTTTGAATAAAAGGCCAACTATAACAATGTGCTAATTATACCCAATACATACATCTCAATTGAAAATAATCATCTGTATATGACTTTTGGTAGAAGGAGGGACAGAGCAAAGGAGGACTCTAAAATTCTAATCTTCCTTGTCTCCATTTCCCAAATGCCAGGATTGCTGTTTATCTGGTGCTAGATATCAAACCCAGAGCTTCAAGTATGCTAAGCAGGCACCCTACTAGGTCACACTACAGGACCTTCCTTTAAAACACACACACACACACACACACACACACACACACACACACACACACACACACACACACGTGCTCTTGAAATTTTTTTTTTTAAAGCTCAAGGACAATTTTGTTTAAAAGAAAAACCCCTAGAGTAGGTCAGCTGTGAACCTCAGTAACTGCTGGGAGGGGAGAAGAAAAAAGGCCTCGGAATTTATAAGGCTGATACACAGGACAAACAACCACATGATGAATAGGGAGGCTTCAGAGAAAGCACTAGCAAGCCTAAAATGTTGGGGAAGTCCAAAATTTAAGGAAAGCATGTCTGGGAAAGATATAAAAAATTAATGAAAATGTGAATTCCAGGCCAGCCTGGACTCAGTGTAAGACCTCAACTTAAGAAAGAGAGGCTGGAGGTAACAGTTCAGCAGTTAAGGACACTGGCTACCCTTCCAGAGGACTGGGGTTTGATTTCCAGGCACCCACATGGCAGCTTATGACTCCAGATCTAGTTACTGTGGATCTGGCATCTTCACAGACATACATGCAGGCAAAACACCAATGCACATAGAATAATTCTCAAAAAATAAACCAATCTTTAAAAAAAAAAAAGGGAGGGGAAAGAGGAAAGAGAAGATGGTATTCATTTCCAACCTACTATAAGAAACATATCTAAACTTATAACGACAACAGTAAAGAAATACTAGACTTAAAGACAGGACCTAATTCTTTTAGCCTTATTTTAACCACGATTACCTAGAATAACTCACTAGAGGATTCAGAATGTGTAATTATTGAGTATAAGCTACTCAGATAAGGAGAGTGTGATTAGTACAGTGTCTAATACGAGCAAGCAGGAGGACCTGAGTCTGAACCCCCAAAACCCACATAAAAGCTAAGCCAGGCACGACAGTCTGTATTTGTAATCTCAGAACTCCATGGTGAGATGGGTGTGGAGTCAAAGAATCCTCACGGTCCAGCTAGCCTAGCATACACAGCAATTAAAGAGATGAGGAAGGCAACAGGAGAGAGATTCCCTGTTTTAAAGTAAAAGGCAAGGACTGACACCCAAAACTGTCCTCTGATTCTCATATAAACAACACGCAAAGAGTTGACACCTCACGGGGCTGGCTGCTCTTCCAGAGGTCCTGAGTTCAATTCCTAGCACCCACATGGTGGTTCACAACCATTTGTAATAGGATCTGATCTGCCCTCTTCTGTTGTGTCTTAAGACAGCTACAGTATGTTCATATATATAAAATAAATAATTCTAAAAAAAAAAAAAGTTGCCACCTCACAATCAGAATCCAAAGTTAGTACAATGGTAACCAGAGAGAAACAGATTCCCAGGCCTTCCCTCCCATGGAATATATGCTCCCTTTAGAATGAAGTCACTCTATTGGACACAGGGTTTGCAGTGAGTACCCATTACAGATGGCTACATCTCTGAAGAGATGTACAGGCACAATCTGTTGTCTATCTAGTTCTAAGTTGTCACTGTAAAACCTCTTTTGAGAAAACAATTTCATATGTCTCATTCTCCAATAAGCTGACCACCAAATCACAACTAAATGTCATCTTCAAAAGTTGTTCAGGGGCTAGGGAAATAGCTCATTTGGTACTGTACTTGCTTCAATACCACCAGGACCTAGCACCCAGGAAAAAAAGCCAGGCATGACAGCAGGCATATGAAATCCCAACCTTAGGGAAGCAAAGACAAACAGCCCTGAGATTCACTAACAAACCAGTCTAGGCTACTTAGTGCCTCATAAATGGTAACACTTGAGGTTCTTCTCTGGCCTGCGCGCGCATGCGCAGACACAGACAGACAGACAGACAGACACAGACACAGACACAGACACAGACACAGACACACACACACACACACACACACACACACACACACACAGAGTTCAGCTGAGAACTGAAAACTCATACCTGTAACCCAATACTTGGGAAGCTGAGTCAGGAGGACTGCTGCGACTTCAAGGACAGCCTGGGCTACATAACGAATTCCAGGCTAGCATGGGCTACAAAGTAAGGCCCTATCTGCAAACACAAACACACATGAAACAGCAATAACAAAAAAAAAGCAACACTGAAAAACAAGACACACAATTCAAATATGGACGGCTTAAACATCTAATCAAGAAGGCTTTAATATTTTTTGGGAAAATAGTCATTAAACTGCTTCATGGTTAAGAGTACCCATTCTTGGGGTTTGGGGGTTGGGGATTTAGC
Organism: Rattus norvegicus; assembly: GCF_021556685.1. NCBI lineage: Eukaryota > Metazoa > Chordata > Mammalia > Rodentia > Muridae > Rattus > Rattus norvegicus. The sequence continues at coordinate 52,644,479 of NC_141541.1, read as the reverse complement.
TCAGTGGTAGACGCTTGCCTAGCAAGCGAAAGGCCCTGGGTTCGGTCCCCAGCTCCGGGAAAAAAAAAAAAAAAAAAAAAAAAAAAAAAAAAAAAAAAAAAAGAGTACCCATTCTTCAGGCAGAAGACCCAGGTTCAGTTTTCAGAATCTGCATCTATCTCTAACCCCAGACCGGACACTCTCTTCTGATCTCTTCCAGGGAACAGGCAGCTCACAACTAGCTGCCTACAACTCTAGTTCCAGGGGATGCAGAGGCCTCTTCTCCCTTCAGCCAGCACCAGGCACACACTTGTATACATACAGGCAAACACAGAACATAAACAAAAAAAAAGCTGTAGTTTTAAATACTGAAAAAGATGATCATTTTAAGGGAAAACAAGAAGATGGGTAACAGCTGGGCAGTGTCCCATACCTTTAATCCTAGCAGGAAGCAGGCAGATCTGAGTATGAAGTTAGCCTGGTTTACAGAAAAAAGTTCTAGTACAAGGTTATATACATAAACCCTGTCCTGAAAAGCCAAAAAGGGAGGGGAGGGGAGGGAAAGGGAAGGAAGGTAGGTAGATAAGAGGCAGGCTTGCTGGTCCATGCCTACAATTCTAGCACTTGGGGAGGTTAAAGCTGGAAGATCTTGAGTTGGGAGTCAGCTTAGCTACACAGCCAAATTCTGCCCAAAGAAAAAGAGCAGAGGGCAGCCTACCATGAGGCTCATTTCGTACTAGGTGAACTGTAAATCTCTCTTTCACTTTAGACTCTTGAGTGACTCTAAGAATCACTATTTTATGCTTTCCATAGGTCTGATCCTCAGTACTGTATAAATTGGGTGTGAGGGTTAAGGTCATTCTTAGCTACATAGGGAGTTCAAAGCCAGCCAGAGGTAAACAAGGCCCCTTTTGTTTAAACAAACACACAGACAGACACAGACACACACACAGCTGCACAGAATATTTGCGCAGGCCAGGTATAGTGGTCTACTGTTTTAATCCCAGTACTTGGAAGGCAGAAGTAGTTGGATCTCTGAGTTTAAAGCCAGCCTGGTTTACAGAGTGAGTTCCAGAACAGCCAGGAATACACAATGAGACTGGGTCAAAACAAGAACAAAAAGCTTCACCTGCATTCTCACCTTTGGGGGAATCACTAGCTGTATCTCCTTACAACAGTGGCTCTCAACCCTTCTAATGCTGCGACCCTTTAATACAGTTCCTGTTTAATACAGTTTTATGGTTGGTGACCCCCAACCATAAAATTATCTTTGTTGTTACTTCATAACTGTATAGATTAACCTGCAAAAGGCTGGTGGTGGAACTCAGTGGTAGAGCACTTGGCTATCATAACCAAGGCCCTGAGTTCCAGCCTTAGCATCACAAGCCCCAAATACTCTTTTAAAGGCACATATAAGGGCAGATTCTTCATTACAAGGGCCAAATATGGAAGGATTGATTAAGCTAAAACTCACTACAACCCAGACCAATAGGATCAAGGAAGGCTAAAGATAGTAATTAGGAAATTATCATAATAACCAGGAAAGCTTGATGAAGAGAAGGCTATTTGCTTGGTTTTTAAACATTCTCTAGAATGTTTATTAGTTTTAATGGAGGGGCAAAAAGTAGTACATCATACATCATTACATTATCGAGGGAAAAACATCAAGACAAAACTTCAATTTCAACAAGAAAATCCAAATTAATGATATTGCTAATCAGACTAAATGTACCTTCAGATTCAGCACCTAGAGAAATCTGCTTTGCAGTATTTTTGTTGAGAAAACATGACTTGAGATAAATCACAGGGACTCATGAGAAATATATATTTAAAAAAATAAGTGGAAGAGTCTAGGGATGCAGCTCAATTGCCAGAGTGCTCTCCCAGCAGGCAGAACACACTGACTTCCATCTCCAACACTATATAAACCAGACAAGACTTCACAAGCCTGCACTGCAATCCCAGTGCTCTTCTATGGAAGGGTTACAAGTTTAAGGTCACTTTTAGATACAGAGTTTGAGGCCAGTTGGGATACATAAGACCCTGTCTCAAAAAGCAACAGAGCCAGTAAGATAGCTTGATAGAAAAAAGTACAACCACCTGTGTCTGATCCCCAGAATCTACAGAGTAGAAAGAGAACTGACTCCTGTAAGCGTCTGACCTCTGCACATTCACAAAATGTTAAAAATAAAATCCAGGGGCTAAACAGATGGTTCAGCAGTCAAAAACACTAGCTGCTCTTCTAGAGAGCTCAGATTTGATTCCCAAAATCCACATGGCAGTACAAGACCACTTAAAATTCCAGTTCCAAGGGATCCAAAACCCTTGTCTGGCCTCCTCAGGCACTGCACACATGTGCTACATGAACATACATGCAGGCAAAACACTCAAACACATAAAAATATAAAATTTTAAATAAATAGAAAAAATACTGAAACCATCAACCAATGACACGACACACAACCCTTATTCTTGGGAAATAAACACCAAGAGACTCATAAGAAATGGATTCTGTGATTTAACCCTTAAAAGCTCAAGAAAAAAGCTGGGAGTTGTGGTGTTTGCCTATAATCCTAGATTTGTGAGGCAAGAAACAAGAGCTCAAAGATCACTTCCAGCTATACTTCAAATCCAAGGCTAGATGGACTAGCGCTCGCACTCGCTCGCTCTCTCGCTCTCTCTCTTTCTCTCTCTCTCTCACACACACACACACACACACACACACACACACTCTCTTCAGAAAAATACTGTCCTTGCACACACAAAGACAAAAGACATGTAACACTATGGTTCACAACCATCTTTAACTCCAGTTCCAGAGGCTCTGAGGTCCTCTTCTTGCTTGGTACCAGACATACATGCAGATAAAACACTCCATACATGAGAACATTATTTGTTTATTTATTTTGTTTTATTGTTTTTCAAGACAAGATCTCTGTGGTTCTAGCTGTCCTGGAACTTACTCTGTACACCAGGCTGGCCTTTGCCTGCCTCTGCCCCAAGTACTGGGATTAAAAGTGTATGCTACCACATCCAGCTCTAAGTATTTTTGAAAACATTTGCTGAAGTGTATAATGCATGTTATATAACCTTCATGTAACAAAAAGGACAAACATACCTGAATAGGAGATGGTTTTTCCCAGCCCATTTCAAAAATTCCCATTAGCAACTCTCGTTTCAAACAGTAATCTTCAAACTCATTTCCTTTTGTGGAGGTCACATCCTAAATCAAACAAATAAAATACATTTGAGGTTCTTTCACAGTAAGCATGCTTAAACGTATGCCCGACAGACTGAACCCTTTCTCCACTTCAATATAAAGACACCTATTACTACTGCTTTAATCTCTATGTCAGCTTTCCCTGAAGAACAACTAACTACACTACCTTCAACAAATAAACACACTTTAAAAATGGATCTTTGGGCAAAACCAGGTATGACCAAAGTGCAAAGTACAATATTTCTTTCTACATAAATAACATTTGATTAGTTTTTTTTTTTTTTTTTTTTTGCTTCTTTTTTCGGAGCTGGGGACCGAACCCAGGGCCTTGCGCTTCCTAGGCAAGCGCTCTACCACTGAGCTAAATCCCCAACCCCATTGAACGCCTGTTCTTATACACTCATACACAGTAGTTATAATACCTAACCTGTTTATCTCACTGATACACAGGCTGAGAAAAAGAAACTGAGAAAATTAGGTTATGATATGCAGTTAGGCTGAGGGCAGAGACAGAGATGCAGAGGCAGGGGCAGGTGGATCTCTGTGTGTTCAACGTTGGCTTGGTCTACAGAGTTAGTTTCAAGACCACCAGGGCTACACAGGAAAACCCTGTCTGGGAAAAAAAGAAAACAAAACAATAACCAAGGTATGTATGTGTGCACGCACACAGACACACACAACTTAATATACATTATACCTATTGTCTAATCCCATCAAAGACTGGTAGGAAAATTTTGGCAACCCAGTATCTATTAACTATACAGTTCCAACTATTTCAACACATACAGTCTCAGCTAAACAGTAAACCTTCAGTTGTAGTGAAAAAACTAAAGGTGCTCAAACATAAAAACCCCTGTGCTAGCCTGCTAGTGCACAGCTAACTACCCCTGTGCTAGCCTGCTAGTGCACAGCTAACTACCCCTGTGCTAGCCTGCTAGTGCACAGCTAACTACCCCTGTGCTAGTGCACAGCTAACTACCCCTGTGCTAGCCTGCTAGTGCATACCTAACTACCCATGTGCTAGCCTGCTAGTGCACACCTAACTATACTCCCAGCACCAATGAGGCTACGGGAAAGACCAAGATTGTGTAGTAGCCCTGGACTACACAGGATAATATCTCAAAAGAAAACAAAGCCGACACATTCCACGTCATTTCACGTAACTCCTTTACTTGTAACTTCCATTTGAAATAGAACACCCCACTTACCGAAGTTTTAATTCTTAGATCCTTTGGAGGGAGTTTTAAAGTCTTTTTCCAGTCATCACCAGGTCTAGAGAGAATATTGTAAGCATGAAGTTATCACAATTCATAGCTTCCTCCTTAATAATACAAATGAAACACCTCAAATAGAACCATCCCTCTAACAAGCACAATGAGTTTAATACACTCAAACACTTAACACAATTAGCAAAGGCATCAACTTCAGGAACGTGTTCTTGGGAACTCATTAAGGAAGATGAAGACTTATCACCAGGGCTGGAGTAACCAAGTGTTTGTCAAAATGTGTTTTATTTCATCCACATAGTTGGTTTTTTGTTTGTTTGTTTGTTAGCAGCAAACATTTAACCCCTAAATTTCATGTAAAGGCTCAGATTCTGGACTTTCTTTTAAAAACTGCTAGATTCAATCCACAGCACTTTAGGAAGACACACTTTGGCAATAATGTTTCAAATTCCTGTATGGTAACAGTTTGGTAGACCTGAGTAACTACATTAGCCCCCTTTTTTGTAATGCTAAGAAACTGAACCCAGGTCACTGGACAAGCTGGGGAATTTCCAGTGGATTACCTAGTAACCAGAACTTAAACAATAAGTACCTTCTAGTTTGGTGCTCTATAGTCATCCAAGCCTGTAACTTATGGTAACTAGCTGATTCTTGTTAGAACCAAGAGAACCTACAGTCCTACCTACCTTGAAGAATGAGGTAGAAAGACCACCTGAGCCTGGAAGCCCCAGGATAATCTGAACAGAAAGACCTTGACCTCAAACACAAATGCACACAAAGTCCTGAAGTTTCAAATAGAGGTTAAGTCTTGATTTGACTCCTATTCCTTCTGTGATGCTGTTCCAATTACTTCCCCCAAACCTCTATTCTCTCACATACAAACTGGGTGTCTAATAATTTTTATCAATAATCTATAAAGAGGTGGCACGATGTCATGAATCAGGTAATTTCAGCACTTGGGCAGCCAGTCTGGGTTATGCTAAGTGTGGTCTCAAAAAGCAAATAGGTAATTTTGAAAAGTAGTCAGTACTATACCTAACACATTAAGAACATCTTAGTCATTTCACTTGGAGACTCTTGAAATTGTAACCAGAACACCCGAAGCTTGATTTATCTAAGGCTACAGCCCGCACATAAAGCACAAACATTCCAATACTGGTATCTTTGTTTACGAAAGCTTGCTATTCAGTCCAGATTGGCCTCCAACTCATGATCCTCTGCTTCAGTCTACAGCACTGAACTTTCTAAGCAAAAACATGGCGGATAACAACCTAGTAAAATCGCTTGCCGAATGCACTGTCAAATTGAACAATGCATAGTATATAATATACAGTGCAAAAACTGGTCTACAAATTACACTCATTTACATATTTTAAAAAACAGATTTATTTATTTTTATGTGCAATGGTGATTTGCCTGCACGTGTGTCTTATGTGATGCTGTCAGATCCCCTGACTGGAGATATAGACAGTTGTGAGCTGCTATGTGGGTGCTGGGAATCGAACCCGAATCCTCTCAAAGAGTAGCCAGTACTTCTTACCGCTGAGCTGTCTCTCCAGCCACCACTCAATTATATCTTTTTTTTTTTTTTCCGGAGCTGGGGACTGAACCCAGGGCCTTGTGCTTGCTAGGCAAGCGCTCTACCACTGAGCTAAATCCCCAACCCCACTCAATTATATCTTTTTTTTTTTTTTTGTTTCTTTTTTTCGGAGCTGGAGACCGAACCCAGGACCTTGCGCTTCCTAGGCAAGCACTCTGCCACTGAGCTAAATCCCCAACCCCACTCAATTATATCTTAAAAATGAAAAATCACAGTGAGAAAATACATGATAGAGATAAATATTTAAGAGTTCTAAACAGCTGACAAAACTCAGATGGCTTCAAAAAGACAACACACTAAGATGCAGAAAAAGACAATAGGACTGGAAAGAAACCACTAATCCAGAAGAAAAATTATTATCTCAAATCAAAAATTCTAACTGAACGACACTTTCATAATGAAACACAAACCTGCCTTTGGGAGTGGAAGAAGCCTAAATTTTGCTTGCCTGTTAGTCTGTGTCTAAAGGAACTACAATTTAGAAAATATTCTCATTTCTATACTAGTTAAAACCAAGCCCACCATACCTCTAATACCAGCAAATGGGAGGCACAGGCAGGTAGGCTGGCTGATTAAGACCAACCTGGTCTTCCTTCATACAGGGTTCCAGGTTAGCCAGGGTTAATACAGTGTGATTCTGTCTCAAAACAGTAACAACAAAAAAGTGGGAATTCTTAGAGACCAATAGTGAATTGCATAGCAATAATCTATACATTCTAGTAGCCAGGGAGGACAAGTTTTGCCTAGAAAGATCCAGGTTACAAAACTCTAATGCAGTTCAAACTCAGAATGATGACACATTCCAACATTCAATCAGGAAAGGGCTACAAAGACCCTATCTAAAAAAACAAGAAACAAAACCAAATCAAGTCAATAAACCAAAGTACCACTATAGGAAGATTTGTAAATGTTAAATTATTTTACCAACATCTTTATTTTTAAAAGAAGCCCAACTTCAATCAAAGTGAAGTTTTTAATGTTAATTCTTTATACAAATCAATCTTTAGAGTGACAGTTTCTGAGTTTCTCTGTGTCACCTTGGCTGTCCTCCAACAGAGGTTCACCTGCCTCTGCCTCCCGAGTGCTACGATTGAAGACACGTGCCACCAACGCTCGAGCACTTAAAGATGATAACCTACAAATTCTGCTTTAAAGAATATTCTATTGTGAGCTAAGCCTGTAAATCTTACCACTTGAGAGGTCTCTGATATAATTAGATCACAAGTTTAAGGTCAGTTTGTGTCACACAGTTCAAGGCTAGACTGAACTTCTTCACAGCAAGACCTTATCTCAAAAACAAGCAAAAACATAAACAAAAAACCAAAAAAACAAAAAACAAAAAAACCCACCCAACTACAATAAGATGACAACTCAAGAATTTTAAGTTTAACAAACATACTTAAGACTTCTCCCAAAAAAAAAAAAGTATATTCCCAGAAATATAGAAACTCTCTATTTCAATGATTTTGTATATATCCTTAGAGAAGAAACATTTTCTTGGCACAGAGGCAGAGCTGAAACAATGTCTTACTATGTAAGACATTCTAGACCTTACACACACACACACACACACACACACACACACACACAATTCAGGCAATCTTCCAACCCTATAAACCACACCTAGCTGAAAAATCAATTCCATAAACAAAACAAGATAATGGGTAAAATGAGTGAATGCCCTTGGAGCTTAGAAGGCTTGTTAAGTGGGCGAATCGGTATGTACCTATAATTATTGTACTCAGAAGTTTGAGACCAGTCTCAGCTATACAGGAAGTTCAAAGCCAGCATGGTTTACACACCAAGTTCCAGGCCAGCAGCCAGGGTTACAAAATGAGCCCCTGGGCCACACCTTTATCCCAGCACTAGGGAGTCTAATCTCTGTGAGTTCAAGGGCAACCTGGTCTACCGAGAACTACACAGAGAAACCCTGTCTCAAAAAAACTAAAAATTAAAACAAAATGAGCCTCTGTCTTTTTTGGGGTGGTGGGGAGTAAAGTCCGTGTGGCCCTGGTGTCCTGAAACTCAAGAGACCCACTTGTCTCTGCCTCCCTGGTGCTGGAAGTAAAGGCAGCACCACTGCCTGGAGAGCATGTCTTTAAAGTCTGAATCTTTAAATTTGCTTTTACAGGGGCTGGAGAAACAGTTTACTCGTTAAGAGCCCAGGCCCAGGGTTAATTCCCAGCACCCGCTAAGAGACTCACCATCATTTATAAGTTTCAGTGGCTTCAACACACTCTTCTGGCCTTTATGAACACCAGACATGCATATAGTAAAGAAACATATATACAGGTGAAATGCCCATACACATTTTAAATCTTTTAAAAATTTTTAAATAAAATTTATTCTTCAAAATTTCAAGTAATCTTTAACTGTTGTGAAAACTAGGATAAGTTTTCACAAAACAAACAAACAAACAAACAAAAATGTCAGATGTAGTGGCTCTCAGGTATAACCTTAGTACTTTGTAGACTGAAACAGGAAGAAACTTGCCATGAGTCCCAGGTCAGCCTGGGCTACAGAGTAAGCCTGCTCAAAAACAAACAGAATGGGATCATTTTTTCCACATAACCTGGCACTGCCTTCTACACTGAAATAAAACCAGCACGTTTATTTCTAAACACAGTAGTTTATAGACACCTATGCTCATCACTTGCTGGGTCAATTACAATGGCAGATGCACATTATTCTATTACAAATACCTACTGGCCATAACAAAAGATCTGTCCTCCATCTGCAATCAAAAGGGTTAATGTTAGGCATAAAGCAGCCAGCAACAGAAATAACCGAAACTGTGGCTCCTCCCCACACTCTCTCACACTTACTTAATGGTGGCGGCCATGCTCTGTGCTTGCTGCTGAGTGCCATTATTGATTGTGCTGGTGTTCTTCAACTGGTTCATCTGTGTCTGTGTCTGTGGGCCCCCTCCTCCAGGGCCGGCACTGGCCTTCACAGGGCCCCTCAGCTGGCCGTTCTGACTGGACAGACCCATGATAACAGGGTTCTCTGTCCTGGCCGTGCTCATGCTTTCTTAGCTGCACAGGTGTCTCTTTCAAACTTTTCAAAGTCAGTAGAGAAACTGTAATAACAGTTTATGAGGCTCTCCAAAATGAAGAGATAAATAAGTCTTGCTCAATATATGAGTCCTTTATTGCAATTCAGGCAAGCACCTGTAAGTCTCTCACCGGTAAGCAGCAGTAGTTAACTTGCTCTCAAGCAACGAATCAACTTTGTATTTTTTTAAAGCGCTCTAACAAGCTTGAATTATATCTGAATTCACTCACTTCAATCTGAAACAAAGAAAAAAATTAAATTAGCAGACCACAAAGTCAGGGGGAGAAATTGTTCCCTTTTAAAGAACTCCTCTGCAATGGTCATCTTCTCAAGAACCACTAATCGACATACTCAAACCAGATCACTACTTGACATAGGAAAGACATAGCGAAGAACTGCCTTAAAAACCCAACCTACGAAAAATCCAACCTCAAACATTTAAAATTGCAAGAACAAAGCAACTTAGGGGGAAAAAAAGGCAGGAAGATACTATTGATAAAATTCAAATTCATTCTCAAATAACAATCTGTTCTTCAATCTCCTAATGAATTCTCTCCAAGTCCTGCCCCCTCTAAATGTCATTACATTTAATTACATTAAAACTTGAAATATCACTCAATTTACCTCATGTACATCTAGATTTGAACAAGACAATTCACTAACATCTTTCTATTTCTGACAGCAACACAAAAACCTTTAAATGAAAAGACTTTTCAAATACGAAGTCTTCTTACCAGTTTCAATTACAGAAATCAATTTTTTTTTATTGAATTTTGTCCTGACCAAAATAATTGAAGCAGTCAAAAGATCTGTATGGAGCAGTCTACATATCAAAAATCTTCTGCTTGAAAAACTCTAAGATTCTCTTCAACTGGAGGGGGGGGGGCAAAGAAAAAAGAAAGCCCCAATACCAAAAGTTGAATGAAAGCTGTTAGTGTTGCCTTTTACTATAACACTTTTCAAAAAGTATGTCCTAATTTAAAATAAAGTTTAGGGGTTGGGGATTTAGCTCAGTGGTAGAGGGCTTGCGTAGCAAGCCCAAGGCCCTGGGTTCGATCCCCAGCTCCGAAAAAAAGAAAAGGAAAAATAAAAAAGTTTAAACGTACGTACGTACGTGTGTGTGTGTGTGTGTGTGTGTGTGTGTGTGTGTGTGTGTGTCCTATAGTAAAAGGGGAAAGAAAAACCAGAGGGCTAAACTTGTAGTTTTAATAAAATTCTCCCAAATCACCCTGAATAGCGAGTCTAATTAAGTTATTTTTAAGAAAGAGTTGGTCAACCTCCTCTACTTTAAATTGTTCCCCAAATGGAATTCTCAAAATTTGGCAAATAAAAAATTACTAAGGACCAGTATAAGCCCAACTCGTTCAGTTTTATTTTGTAACCCCCTTACATTATTTCACTGGTTCCCAAAACACTAGCTTAATTAGTGCTAGTTATCTTTGCCACACACCAAGTGTCCCAAACCCAAAATTTTCAAGTCAAAGGATATCTCGTTATATATCAACTTGCTCACAAATGCTGCTTATCACATAAAGCTGTTTATTTGTTCTGTTAATAGGCATTTTCTGTATTGACAGCATATGATCAACAGTATGAGGTACGTCAAACAGGAAGGCTTCCTATTTGTACAGCACTAAGAGGCTGAAGGGGGCAACCTCTGAATACTAACGGACACCATCAGTACTGTCAATCAAGCCCAGTAAGACCCAGTGCCTTAAACCCAGAGACTTCGATAACTGCTCTCTCCAGAAACAGATACCTGCACTGCAGTTTTATGTCTCAGTTGGGGAAATATTCGTCCTACCCCTTCCCAATTTAGATTTGCAAGTTATAGTCTTAAAACAAAACCACGAAGGAACGTAGACTTAGCTGGGAGGAGCCCCTGGCAGAGTTAATTACAGCACGGCCCAGACCGTGGTTAGCAATTGACAGTTTCACACCTAAAACAGTACCATAAGCTCCAACAAGGGCTTTTGTTTGCAAATACAGCGCGATTTCTCTAAGCCTCAGCAGGAAGTTGGAGTGATTGGGGTTTTTCTGAAGGAAAAGGGGGGCTATGGAAAAGGAAAAACCAAGCTAAGACTCGGAGTCCAGTAACCGTAGGGCAATAATTCCTCTCCCCCTCCCCCAACTACACTCTACAAATCCAGCTCCTTCAGATCAAAACGCAAAAGGGTTTTTTTCTGCCCTGCAATCTATCTGCGCCACAAGAGCCGGAACCAGCTCTGCGAGTGGGAAACAATAGGGACTCCCCTCAGAAGGCCCGGAAGAGAACCCCAAAAACTGGACCGCCTCCCCTTTCCTCTTACGCCGCTGAGTCTCCCCAAACCCTATGTTCCCACCAACCTGCAAGGCCTACTTGCAACCGAGCAGCTGCGGGTCCTCTCCTAGCCCAGTCTCCGGACAGCACAGCCCTGCCGCCCCCAACAGGGCTGCCTCGCACTCCCAACCTCACTCCGGAGTCCCGGCCGCCGCTCCGTCCCCGCTCCCGTCTACCACACCGCTCGCCCAGAGCACTCCACCGCTCCTCCTCCAGACCGGGCACACACCACATTCCTCGGTTCCACTCCTCTCCGCCGCCGCCGCTGCTCCTCTCAGCGGCCACCCGCCCGTCCTCCCGGGCCAGGCCTGGGCCTCGGGCTTCCGCCCCAAGCGCGCCCTGACTCCCGCCCGAGGGGGCTCCCCGCGACCCTCAGGGCCCTACCGACCCCGACCACACCGCCTCACCCCACGCCCCGCGGCTCGGGCCCGAGTCCTACCACCCAGGCCACTCCCGCTCCGCACCCTCGGTCCTTTATTGTTGACTCGAAGCTCCCAAAATGGCGGCGGCTCCTTCCTCCTCGGAAACCTCCGCCCGCCCCCACCCGGCCCCTCGCCGCTACGCCCGCCGCCCCGCCCCCGCCGCGCCGCTCGCCGCCCGCGCCGCCGCCGCCGCTGCCGTCCCGCGCTACCTCGGCCGTAGCCCGCTGTGCCGGCGCCCCGGATGTCGCCGCTGAGCGGAGCTGACTCTGCTGCTCTGCCCCCTCCCTCGCCCGCCGCTGTCGTCTCCCTCCCTCCTTCCCAGCCTCTCCGCATGGCGGCGGCTGCGGCTCCTCCTCCACACAAGATGGCGAGAGCTCCGCCGCTGCAGCCGCCGCGGCGTCACGGCTTCCTGGGCGCGGCGGGCGAGGGTCGGGAGAGACTCGTTACTGATGGGACCGAGCTCAGGGAAACACGGGGCTGTTTTCGGGAAGGACGGACGGACGGACAGACGGACGGACGGACGGACTGGAGAGCTTGCCTGCAGAGCTGAGGAGACCAGTGGGGAAATGAATGGTGGCCGGGGAGTGTCGTCCTTGCCTTCGTCCCTCCTGAGCTGGGCTGGCCGGGCCGGGCGGAGGGGACGCCTGCTGACTGCTGACCGGGGACGCGCTCGGAGGGCAGCCTGCGCCGGTCCGGAAGCTGACCTGGGGTGGCCGGGAGGCTGCTGCGAGGCCAGGGCGCACCTCCACCCAGGGACGTGCAGAAAAATTGGGCCTGAAGGGCCGAGGCTGTCGGCGAGGCAGCGGGGAAAGCGTGAACCGGGAGCCCGCCCTAGGTCGTGGGCTACCAAGCCCAGAGTGCAGGCGAGGTGACCCTTTGCTCCTGCCGGCAGTGGCACTCTTCTAGAAAGAAGGGCGGGTCGCCTCTACGAGGGAGGTCTCGCTGTGAAAATGGGAAACCAGTAGATTCTGCTGCCTGACCCTCACTGCAGACAGCTATCTGTGCATTTGTTTCTATGATTCTCAGATCCTGAGGTCTTATCCTTAACCTAGAAAGCAGTCTTGTTTCAAGTAAAACAAACATTTCTTGTGTGTTAAGTAAAAATCGAGCTGGGCCGAAGTGAAAAACCTGCGTCCTACGCTGCTGGAGGGCTGGAAATACTGACAATGGTCAAATCATTTGTGACAATACGACTCCATACTAGATCACTCGTTAAGGGGTCCTGAACAGTCAATACTCGTAGTCAGTGACTAGCAGCTTCCATATTTTTTACCGCTGCTTCCAACTTGAGACCAATCAGAGAAAGCCAAATACGCTCTCTAAGCCAATGACTCCCTGCTTCCAGCCCTTCTCCTGCTTTCTAGACAGCAACATCCAATCAGAGTAAGCCTGAAGCACCCCTCCCCAACTGCTGCGCTTTTCGTGTGTGTGTGTGTGTGTGTGTGTGTGTGTGTGTGTGTGTGTGTGTGTGTAGTGCTTGTGTTAGTAAGTGTGTGTGTGTGTAGTGCTTGTGTTAGTAAGTGTGTGTGTAGTGCTTGTGTTAATAAGTGTGTGTGTGTAGTGCTTGTGTTAGTAAGTGTGTGTGTGTGTGTGTGTGTGTGTGTGTGTGTGTGTGTGTGTGTAGTGCTTGTGTTAGTAAGTCTTTACCAAACTCCAGTGGATGCTTGCTGACCCCATTGCCATTGCAAGCACTAAGTAAATAGCCAGTTGTCATTTGGCGATTTTGATTTAGTTCCATAGAGCAAAGAAAGCCCTTTGTTGTCTTGAAATAGGTTCTTGCATTGTTGCTCTGGTTGAGATTTATAAGTGTGTGCCACCACACCCAGTACTCTAACTTAGTATTATTATAATGGTGATGCTTTTTGCAATTCTGAGTTTAAAGCATTTTATCTCCCACCCAGATAAAATGCTTTACTCGTGCAAGAGAATAGGCCTGTACTTTGTCTTCACCCTGGAGAGAACCTACGTGATCTCTTAAGAAAAGGTGTGAGGCTTTGTTTGCCCCTTTTGTTTATTTGTTTGGTTGGTTTTTGAGACAATTTCTCTGTGTAGCTCTGGCTGTCCTGGAACTCACTCTGTATAGTCCAGGCTGTCTTTGCCTCCTGAGTGGTATGGCTAAAGGCATTCACCAACCCCTGACCTAAAAGTTGTTTTCATTTATTTCTTTTAAAGTTAACTTAATTTGATGTGTATGTGTACCTGGAGCCTGAGGAGGCCAGTAAGGGTCCTCTGATCCCTTGAAGCTGGGGTTACAAATGATTGTGAGCTACCATGTGGGTGCCGGGAACTGAACCATGGTCCTCTGCAAGTGTAGCCTGTGTTCTTAACTGCTTAGCCATCTCTCCAACTCCTGTTTCTCCCTCTGTCCCTTTTTTTCTTTCTCTCCACCATCTGTCTGTCCATCTTCCTTCCTTCCTTTCCCTCCCTCTTTCTCTCTCTCTTTCTCTCCCTCTCTCTCTTCCTTCCTTCCTTCCTTCCTTTCCTTCCTTCCTTCTTTCTTTCTTTCTTTCTTTCTTTCTTTCTTTCTTTCTTTCTTTCTTTCTTTCTTTCTTTCTTTCTTTCTTTCTTTCTTTCTGGTTTTGCTTTGTTTTGTTTGAAGACAGGGTTTCTCTCTGCAGACCAGCTGTCCTCATACAGAAAACCACCTGCCTCTGCCTCGCTCTGCTGGGATTAAAGATGTTCCCCCATCCCCACATGGCCAGACTTTTTTTAATGTGGGGTCAGTTTTTTTTTAAAGATTTATTTATTCATTTATTATATATAAGTACACTGTAGCTGTCTTCAGATACACCAGAAGAGGAAATCGGATCCCATTACAGATGGTTGTGAGCCACCATGTGGTTGCTGGGAATTGAACTCAGGACCTCTGGAAGAGCAGTCAGTGCTCTTAACCGCTGAGCCATCTCTCCAGCCCGTGGGGTCAGTTTTAATGATTGAGAGATCCAATGATTATGACACATTTTTCTCCCTAATTCATGTAGACTATCACTAAGCTAAATCTCCTATTTTTAAGGTGAATTGTAATCTATTAATCTCTATAAAAATACTTGTTTTTTTGACCAGGCTTCTGTTGCATGCCCTTAACACCAGTCCTCAGGAGGTAGAATCAGGTGAATCTTTGTGAGTTTGAGGTCAGCCTGGTCTATATAGTGAGTCCCAGGACAGCCAGGGCTACACAATGAGACCGTGTAGTTTTAAAAAGAGGGGGTAGGGGTGGAGCTGGAGAGATGGTTCAGTGGCTAAGAGCACTGGTTGTTCTTGCAGAAGTCCTAAATTCAATTCCCAGCACCCACATAGTGGCTCACAACCATCTATAATGGGACCGGATACCCTCTTCTGGTGTGCAGGGGCTCATGCTGACAGAACACTCATACATAATTAAACCTCAAACAAGATTTTTTTTTTTTAAGTGGAGGTTTCCCAGTGGGTAAAATGTTTGCAGCTAAGCCTGACAACCTCAGTTTGACCCTCAGGACCAGAACTGAATCCAACAAGTTGTTCTCACATCTCTGCCCACCCATAAAATTAAATATGATTTTTAAAAAAATACAGATGAGGGCTGGAGAGATGGCTCAGTGGTTAAGAGCACCCGACTGCTCTTCCAGAGGTCCTGAGTTCAATTCCCAGCAACCACATGGTGGCTCACAACCATCTGTAAACAGATCCGATTTCCTCTTCTGGTGTATCTGAAGACAGCTACAGTGTACTTATATATAATAAATGAATAAATAAATCTTTAAAAAAAAATACAGATGAGGGTCCCGAGCCATGGCTCAGTGGTTAGAAGCTACTCTTGCAGTAGACCTGGGTTCGATTCCTGCCATCCATATGACAGCTGACAACTGACTCTAAGTCCGGTTCCAGTCATCTGACCCTCTTCTGGACCGGGCACACACACACCTTGTGCATACCTATACATGCAAGACACCCGTATACCTAGAGAAATTAAAAATAAAAAGGTTATTTTCTAGTGCACATAACATTTACATTTATGAAATGTATATAGTTTTTCAGGAAAACTACAGAAATCTACCTCCAGAGTAAACAAACTGAAAAGTCCTTTCCCAGCAGGACAAAGAAGGATGGAAATAGGTTAGACGCATTTCCCGACAGCCACTGCACCTTGCAGTTTTATTCGCTATGACAGGTGACGTCCCCTGGCCACCACTCAGCTAACTCAGCTTGCCAGGTGTCTTTGTGCCTCATCAGTCACACATGGTCTGGTCTGGTTGTCACCCAGAGGTCTTGCTATCCGTTTTGGTCTTCAGTTTTCCGAAGATTACTGTGCACCACTAGTTTCTTACTTATTTATTAATTTGAAAATAACATGTGGCTGGGGAGACAGTGAAATCTGGAAACTAGGTTCTTAGGCATAAACTTTGAGATCAAGAAAAAATTGACAACAGTCCTCTTGCCAGATGCTTTGGTCCCCTCGGGGACTTCCCAAGTCAGTTCTTGGGGCAGTTGATGAAACATAACACTGTGACCTTGTTGAACTGCTGTGATGGCAGGATGGGTACCAAGTCCCAGCGGTGCCTGAGCCTGTGACAAGACGCTGTTTCTGAGTTCTCTGAATGGGTAGCAAAGAGCTGGAACAATCCCGAAGGCAGCCCAGGCCTTGGAAGTAGAACTGTCATTTTAAAAACAAGGCCCGAAGCAGAGCATGGTGGCACATGCCTTTTGTACATGGGGTACAGATGTTTAAACTGTAAATTCAGGCCTCTCTGTCCTTTTACCCTCACTCGGGTTCCAGAGTTAAATTCCAGTTGGTAGGTGTATTCACTGACCGAAAAGTGTGCTTGTTTGTTTGTTTATAACCAGGTTCCCACTAGCTCTGGTTGTCCTGGAACTTGCTATGTAGACCAGGCTGGCCTGGAAGTCACTAAGATTCACCTGCCCCTGCATCCCTGAGGCTGAGCACCACTATGTCAGCTTCTTTCTTTTACATAAATTATTCTGTCTTTTACTGCTTTCATCTCTCACACTCTCCCTCTGTTGGATCTTCCCCCTTCAACTTGGAATCGTGCTCAAAATGTTCTCCATTCTTTGGTTTGTTTGAGTCAGGGTCTTCTGTAGCCCAGGGTGGCCTCTAGATGACCTTGAACTGAGCCCCTCTTGATCCCACAGATTTTTCTCAGTTCTAATCCACAAACCAAAGCAATCTTCCCTCCCTCCCTCACCCCTGCTCATGGCCTCCTGGGAGCAGCAGCTCTGCCAGGTGGGGAAAGCCCTGCACTTCTTCCTCACCTCACCTCCCACCCCCATTATTGCTGCCACTGCCCCAAGCAGGAGGGTTCCCCCTTGTTTGAACTTGCTTGTTTGAACTATCCCAGTAGCTCCGTAGCCTTCCTCTGCTTCTCCCTCTCTAGCTCATTGTGCACAGAAAGGCACAGGAATTTTCCAGTCAGATTACCATCCACCTCGAGAGGCCTTAAAATGATTCTCCATTACTGACAGAATAAAATGAAGTCCCATCTCCCTTCAAAACAGTGGAGCTGGACCTACTTCTCTGAGTCACTACTGAGACTATTTTCATGATTTAAGAAAATTATTTACTAGATTTATTTCTTTTATGTGTCTCTGAGTGCTTTGCCTTCCTGTCTGCCTGTGCACCATTTCCATGCCTGGTGTTAGAAGGGGACACCAGATTCTTTGGAGCTGGAATTAGCCATGGTTGTGAGCCCCCATATAGGCACAGGAACCTGAGCCCAGGTTCTATGTAAGAGCAGCCAGTGCTCTTAACTGGGGAGTCATCTCCAGCACTCGCAACACACACACACACACACACACACACACACACACACACACACACACACACACACACACACACACACACACACACTTTATCTTCTACTGTTTTGAGAGACAGTCTTGTAAAGTAACCCTGACAGTGGTGTCCGTTCTGGTGGCCTTCCTGCTTTAGTCTCCTACGTGTTAGGATCACACATGTGCACCGCCCTGCTGTCTGGCAGGAATGCGTGCATACGTAATGGTACTTAAAGCTGTGCCCCTCCCCCTCGGTTGATACCCCATTTATTTGCCCAGTCCCAAAGCAGGAGCCTCACTAGCTGCCCTGCTCCTGTAGGCAGGCACCAGGTGCGAATGATAAAGCAGTCTTTAGTCAGAACAGTGTTTTCTGGAAGAAGGGGAAGACTCATCATGGAGTAAGTAAGACCCGTCAGAGCCTGCCTGCTCATCCGTGAAATGAGGGCCGTCCCTATGCTTCTGGGGGCGCGGAGTGTGAGAAAAAATGAGGAAAGCGTGTGGCGTGCTCAGCATAGGGCCTGACTCATAGCATGCGGCAACAACAATGGCCGTTCTGACTGGGCTTCTGGGTGGCTTCCAAGCTGCTTTGATGCTGAAGGTGAAGCTAGCTTTTGCAATGAAGTCCTCAAGTTTTCAATTAAATCTTGTTTCTAGAATCAGCAAGCTATAATTATTTACTTATTCATTCAACCATTCATGCTTTCGTCATTAACTCATCCATCACTTTTAAAAGATTTATTTTTAAAAGCGGTGTGTGTGTGCTCACACGTCAATGCACGTGCCCCCCCCCCCAAGGTGTAAGATGCTGTCATTACAGAGGACTATAAGCCATCTGAGGGGGTGCTCTTACATACCTTTAACCTTTGCGTCATCTCATTCAAAAATTATGTATTCTCTGCCAAGTATACAATAAATGCTGGTAAATGTTACTGAATGGTGCTAGCAAGATGCCACTTTGTCCCTGGGCCTGGTGACCCGATGACCTGAGTTTGATCTCAGGATCCACGTGGTTAAAAGACAGAACTGACTCTTGAAAGTTGGCCTCTGACCCTGAAACACCTCCCATGGCACACATACATACACAAATAAATACATGGAGAAGGAAATCAAGTGCTATTCAATAAATAATAAAACAATATTAATATCCCGGGAGAAATGAAGACGGGAGCTATGTGTGCATCAAATGCCCTATGGCTAGGATCAGGTCATCAAGCTAGACGTTTAAGGTGTAAATCCAACCTTGTCAGTGGTTCACAAGGTAAGGAAGGGTCCGTGATTCAATGAAGAATAATATCTTGGACTTAAGTAGTGTGTAAGTGCAGAGTTTTATTCTGTAGAAGTTCAGCATGCTGGGGTCTAACATCTACAAAGATGGAAAGACCCCAAAGTGAGCTCACAGACCTGATTTAAGTAAAACATTTGGGCTGTTCTGGGGAGGGGTAGGTGACCTCTATCTCAATCTTGGCTCTATCTCTAGGGACATTCCAGAATCATTGCTGGGGCCTGAGGATGTTAAACATTGCTGGAGAAGTCTGGAAACTGCTGCTGACCCATTGTCCTTGCCTCGGGCTGGGTGATGGGGCAGCTTCTGAGTCCTGGACTTGCCCAGTTCTTAGAAACAGAAAGTTAGGCCCCGTCTTCTGAACTGCCAATTTGAAGCCTGACATAGAGTCAGCCTAGCCTTCTCAGTAACACATCCAGGAAAACACTTACACTGTTTCTGTGTCCACAGCATGCACACACCCTGGCATTTGCTGGGCGCTTGATACACGTTTGCTTAAGGAGCTCTTGAATCAAGGGAAGCTCATTCCATCTTTCCCTTTAGTCTCCTGGAATACTAAGTCTATTGGGTTTCATCTCTAAAATATTCCCTGGGGGTAAGGAGAGAGATGGCGCAGTAGCTAGCACTGTCTGCTCTTTGCAGAGCACCTGGGTTTGGTACCAGAATCCACAAGCACAATCATCCCCAACTCCAGTTCCAAGGGATCTACAACATCTGTCTTCCACAGGAACCAAATATACACACGGCTGGCACACAGACATACAGGTATATAAAAAAATAAATGGCCTGAATGCACCCAGTCCCTCCCACCTAGTTGTCTCCATATTCATTCTGATAGAAGTGTCCTTGCTGACCTGTCGAATGCTGTAGTTCTAACTCACGCTTCCTGTGACCCTTCTGTCTGCTTCCCACATAGGGCTCTGGCTGGTTTACAGCTCTGCTGCCTCATCTGGGACTCCTGCAACACCCCCCCCCACTTATTCAGTAGGTTTCCAAGTAAATCTCATTCTTCAAAGAAACAGACACCTATGGAAGAACAGGAGGAAGGTTTGCAGCCTTAAAGGGGATAGGGACTCCATAGGAAGACCAACAGAATCAACTAACCTGGTCCCTTGGGGCTCTCAGAGGCTGAACCACCAACATCCTGGACCCTGGTCTCCCCGCACATATGTAGCAGATCTGCAGCTTGATCTTCATGTGGGTCCTGAACAACTGGAGGGGGGCCCATCCTTAAAGCTGTTGCCTGTACGTGGGATACGTTCTACTAGCTGGGCTGCCTTGTCTGGCCTCAGTGGGAGAGAATGCACCTAGGCTCACAGAGACTTGAAGTGCCTAGGTGTGTGTGTGGGGGGTAACCAGGGGCCCCCACTCACTCAGAGGAGATGGGGAGGGGGGAAGTATTTTGGGAGGGGCTGGCCAGGAGGGGGCAATGGGTGGGATATAAAGTGACTAAGTAAAAAACAAACAAAAAACAAAAGAGACGGGGAGGGGGGGTGTTGGGTTGGGGATTTAGCTCAGTGGTAGAGCGCTTGCCTAGCAAGCGCAAGGCCCTGGGTTCGGTCCCCAGCTCCGAAAAAAAAAAAAAAGAAACAAACAAACAAACAAACAAAAAAAAAAACAAAAAAAACAAGAGACTCCAGACCTCACCCTGCTTTCTCTCATGAGATTTGGTTTTTCTAAAATCCTCATCAAAAGCTCAAATTATTTTATTTCTTCATTTGCTCACTTGCTTGTCATCTTTCTCCCCTGTGGGAATAAGCTTCAGGAGAGCAGAAACCAAGAATATCATGTTCCAAGGGCCTAGAATGTTCTAGCCAAACATTTACAGGGACTCTAGCCCTGTCTTAATCTGCAAATCCTTTAGCTTTTCTAATGTATTCATTTTTAATTGCTATTTTATTTTATCTTAAAGAAAGGATCTCACTATGTAGCTTTGCCAGGTCTGGAACATACGATATAGACCAGACTAGCTTCAAACCCCAGCTTCTGCCGCCCATGTACTAGGATTAAGGCGTTGCCCTTTAGTCATGGCCTGACTGGATGCCTTCATTTTAACTTGCCAGACTGAAGAGATACCTCAGTGGGACTCTCCCACTGCCAACACCCAAGCTTCTGCACTTCTGCTTCTTCCGAAACGGCCACAGGAGCAGACTCTGTTCAGACTTCATCCACAAGGCATACCCGAAGGGAGCAGTGCTGACTGGTGCTCTCAGTGACCTTCTCTGCTAATCCAGGGGCAGATGACCCCATTCTCCGCTATTCCACAGCTGCTCTCCCTGAATTTTGCTCTGCACAACACAGTCCTCTGAGCTGCTCTGGTAAATACAGAATTAAAAGTGTTTCTGTTCTTCCTCTCACATACTTCTTGGGTTTTAGCCAGTGCTCCACCCCTGAGCTGCATGGACCACAGCCTCGAATTACTACTCCGTGTGCAAGATGTGGTGGGGTGTGTATGAGCACATGCAGGCACTCACCCCTGCTGGTAGGGGTGCAGACTAGGGATTCACAACTGATGCCTTCCTCAACCGCTTTCCTATCATTTATTATGTATAGCTCTGGATGTCCTGGAATTTACTCTGTAGACCAGGCTAGCCTCGAACCCAGAGATTTGCCTGCCTCTACTTCCTGAGTGCTGGGATTAAAGTGTGAGCCACCACCTGGCTCATTTATTTTTCTAAAGAGGGGCTATAGAAGAAATTCATTAGCTAGACTGGCTGGTGGGCAAGCCCCAGCATTCACATGTCTGTCCCTGTCAACACTAGGATTACAGATATGTGTCACCCTGCTCCACACTTTACCCACTAAGCCATTTCTCTAGCCCTGTAATAACTACTCTTTCCAATCTTATCTTCCAAATGATTAGAACAGAAATGGAGTCACGCTCTTTCAAGAATCTTGGCTAAGTAGAGGGGAAAAAAGAAAGCAGCTGTGGAAGGGAGAACAGCCTTGACAGTTGTTCAGGCACTTGAATGCCCGGGCACACCATTGTACATAACATATGGACATACTGTTGTATAAGTCGTCTCTACATTACTTATGTCTAATACAGTGCAAATGGCGTCTAATCAAATGCTCTATTCTATCGTTTAGAGAATGATAACAAGAAGAGGGCTGCAGGTGTTGAGTACTGATGCAATTGATTTTTCAAATATGCTCAGCTTCACAGACTTGACCCCAAAGATATGGAACCTACAGTTGCAGAAGGCAAAATGTTTTGAAGGAATGACCAGTGGTTTAGGGGGGCAGGCTTGCAGAGAAGGTGGGAGGACTGTGCTAAAGTATCCAGACAAAATACAGGATACCCAGTTAACCTGGAATTCCATATAATTTTCCAGTATAAATATATTTTAAATAGGGGTTGGAGAGAGGGCTCAGCAGTTAAGAGCACTGGCTGCTTTTCCAGAGGTCCTAAGTTCAATTCCTAGCAACCACATGATGGCTCACAACCATCTGTAATGAGATCCGATGCCCTCTTCTGGTGTGTCTGAAAACAGTTACAGTGTACACTCTCTCTCTCTCTCTCTCTATGTGTATATATATACATATATATACATATATATGTTTATATATACATATATACATATACATATATACACATATATACATATATATGTTTATATAAAATGAATCTTTAAATATATATATATGTTTTAAATATTGAATCATGGGGCTTATGGATGTAGCTCAGTGACAGAACACTGGACTAGCATGTGTAAGGCCAAAGGTTCCATTCCCAGAAATGAAAATCAATCGAATTGTCTTGCTTTATGGTCCTGCTTGGCCTGGAACCTGTTATGTAAACCAGACTAACTTCAAACTTGTAGTGATCCTCCTGCCTCTGCCTCCCGAATGGCAGAACTCCATCTGTATATCAACATTCTTGCTAAGATAATACTAGAACAAAGAAAATAAAAGACCCCCCCCCGAAGCATAACAGATGGCTTTCAAGAGAAAATTAAATATGCATTGAGACCTTTACGATGAGTCAGAATTAGCCGGAGAAATAAGGAAAGGTTAAAAATAGAATACAGGAGCTGGAGAGATGGCTCAGAGGTTAAGAGCATTGGTTGCTCTTCCAGGGGTCCTGAGTTCAAATCCCAGCAACCACATGGTGGCTCACAACCATCTGTAATGAGATCTGATGCCCTCTTCTGGTGTGTCTGAAGACAGCTACAGTGTACTCATATAAATAAAGCAAATAATTAAAAAAAATAGAATACAAAAAGCCCACAGACAAAACGGAATTTGACAGAGTTGCTCTAAAGTGGCTCAGCTTGGATGAAGAATAGAGTCATAGGGAAAGAGGAGGCTGGAGGGGGCTGGGGGGAAGGGTCACGAGAAGCCTTGT
Organism: Rattus norvegicus; assembly: GCF_021556685.1. Classification (NCBI taxonomy): domain Eukaryota; kingdom Metazoa; phylum Chordata; class Mammalia; order Rodentia; family Muridae; genus Rattus; species Rattus norvegicus. Next base: position 52,621,262 of record NC_141541.1, on the reverse strand, counting down.
GGGTCAGCTAAGAAGTTTGCTCTTTATCCAGTGGCTACAGAAAGTCATTAAAGCAGGTGGTCAAACTCCGGTGCCTTCAGGGACAAGGCAGGTGACAAACAGGAGTACGTTCAGTACAAAGGGTAGTGGGGACTGTAAGACTCCAAGAGTGTGTGGCTCCTGAAAAACTGCCAGAGTCAACTATTAAAACCTTTACCCCAGGAGTGCCATGAGTTGTGTGACGATATTCCTTCGGGATAGGAGCAAACGGGGATTTACACAGATGGAGAATTGACAGTCCGTCTAAATAAGGATACCACCAAATTTGGTGGACCAATGACTTTAGCATTGGGTTATTAGCAGGAGTATGGGTAAGGGGTTACTTATAATAACAGTTATGACTCAAGGCTGCTGTATCATCAAACATCTACCCCAGCATGGGTGATGGCTCACAAAAGCTGGAACCCTGAAGCTCACTACATTACTAATAGGCAGCTCAGACAGGTCAGAGATTCTCTTTCATGGAGGTCACTTGGTCTAAGCCTCTTCCAGAGAGCTCAGCTGGTCTCCAACTTCTCAGCAGTCCTGACTGCTCATATAATCTTGGGGAAAGAGGGACCTAGTGCCAATTTCAGGGACTTCCTAAAGCTTCTGAGTTGTCTATTTCCTTAATCTTTTTTCCCCCTCTGTGTAGCCCTGACTTTCCTGGAGCTCTATAGACCAGGCTGGCCTTGAACTCAGAGATCTGCCTACCTCTGCCTCCTGACTGCTGGGAATAAAGGTGATTGCCACCACGGTCATCCTTCCTTCCTGAGTCTTAATGTGCCTCCCTTCAGAATTTCCATGAGTCTTTAGAACTTGCTGAGTCTCACCTAGCTTCTTCAGAGGAAATTGCTTCCCAATGTATTTGTATTTTAGAACAAGACATTAGAGTACATGGGCAGCGCAGGTTAAATCAGAGGCAGGAAAACCAAAAGCTGTCCCAGTGAGACAGGAAAGCATGAGCTAGGATTGAGTGTGACACAAGAACGATGGCCGCTTGTAGAGGTGTTTAGGAGGGAGATAATAAATAGCTCTTGTAGATAAACCCAATGGCAGGCCAAGGGAGGCTGAGGAAGACATTATTACTGGTATTGCAGAGAGATTCAGTTGCATGCATAGGGAGAGAACAAGGCTCGTGGTAGGAAGAACCAAAGGGAGAAAAACACAAAGACATTTTCTAAAGGGGGGATACAAACAGCACATGATGGGTTGGAGAGATGGCTCAGCTCGGTGGGGAAGAGTACTTGCTGTGAGAGCAAGAGGACTTGAGTATAAACTCCCAGCATGTGCAAAACATAGACACTGCCACGTGTGCCTATAGCTTCACGGTTTGGGATGACGGTGGCAGAAACCAGTGGCTCCCAAGAGCGCAACAGGCAGTGAGAGGGGACCCTGAAAGTATTCTTCTGGCCTCTGCATGTGTGTGTAGAGACAGACACGCACATACGCCTCCACGCACACATTTGTTAAAACTTTTTTTTTTTTAATTTAAAGAACACACGAACCAAAATAATTACATCTGGGTATTTGTTTCTGGATCCTGGGAACGGAGGCATGGAGGTGATTAAAAGCCTAAAATTCACTCAGGAGTTGCAAAGATACATTAAATTGAACATGTTTTTAATTCCCACCCCTTCTAAACCTCATGAAAGCAATAGAAAAGACACCCATCAAAAGTCTGAGGAAAGGCAAAGCACCCCTGGGACCCCAGCAAGTAAGCACTCCAGACAGCAAGGCAAGAAGATCACCAGGAGTGTGAGGTCAGCTCAGGACCTATGGCAACAAACTGAAACCAAAACAAAAAACCCAGTTAGGCAGAAAGGGTAGGAGAGGGGACAAAAGCTGACAGAGTTAGCACAACTAGAATGTGTGTACACTTAGTTAACAGAGGAAAAGTCAAGAGGCAACCTATTCTCACCAAAGAATTTCCCAAAGGCTTCTGGAATTTTCATAAGTATTTCTGGAAGTCTGGGGTAAGTAAAAGGGTTTTGGGGTTAAAAAAAAAGTGTCTTGGCGACCAGGGCCAAAGAATGACAGCCCAACCACACCTCACAACAGACCTCATGCAAGAGATTTACTGGGGAGGGGAGGAAAGCAAAAGGCTGCCTCTGAATGACAGAAAACAGAGACCAGGTTTCGGTGGTGAGGTATACAGCGGGACAGAGCATGTGCATAAGGAAAACAGGAGAGGATGGGAAAGAGTTGCATCAGTGATGGGGCACTGGGGAGAACTGGCACTGGGTCATTGAAAGTGGGAGGAACCTGTTTCCAGAATGTGGCTGGTTCTCAGTTAACTATCAGTAAGCAGAAAGTCCTGATGGTAGACTGGTTGAGAGTCAGTTTAAGCTGGGCATGGCAGAGGCAGGTGGATCTCTTTGAGTTTGAATAGTTTGAATAGTGGTTAATTCCAAGACAGCTAGAGCTACATAATAGAGAGACCCTGTCCCAAAAACAAAAGTAAAATCAAGGTTGTCTTATGCCACCGCGGTACATACTTGTAATACCAACACTTTGAAGGTAGAACCAGGACAGCCTCAGCTCCACAGTGAGTTTGGGACTAGCCTGGGCTATGTGAGATCCTGTCTCAAAAAAACAAAAGAAAATAAACAAAAACAAAAAATAAACTCACCAGGCCGTGGTGGTACATGCCTTTAATCCCAGCACTTGGGAGGCAAAGGCAGGTAGATCTCTGAGTTCAGGGCCAGCCTGGTCTACAGAGCTAGTTCCAGGACAGCCAGGGCTATATAAAGAAACTGGTTCTCAAAAAACAAACAGGGAGAGAGAGAGAGGGAGGGAGAGAGAGAGACAGAGAGACAGAGAGACAGAGAGAGAGACAGAGAGACAGAGAGAGAAGGGCAGCCAGCAGGATTACTATAAAGTTAGACTGTAGGTTAAATGTCCAAGTTACGGCTGGGTTTTGAAAACCCACCAATCCCTGAGCTTGCCCAAAGATCAGGCCACAAAATTCCACCAATCCCAGCTACTCTGGGAAGCATGACTCCCCCAACCCCCCCGCCCCCCCACACACACCCAAACCCTATATAATGCCTCCTGCTCAGCTCTTTGCAGAGGCAGCCAGCGTTTTGTGCCCTTCCCAGTAAATCTCTTGTGTGAAATTTGTCATGTGGTGTGACTTTGTGGTATTCCTTGACTCCTATCTTTTGGGAGCAGAATACAGTTCCTTTCAGAGGTAACATTTGCATTGGAGAAAACTTTCCCTTCAGAGCTGCCATACTTACATAGACCTCCAGATCCCTTCATGACTCTTGAGTAGCTCTTGGATTGTTGGTATCTCCAGAAAAAGATAGAAGTCTAGTTTCTGGCCTTGAGTGAAAATGGTGAGACTTGAACCTGCTGCCTCTGGACATTTCCAAAGGTAACAACGTAGCCAGGTCAAATGAAAGTCCCAAATAACAGCCCCTTCCCAGAAACAGGTATACAGAGAGAGACAGCAGAGGGTTCCCAGGCTGTCTGGAATGTTATCTTATGCAAAATGGTGTGTGATGGTTTGCATATGCTTGGCCCAGGGAGTGGCACTATTAGAAAGTGTGGCCTTGTTGGAGGAAGTATGTCACTGTGGGGGTGGGCTTGGAGACCCTCCTCCTAGCTACCTGAGAATGCTCAGACTGTTTCTGGCTTCCTTTGGATGAAGATAGAGAACTCTCAGCTCCTTCTGCACCATCCAGCATCCATGCATGCCTGGATGCTGCCATGGTCCTGCCTTGATGATAATGGACTGAACCTCTGAACCTGTAAGCCAGCCCTAATTAAATGTTGTCTCTTATAAAACTTACTTTGGTCATGGTGTCTGTTCACAATAAGACCCTAACTAAAACAGACACCCAATAGGAAGATGGGGTGAGAGTGGGGTGGGATGCTTAAAGAAACAGCTGGGAGAAACCTACTTCCTGTCTTCCTTTTCTTTTGTCCCTCTGCTGATTTTTGTCTGAAAGCCTAAAGCAAAGCAGACATCTATGTGGGAGTTTAGAGGGGCAGGAAGAGCTAGAAGGGCTCCTGGGGCTAAGTGGGAGGAGGAGTCACAGTGGGGACAGCAGGGGTAGCTTTTGAAGCAAGGCACACAGGAGCAAGCACATTGTTATATATCCAGATAAGTAAATAAAATGCTATAAAGACTTACAGTCATCTAAAAACAAGTCAACATTAACAGCAAGAGCGTGGTATCACTTCTGAGTTGTTCCTGCCCTGCCCACAGAACGTAACTTGAGTCTGATCTCTAGAAAAACCGCAGACTGAGGGATGTTGTACAAAGCAGGAAAAACAAGCAAGCAAAATCCCTCCAAATTCTCAAGAGCCTGAAAGCTAAGGAAACCCTACCCAAGTTTCCAAAGCGAAAGACCGGAAATGTATCATGGTAAAACGTTATAAAAATTGATACTATAAGTTAAATGGCTAATGTCCTAAAAATACTCTACTGTTAAGTTCTGGGCAGCAAAGAGTCCAGCAGGAAAGGAAGGTTCTCACCCTGCACTGGGACCCACTTGTAGGAGACACTGACCCGGTCTTAGTGGCTCAGAGACCTCAGTCAGACTTTTCTACACTGACACTTACTTTTGCCCTAGGTAGGTCGCCACAGCTGAGTGAAAAATTTGGCCCAACTGTGCCTCTGTAGGCAGCCAAGCAAAGCTTAAGTGTGTTACTCTACCTTTAATGCTCTGACAGATGCCTCTGGAGGAGGGTGGGGACTTACAGGGGGATCTGCCCTTGTCACTCAATTCCATCACCCTGGAAGGAAGGGATCAAAAGAGGAATCATGGAAGCAGGTTGATCATTATGAGTTCGAAACCAGACTGGTCCATCTGCATAGTGAGCTCCAGGCCAACTAATAGGGCCTGTAGAGAGAGCCTCTATGGGAACAAAACTAAACAGTTTAAGGGCTGGGTGATTGCTTAATGGGTTAGGCACTTGCCATGCATATATATGTATAAGAAAGGTCTTACTTGTCAGAGCGGGTCTCTAACTCCTCTGCTCTCACTCTGCCCACAGGTTGGAAGGTGCCCAGTGCTCAGCCTTCCAGCACACAATTAAAGCACACAATTACATTCCCGCCTACTGTTTTTCCCCCCCTTGGAGTTTTATTTGGTTGTTTTGTTTGTGGTGCTGGGTGTTGAAATTGGACAAGTGTTTCCTTTACTGCTCTTTCCTACCCTGACTTTGCTTTTTCAGAAATCACCTACTTCCTCTCTTAGGGAACATGGGGACTTGTTTATTTTACACACACACACACACACACACACACACGCACACACACACGCACACGCACACGCACTCACACACCACCTCTGCAAGCATAATTACTTCATAACTGTGATTATTAACTCGGTTAAGAAAATCCTAAAATGAGCTCAATTTGATAAAGTTTATTCGGGAAGGGAAAAGGTTTGAGGGCGGGGAAGTATTCCCAGTGAAGTCGCCTCCAAAGCTGTCCGTCACATCCACTACAAAGTTTACTTTTACAGAGGAAAGGAAATACAAAGAAACAACCTGTCTGGCTGCGGTTATTGTCTGCCTACTATGAGCAGGCTAGTAGAGGCATTTGTTTTATATGGACACGGTCTCTCGTCAGTTGGCAGCTTGTGATTGGCTGAAGCCCAGTGTCTGTCTCATTGGCTGAAACTCGACAGCAACATGGATACCCTCGCTCCCGAGTTAGTTTGTTGAGAGTAAGTGGCTGCTGAATGCTCACTACAAAACAGGTCATTCATCCCCTCCCTTCCTTCCCTCTCAGGCTCAGGGGACATTGCACAAGGGGTGGCGGCGGCTGTGAGACACTGTCTTCTGGGCAGGTGTGGCTCATGCAGTCGTGACCTTACAGCAGCTGTGGCTGCCTCCAGTGGATCCACACAAGACTGGGCCTGTTGACTGTCGGTCATAGATTGGGAAAGGGCTTAAGGGCTCTAACCCTTCCTGCTGAGCAATTAGTTACTGATGGATTCTGCAGAAGGGACAGTCCTTAGTTGTGTACCCAGGGAGGCGTTCGCCAAGCTCCAGTTAGTTTCAAACCCTCTGCTGCACAGATGATCCTGGTTAAATTTAGTAGGTCTCAGGGCTGGGGACGTGGCTCAGCTGTTTAGAGCACTTGTGGCTTTTTTGGAGGACCCAGCACAACCATGATAACACATAACCATTCAGAACTTCTGTTTCAGGGAACCCCACGCTCTCTCTCTGGCCTCCATGGTACACATACATAAATGTAGGCAAAACATTCATACCCCTAAAATAAAAGAAATAAATCTGAAAACATTTCAGGGCCTCAAAACAAACAAACACAATGACAACACCAACAATTAAAAAGAAGTCATGAATGTGAGAAGGGATCTTGTGCAGGGAGGGGTAAGAAGGGTGAGAAGGAGCCTGGGGAATCACTGAAATCAAAATGCACTTTACATATTGTGGTGAATATCTTTATATCAACTTTTTTTAAAAAGAATTATTTATTTTATGTATCTGTCTTCAGACACACCAGAAGAGGGCATCAGATCCCATTACAGATGGTGGTGAGCCACCATGTGATTGCTGGGAATTGAACTCAGGACCTCTGGAAGAGCAGTCAGCGCTCTTAGCCTCTGAACCATCTCTCCAGCCCTCTTTATATCAACTTGACACAAGCAAAGGTTATCTGACAGGAGGGAACCTCAAGTAAGAAATGCCACCATAGGGCTGGAAAGATGGCTCAGTGGTAAGGAGCACTGACTGCTCTTCCAGAGGTCCTGAGTTCAAATCCCAGCTAACCCCATGGTGGCTCGCAACCATCTGTAATGAGATCTGATGTCCTTTTCTGGTGTGTCTGAAGACAGCTACAGTGTACTCATATATAACAAATAAATAAGTCTTAAAAAAAAGAAAGAAAGGAAGGAAGAAAGAAAGGAAGAAAGAAAGAAATGCCTCCATAAGATTGGACTGTGGGCAAACCTATATTTTCTTAATTAGTGATTGATGGGAGGGCCCAGCCCATTGTGGGTGGGGCCATCCCTGGCTAGTCATCCTGGGTTCTATAAGAAAGAAGGCTGAGCAAGCTATGGAGAGCAAGCCAATAAGCAGCATCCCTCCAATGCCTCTGCATCAGCTCTTGCCTCCAGGTTCCTGCCCTGTGTGAGTTCCTGTCCTGACTTCCTTCAATGATGAACAGTGATAATGGAAGTGTGAGCTACATTACCACTTTATTCCCCAAATTACTTTTTTTTCCCTTCTTTTTTTCTTTTTTTCAGAGCTGGGGACCAAACCCAGGGCCTTGTGCTTGTTAAGCAAGCGCTCTACCACTGAGCTAAATCCCCAACCCCCCCAACTTGCTTTTTGATCATAATGTTTCACTGTCGAAATAGAAACTCTAAGTAAGACATACATATTATCAAAGAACAAAATTAATAAAAGTGGGCTTTAAAATTATATTTTATTTGTACGTGTGTGTATGTGTGTGTGTGTGTGTGTGTGTGTGTGTGTACACATGAGCACATAAGCCATAGTGCTCATGTGGTGGTCAGAAGATACCATGAAGGATACCTGTTTTCCTCCACCATGTGGGTTCCAGGGACCTCACTTAGGTAGCCAAGCTTAGCAGCAAGCACTTGCTAAGCCATTAAATACATTTGGGGTGCTGTGTGTGTGTGTGTGTGTGTGTGTGTGTGTGTGTGTGTGCGTGCATTCACCTGTGTACAAGTAGTTGGTTCATTGTCCATGGAGAAGTCAAAGGACATCTTTGTGGTGTTGGCCCCCTCCCTTTATCACTTGGATCTGGGGAATTGAACCCAGGCTGTTCATCTTGGTGGCAACCGCATTTACTTGCTAAGCTACCTTGCTTTTTACCTCAATAAAAAATTTAAAAAGCAAACAAATAGCAATGAGCAGCCCAACCAGGTGACTCACATCTCCCCCTCCCTCAGAAGTAAGAGGCTGAGGCAAGGGGACCGCTAGCCAGAAGGACCTAAGCCCCCACTGCCACAGATTTACTTATATGTCCTGTTTCTCAAAGGATAAATATCAATGAGCATAGCTGTTCTCATCTCTAAGAAAGAAATACTCTGGGCTGGAGAGACGGCTCAGCAGTTAAGAGCACTGATTGCTCTTCCAGAGATCCTGAGTTCAAATCCCAGCAACCCATGGTGGCTCACAACCATCTGTAATGGGATCTGATGCCCTCTTCTGGTGTCCGAAAACAGCTACAGTGTACTCATATAAATAAATAAATCTTAAATAATAATAAATAAATCTTTTTAAAACAAAAGTAGAAATACTCTTATCCTAGTACTCAGGAGGCAGAGGCAGGTGTTTAAAAAATTATATTAATTATATGATAAATAATGAATAAAGATGTATATTATTTTATTACTACTTTGAATGTACTCAGAGGATTGTATTAAAATATTTCTGGAATAAAGGAACTCTATGTTGACAGAGCTGCTTTCTTGATTTGGGAAAACTCCCAGGACAGAGTCTCACCGGTCAGCTGGTATCCATTCCTTGTGTGTACTCCTGAGTGAGTCTTTGGTAAAGGAATTAGAATATTCTAATTGGCCAGGCCATCAGCAAGGTCCCAAGCCCTAGGGCTATGACCCATAAATAATGATTACAGAAGTCAGGCCCAACGAGTTACAATTTTATACTTGAGGTAGTGTGACACAAAGCTGCCAATTATCATCCTCCCCCAGAGAAGATTAGAAACTGGAGGAGGAGCTTGGCGTAGAGCTGGATCCCAGCCCCTTCGGACTCAGGCAGAAGGATTGTTATGAATTCAAGAGAAACACACACGCACGTACGCACGCACCCACGCACGCATGCACCGCACCGCGCTGTATGCATGGAACAGTTTGTAAGGCATGCATGCACAAGATGGGAGTTTGTCCTAAGTAAGCTCTACCCAAGAACAAAGAGAAACGGGAATAGATAAGTCATGTGGCAGGGAAAAACATGAAAATCTCACACAAAACCTTTATTGTCCGGAAAGACGGCTCAGAGGTCTGGAGAGCAAAGTACTTTTGCCAAGGAGCCCAGTTTGGTTCCCAGCACCCAGATCAAGTGGGTTACAACCCCTTGTAGTTCTAGCTTTTGGGGATCCGATGCCATCTTCTGGCCTTTCTGGGCAACTGCACTCACATGCACATACCCACACACATAGAATTAAAAATGAAAAAGAAAATCTTCAGACGTGGGTTTTAGAGATGACTCGGTGGGTAAAGTAGTCACCATAGAAGCCTGAGGACCTGCGTTCAGATCGCCAGCACCCATGTAAATGTTTGTCTCCTTAGAATCCCAGTGCGTAGGGGACAGAGGTAAGATCTTTGGAACAAGTAGCTGCACTTCACTAAACAAATCAGCGAGCTCTGTGTTCAACAGAGAGTCTCTGCCTCAATATATAAAATGGGAATGACCTAGGAACTACTGGACTCCCATGTCTGGCCTACACACATTCACACACATGTAAACATGCATGGATACACACACACACACACACACACACACGCAGCGCCTCAAATAGTCTGGAACTTGTGGTGATTTGAATAAAAATGCCCCCATAGGTCCATAGGGAGTGGCACTATTAGGAGGTGTGGACCAGCCCCAATTAAATTTTACTTTTTACCTTTAAGATTTATTTATTTAATATATATGAGTACACTGTAGCTGTCTTAGACACACCAGAAGAGGGCATCAGACCTCATTACAGATGGTTGTGAGCCACCATGTGGTTGCTGGGATCTGAACTCAGGACCTCTGGAAGAGCAATCAGTGTTCTTAACCGCTGAGCAATCTCTCTAGCCCAAGATTCTTCCCTTTCTAGTGTCTCCTCACAGGAATAGAAAACCCTAAGACAGAAATGTAGAATTCTGGGACATTTGATATAAACACAAATTGTTTAACAAATTTATTCCATGACATGGTTACTATTATCTATTTTTAAAGTTTTATGTTTTTCTTTTTTTGTTGTTGTTGGTTTTGTTGTTGTTGTTTTGAGACCGACTGTATGTAGTTCTGGCTGTCTGGAACTCACTATGACCTACCTTGAACTCACAGAGACCTGCCTGCCTCAGCTTCCTGAGGGCTGGGATCAAAAGTGTATGCCACCATGGCTGCCATTGGTGATATTTTCATTTTAAGCTGGCCTGACCTAAAAATATACTCACACTGCTCATGGCTCGTGTAGGAGTGGCTCGTGTAGGATGTAAACACAGCCCTCACTGTAAAGTAAATCTTCTCTTCAGTTCTCCTTTGCAGTTTCCTCTTTAGTAGGGTGTGTGTGTGTTGGAAGAACTGCAGTGTGACTGACCAGCAGGTGCCTGACTTTCCTGTTGACAGTGGCTATCCCAGCAACAACGCGGCACACTTTCCCCATCAGGAACTGACAACAGAGACACCAGCTGCTTTAGCAGATTCCAAGGAGTCCATTTAGCGCAGTGGTTCTCAACCTGTGGGTCGCGACCCTTTCGTGGGGATGTGTATCAGCTATCCTGCATATCAGATATTTACGTTATGATTCATAACAAAAATTAGTTATATAAAGCTGTGACTACAAAATTACAGTTATGAAGTGGCAACACACATACTTTCATGGATGAGGGTCACTACAACATGAGGAACTGTATTAAAGGGTCTCGGCATTAGTAAGGTTGAGAACCACCAGTCTAGAGTCACATCTACGCCCCAGCCCCATTATGGTTTGGATGAAATCCTTCCCCAAGTTAGAAAGTGTTAGGAGGAAAGGAGAGAGTGAAGGGAAGACAGGAGATTGTTCAGACGTGAACTTTCCAGCTTTCAGTTCTCTCCGGTAATCTATTTCCTTCACGGTGCATCAGGATAATAGAGTCCAGTGCGTAGCCTTCTTGGTACATTTATGTGTTCTGTGCTACTTAGATACCCAGGGACAAAAATTACTTTTACACAGCGATCTAATAAGGAAAAAAAATAAAATCCCGGGAAAACCTAAAGTAACCCTAATGTCAATCAACAGAAGCCCATAAAATACCTTGGGCTTTTGGAAGCACTAATCTCCATGGCGAGAGTTTGCTTTGCACATTCAGTGTGGGAGGTGGGGGCAAACTATCCGAACTTTCAATAGTGTGGCCAGACCAGGAGTGGGAGGTGAGCAGACAGCCAGGGAGCAGTACAAAGCAGATGTGTAAAGAGTCACACAGCTGTGCCTGTAGGCAAAGCTCAGGGTGGGATCCAGCAGCTCAATTAGAGGAAATTAGTTGTGTTTGTTTCTGTTCCTATGGCAACCAAAGTACCTTAGAAACAGGAAAAAGGCCAGGTGGGGGAAATAAAGAGAAACACAAATCCCCACGTTATGACTTCCTTAATGGGCCTTAAGACAGCAGGTTGTAGACTTTCTTAGTTAACGGTTATAGGAGCCACTGGTTTTATGCCCTTACTTAATCCCAGCATTTGGGAGGCAGAAGGATTAATGATAATACCTTCAGTTACAAAGGGAATTGGAGCCTGGCCTAAGCTATCTGAGACTCAGCCTCAAGACGGGTCGGGGAAAGAAGAGCAGGGGGAGACAGAGGTGGCAGCTGGGCCACCAAAATGGCCCTTGCTGCCAAAGCTGACAACTTGAGTTCGATCCCCAGGCCCCACACGGTGGAAGGAAGGAGAGAATGAGGCCTGCAAGTTGCCTCTGACCTCCTTGTGCAAGCCTTGGTATCAGAGTGTGCGAGCACACACACAAAATGAATAAGTGTAAAGCATTCTGCAATCTTAGATTTATTTTATTCTGTGTGTACGAGTGTTTGCCTGTATGAGTAGATGTTCACCACATGTGTGTCTGGTGCCTGCAGACGTCAGAAAGGGTATCAAATTCCCTGGAACTGGAATTATGAATGGTCGTGAGCCACGTGTAGGTGCTGGGAACCCAACCTGAGGCTTTTGCAAGAGCCACGAATGCTCTTTTTTTTCTTTTCTTTTTTTTTTTTTTTGGAGCTGGGGACCGAACCCAGGGCCTTGTGCTTGCTAGGCAAGCGCTCTACCACTGAGCTAAATCCCCAACCCCACGAATACTCTTAATCACAGAGCCGTCATCTCTCTTGCCTGGTACACCTGAGTTACAGACAGTTGTAAATCGACTGCGTGTGCTGGGAACTAAATCTGGGTCCCCTGGAAGAGCGGTGTGTGTCTTCAACCACTGTAGTGAGCAGGAAGGTAGATACACATTGTTAGTTAACAAACGTTATATTTTATTATGTCGGGGTTCACACTCTGAGTTCCTAACTACGATTCCAAGCCTATCTCCCCAAGGCTGTGATGTATCTTAACTGAAGGTCAGGTCCAGTCTTTATTTAACAGAAGTCTAAAGTCGCTAACTCTTTGATTTGAGGGTCAGGACCCTGGGGAGATTCTGTAGTCACAGGCTAGATCAAGGTGGCCTCTCTCCAGATATGCAGAGCAGAGCATCGCTCTTGGTCTCTGCTTACATACTGTCCAATGGGTGTCATGAGTTCTAGGCCTGCATCTGGTTATCTTGGGTGAATGATATCCCTGGGTTCTGGTTATCAGGTGCAGCCTGGGGTGTAGTGTTGGATCTCGTCTAAGCTATTTTTACATGTCTAAAAGGCATTTTGTTTTTTACTATGCGCATTACAACCTCCCATGCCCCTGCAATGTGTCTACATTCCCTGAAGAGGTTAAGAACTACTTCTGAGTCAGCCATGGTAGAGCGTCTTTAATGCCAGCACCTGGTAGGTAGAGGCAGGCAGAACTCTGTGAGCTTGAGACCAACGTGATCTACATAGTGAGATCCAGGACAACTGAGACTACACAGAGAAACCCTGTCTCAAAAAGGGAGAGAGAGAGAGAGAAGGAGAGAGAGAGAGAGAGAGAGAGAGAGAGAGAGAGAGAGAGAGAGAGAGAGAACTATCTCTGAATAAAGGAACCTATATGATGATTTTATTTCTGGAAAGTAGATGTTCTTCATCATCATGGAGAATTCATTCTTCCTCTTGTTGGGCTTTGACTTCCACTTTTGAGAGTCTGCCTGGATCAGAGAGAGGCAAGACACAGCTGCGTCACTGCTGACATCAACACACCACTCTCAACTCTGTTGAACCGCAGTCTCTTAATAAGGGATTATGTATTTTCCCTTGGCTACTCCCCCTTTCGGTGGCCCCTCCTCCTGCATGCTACCACTAGGGTGCCTCCTGGTTCTCCTTTGCCCACAGAAGGCCCACATTACTGTTTGTTTTGCTTGAGATGGTGCCCCTGCCCCTTTTAGCAGGCTGGTCTTGATGCCATTGGCCCAAATGCCCCTTGAGGAACAGGTACCACATCTTTGCAGCACTGTGCCTGACTACCTGACAGGAACCATACACCAAAATGTTTTCGGGACCCGACCCAGTCTATCTTTTTATTTGTTTATTTGTGTACTGGATTTTTTGTTTGTTTTTGTTTTTGTTTTTGTTTTTTTTGCAGAGGGGCAGGGTATAAAACAGAATCTTCTATATCCCAAGCTGGCCTCAGACTGTCTGTATAGCTAACAATCACCTTGACCTTCTCATCCTCCTGCCTCTGTCTCCCACATGATTAGATGACAGACACACCTGCTTTATTGGGTGCTGGGGATCAAACCTAGGACCCCATGCCTTATATGCGAGTACTCTCCCAACCAAGCCCCAGGTCCAGCCCTCCAAAGTCAATATCTCCACTTCCTGTTAAAGCCTTCACTATTCTCTTCTGTCTCTGCATCCTCAAGGACAGAGAGCAAAACCACCTCCAAGAGGCTCATGTGTAGCTGTGGACACGTCTGTTTCCCACTAGGAAGGGATTTCCATGACAGCAGTTGCCTAGGTGATGGTTCTTTAACACTATTGCTCTTCTATCCTTTCCCTGTCTTCCATCTACAACTCTAAAAGTATTTACTAAGGGGAAAGACGTGCATGATCTGAAGAGAACCCAAAGTAAATCAAAGTACTTATTGCCTGATGATGCCACGCTAGACAGATGTGCCTAAGTGATTTTCCTGCTGTAATAATTAGGACACGTGGTACTGGGGCAATAGCCCAGTTGGCTTTACACTCATAAAGACCTGAATTTGATTCCTGAGGCCCACATACAAGGCTGGACATTATGTCATAACCTTAGCCAGCCAGCATAGTCCAGCTGTGAGCCCCAGGTCCCTGTGAGAGACTCTGTCCAAAAACAAGATGCAATACATCAGGAAGGCTCAGCAGATAAAAGGCGTTTGCTGCACAAACCTAGTGCCCTGGATTTTATCCCTGGAGCCCATGATGGAAGGAGAGAACTTACTCAGTTCTGCACCCGTACCCTGTGCAGCAACCCACATGGACATCATACACACCATACTAATAAACATAATAAAAATATTAAGGCAAAAAGAGAGCCAGGTATGGTGGTGTGCACTGTTAATCCCAGCACTCAGGTGGTAGAGGAAAGCCAGTCTCTGTGGGTTTGTGGCCAGTCTGGTCAGCATAGAGAATTCCAGGCCGGCCAGAGCTATACAGTATCTGTCTCAAAAAGCAAACAAACAAATAAATAAACAAAATAGGGGTCTGTAGAATTATGTCAGTGTTAGAGTACTTACCTAATAGGTACGAGGCCATAGGTTCAAAAGCAGCACCCCAAGAAAACAAAATACAACTGATTTAAAAGGCAGGAAGAGGGGTTGGGGATTTAGCTCAGTGGTAGAGCACTTGCCTAGCAAGCACAAGGCCCTGGGTTCGGTCCCCAGCTCCGAAAAAAAAGAAAAGAAAAAAAAAAGGCAGAAGAACAGCGCTATTTCTCCCACCATTGAAATGCTCCCTACCCAATGACATCCTTCCTCCAGCAAAGTTCTACCTCGTAAGGATCCCAAAGCCTCCCCAAAGAGAACCACCAACCGGCAACCAAGTCTTCAAGTATAGGAGCCTGTTGGGGACATTTCTCATTCAAACTGAACATCAAGTACACTTTTTTTCTTTAAAGTTTATTTATCATATATGAGTACACTGTCACTTCAGACACACCAGAAGAGGGCATCAGATCCTGTTACAGATGGTTGTGAGCCACCATGTGGTTGCTGGGAATTGAACTCAGGCCCTCTGGAAGAGCAGCCAGTGCTCTTAACTGCTGAGCCCTCAAGTGAGCATTCTGACCCACTGAGCCAGCTAGCTCCCTGGCCTCCCTTCCGTATACATTTTATAACCTGGCCTGTTCTCACAGGAAGCTTTACTGGTATTTGACTTTTGTTCCACGGCATTCCATCCTGGCACACTGGCATCAAATGGTTTCCCACACCGGCTCTGCAAGTGTTCTTTAAACCTCACTGTGATCCTAACCACATACGAGGAAACTGGATATGGATAAATTAAATAACTGGCATCATATCATCTTGCTAGCAAGTGGCAGAGGTGGGATTTGTAGCAAGATACACATTTCTGATTCTAGGCAGTACAACCTTACCCTCCTTGCTACTTCTCTTAGAATATAATGATTTCATTCAAGAAATTTTCGTCACTGTGGTACATGTGCTTGCCTGTAACTCTAACACATGGGAGACTGAGGCAGGAGGACCGGTAAAGAGATATCCTCAGCTACAGGTTTGGTCAGTGAGGGTTGCATGAGGACATGTCTCTAAAGAAAAAAACAAGTCACTCTGGAAGCCACAAATTATGATGCATACATAACCAAATCCAAGAACCATAGCTCACACCCAATCTTCTCTGAGTGGCACAAAATGGCATCAAGAAATCCTGATCATGAAAGTTTGAATCTTTCAAGAGGGTTGACCCAAAGCTCCTGAGGACTCTGTGCTTTGCCAAGAAGGCCAGGAAGGGCCTGAAACAAATACCAACAGTGCCAAGGCAGCGGGTACCAGGCCAGACAGCTGTGGCAGGTGCCTCAGGAAGTGATGTTCAAGATGCCTAATTTGCCAAAGTCCTGACCGCAAACCCTGCCAACTTGCTTTCCTTGCCCACAACAAGCCTGGGTAACTGATTTGTGGCCACATGGCCAAAAGGCTACAGGCTCAAGCAACTGAAGACCAAGGCTCAAAGCAAGACCTCTCTGGTTCACCTCAGGCCTCAGGCTCCAGAAGGTGCTCAGGACTCTGTGAAGGCCCCATGGTAATGCCGACTGCTCACTCAGAAACCGACAACCTCCCACGACACAGTCCAGACACCTGGTGATCTGTGCTGCTTTTACAGATAATCTTTTTTTGAGCCAAGAAAAAAAGACTACAAAGATATACCCAGAAGTTTTTACTAAGCCAGATATGGTGGTACACACCTGGAATCTCAGCGCTTGAAGGACAGGGACTGTCGGGAGAATCAGGAGTTCAAGGCCATTCTGAGATGTATACTGTGTTGAACATCAGCCTGGGCTGCATGAGTTCCTGGCCAAAAATAACAAAACAACAAATAAAGAACAGCAACGTTAACCCTTTTAAGCCTGGACTAGTGGCTCACACTGTTCTCCTAGAATTTAGGAAGCAAATTAAAGGATTGGCCAATAGTTCAAGACCAGCTGGGACTATGAAGTAAGGCCCTGTCTCAAAAAAAGTGAGGCCTGTCCTATCTCAGGGACTGTTCTAGATGCTCACATATGGCAACCGTCAGTAAAATAAGATTAAACAGTACGTGAAACAAAATTCTGTCTCTCTTGGAGCTTACGCTGTAGGAGGCCATGGAAAGCCTCCAGTGTGAGGGTAAGAAGGATTGTTGTGTTGAAATATTTTATTATTTATATGGGGAACACAGCTATTTTCAGTCATACGTGCTGGGGTTTTACCCAAATGACATGCCGACTCATTAGGCATAAATACGTACCATGGCCCTGTAGGCTGGAAAATCCCGTGGTTGGTAGACGAGAGCTGGTAAGGCCCGGGAAATAAAGAGCCAGTCCTTCAAGGTGGCAGAGCTGTCTAGACCACAGCTCCTGTGTGGCAGGAAATGAGACCACACCTGTGCCCCGCAGGTATTCAAGGGACTGAGAAAATAGGAACACATGCAAAACGCTCGAGCATTTGTGCCGTCTCTGAAGTGGGCTCAAACCAAACTCAAGATTGGGCTCCTTACAGAATGATCAGATGCCTTTTTACACTATTTTCTAAGAAACTTTGTATTGAAATGTGCTGTACACATAGAAAGCGCTAGGACCGAAAACTGCCGCTCCACAAATGTTGCCGGCAGAACCAGCACCCAATCAAAGATACAGAACACACCAGTCCTCCGAGAGTTCTTACGCCCTATGCAGTCCCTAGCCTCAATGGTAGTCATTGTTGTTTTGTTCAGACAGAGGTCTTCCAAGGTAACCATGATGGCTGGGTACTCAATATATATTCCAGACTGAGGCAGCCTCCTGCCTCACTTCCCTAATGCTGGGATTACAGCTGTAAACCTGTACAAGGTCTCACCATTGTAATATTAGTCACCATAGATTAGTGTTTGTGAATGCTGGGTAAATAGAATCACAGAGTGTCTGCTTTCCGTGACTCTACAGTATGTTGGTGAGACCCACGCTGTCATCACAGGAAGCTGTGGTTTGTCCATTCTTTTTTTTTATTTTTTTATTTTTTTTAAAGATTTATTTATTTTATGCATACGAGTACACTGTAGCTGACATCAGACACAACAGAAGAGGGGCATTGGATCCCATTACAGATATAGATGGCTGTGAGCCACCATGTGGTTGCTGGGAATTGAACTCAGGACCTCTGGAAGAGCAGTCAGTGCTCTTAACCTCTGAGCCATCTCCCCAGCCCTGGTTTGTCCATTCTTGATGAGTCTACTACTCCACTGGGAGAGGACACCTTCTTTCTTCTGCACGGGGACATGGAGGCTGATTCCCATGTGCAGCCATGCAGGTAGCACTGCTAAGAACATTTTGGTGCATAGTTTGGGGGAACATGCACACACACACACACACACACACACACACACACACACACACACACACAAATTCCCATGTGGGATATGGTCCTAAGAATAAAATTGCTGGACCCTAGGGATATATGAGATTTAACCACTTTTAGTAGATATTACTAAATACTTTTCTGAAGTTGTGTTTGTTCTATATTGCTTTCAAAAATGTTCTTTTGAGGGGCTAAAGAGATGGCTCAGTACTTAAGATCACTGGCTTTTCTCCCAAAGCACCAGAGTTTAATTCCCAGCACCCACATGGCAGCTCTCACCTGCCTGTAACTCGAGTTCCAGGGGAAACAACACCCTCACATGGACATGCGTGCAAGCAAAATACCAATGCATAAAAACTAAAAATAAACATGGAAAAAATGTCTTTTTTAAAGTTTGCTGGCAGTTGTGGTGCACGCCTTTAATTCCAGCACTCAGGAGGCAGAAACAGGTGGATCTCCATATAAGAGGCTAGCCTGCTCTACAAAACGAGTTTCAGGACAGCCATAGCTATAAAGAGAAACCTATCTCAAAAACCATAAACCAAAAACAAACAACATGTTCTTTTGGGAGGGCTGGAGAGATTGCTCAGTGGTTAAGCTTTTTTAAAATCTAAAACAAATGTACGTTCTTTTGGTCTCTTTTATAAATGTAAATGTTTTTTCAAAATCCATTTAACTATTTTTGCTCTGTGAGTCTGTGCGCTCATGACGTATGTACATGTGTGGGCCTTGGGTGGGGGTGGGGCTGGGGTTCTACCTTCACGTGTGTTCTGGGGACCCAACTGATGTCAGGCTCCCTGGCAAGTCCCCGAACGTCTTTGGTCAACCTCCACGGTTGGTTATTCATCCAGTATGAACAAGTGGGGCTCATTTACATGAAGTATCATATTTAATCTTCTCAAGAGCCCCCCGGGACGTATCCTACCATCTTCTCTCTGTAGGTGAGGCCGTTTAGAGAAGTGAGGAGAGATGTCCACAGAGCTGAACTAGATCTAAACTTAGGTCTATGTCAAGAGTATGAGATCGTGTCACTTTTTTATGCATACATAACTTTTAAATTAAATGACTCTCAGGAATGTATAGTATCTTTACATCTAATTTCAATTAAACTAATTACATTTGGTGCCTGCTATGTACCGAAAACATTTGTAGGACTCGACTAATTTACTTTATCTAAATATCCCAACAGATTCTCTGATTAGAAAGCTATTAGGTTTGAATGAAATACTTTGTTTCTTTCTTTCTCTGGTTGGTTGGTTTTAGTTTTTGGTTTTTGGAGACAGGATTTCTCTGTGTAGCCCTAGCTGTCCTGTAACTCAATTGGAATTGGTAGACCAGGCTGGCCTGGAACTGGAGATCTGCCTGCCTCTGCCTCCTGAGTGTTGGGTAGGATTAAGGGCGTGGACCACCATGACCTGGCAGTTACTTTCTTTAATTTTTTTTAAATGTATGTGAGTGTTTGTCTGTCTGTCTGTCTGTATGTATGTATGTCTGTCTGTCTGTATGTATGTATGTATGTATGTATGTATGTGTTATCACATGCATGTGTATGTGAGTGTTTGTCTGCATGTATGTATGTGTATCACAACATGTCTAATGCCCACAGAAGTCAGATGAAGGCAGTGATTTCCTGGAACTGGAGTTAGAGATGGCTATGAGGGCTGGAGAGATGGCTATGAGGGCTGGGCTCAGTGGTTAAGAGCACTGACTGATCTTCCAGAGGTCCTGAGTTCAATTCCCAGCAACTACATGGTAGCTCACAACTATCTGTAATGGGATCCAATGTACTCTTCTGGTGTATCTGAAGACAGCTACAGTGTACTCATATAAGTAAAAATAAATAAATAAATAAATAAATAAATAAATATTTTCTTTTTCTTTCTTTTTTTTTTTTTTCGGAGCTGGGGACCGAACCCAGAGCCTTGCACTCACTAGGCAAGCGCTCTACCGCTGAGTTAAATCCCCAACCCCTAAATAAATCTTTAATTTTTTATTTTTTTTAATATTTATTTTATGTATATGAGTATACTGGTGCTGTCTTCAGACACAGCAGAATAGGTCGTTAGACCCCCATTACAGATGGTTGTGAGCCACCATGTGGTTGCTGGGAATTGAACTCAGGACCTCTGGAAGAGCAGTCAGTGCTCTTAACCGCTGAGCCATCTCTCCAGCCCTAAATAAATCTTTAAAAAGAGAGATATTAGCTGTGAGCAGATATGTGGTTGCTGGGAATTGAACTCAGGACCTCTGGAAGATCAGTCAGTGCTCTTTTTTTTTTTTTTTTTTTTTTTTTGGTTCTTTTTTTGTTTTCGGAGCTGGGGACCGAACCCAGGACCGAACCCAGGGCCTTGCGCTTCCTAGGTAAGCGCTCTACCACTGAGCTAAATCCCCAGCCCCCAGTCAGTGTTCTTAACCGCTGAGCCACCTCGCCAGCCTCTTGCGTGAAATTTGATTTTTGGTTGACTGTAGGAGAGATGAAGAGAAGCTTGGGTGGGTAGAAATTAGGATACTTGTTATTGGTTTAGGAGTGCTTTCCGGGGAGAGGTGAGGAGGTCGGGATGGAGAAAGGAAAATGGCTTACCAGAAGGATAAAGGCCCTTTGCTCTGGTTTGGTTTCTGTTGCTCTAGTAAAACATACTGACCCAGAGAAACTTGAAGGGAAAAGGTTTGTTTCAGTTTATACGTCCAGGCAACAGTCCATCACTGAGGGAAGTCGGGCCGCCTAAGGCCAACTTGACTGAGGAAATTCTTCAGTTGAGGCTCCCCTTTCCCACTGGCTATAGGTTGTGTCAATAAAACCATCTAGTACATCCTGCAGAGCCTTCTAAAAACAAACAAACAACACGTGCCTCACGCATGTGTACTGTACCATGGCATACACAAGGAGGCCAGGAGACAGCCTGCAGGAGTCAGGTCCCGGGGACTAAACTCAGGTTGTCAGGCTTGACAGCAAGGCCCTGTACCCACCGAGCCACCTCACAGCCTCCACAAATTCTTTCCATCAGAGCCATCCAATTCTGCAAGACCAAAGAGAGCAGAATAAACAGGAGGCCAATTTGGCATGGCTGGGCTGTTAAGTATGTAAACACTGAGAGTGACCAATGACATGCGGCCACCTCGGGCACAGTTGCTCTGGGATGAGCCATGTCCAGGTCCCTGGCAATGCAGCAGGCTACTGTGGCCCTATTCTGAGGGAGGGACTGAGCCCCAGCTGACATGGCAGCACTGCCAGAAGAGGCAGTGTCTTTGAGACAGCTGTCCTGGAGTCCCTTGGGTGGGTGGCTAAGGAGACTGCAGGGATCCTGAGGAAGAGGAAAGAGAATGCCTAGGGGTCATTGTTCTAGGCAGGAACGGAACGCTCCCAAGTCCTGCCCTCTGGCCCAGCTCCCAGCATAGCTGGTGCCTGAGAGTGTCCAGTTGTCTGGACAATTTCACCTCTTCACCATAGCCTGCTCAGGGCCAGTGCTCAGTTTCCTTTCGACCCTAGTTTCAGATGGCCCACGATGGCCCCGCTCATGATTCAGACTGAAATAGCGGCCTGCTTTGCATGCCTGTTCAGCCTGCATTTCAGTTCTTGTTTCTTTGAAAAGGATCTGTTAGGAAAGGGGCATGAAATGTCAGGTTCCGGTCTGGTATTCCCCACCCTCCCCTTCAGCAGCAAAGCCTGACTTCTGTGGGATTCCCATTCATGCCAGGAGCACTCCCTGCATACTAAGGAGCTCTGATTTACAAGTAGCTGGCTGCCTGGTGACGCCATGGCGCTTTGAGATGACATCGTTCCCCTTCCATGGGAAAATCACTTGGCCCGGTCCAGCCCATTCTCACTTAAACATGCCTGTTAAAGACAAGAGACTGCCTGGAACCATGTGTACCACAGCTGCTAGCCTGTGCTAATATCTAATCCCCACATAGCCTGTGCTAATATCTAATCCCCACACCGTGAAGACATCTTAAATTTACCTTTTCTTTTCCTTGGAGAAGTAGAAGGTGACTGCCCAACTGCCCTCTGCAGTCTTTTCCAAATACAAGATCATGGAAGCCGTTCTCACCATCTGGATATTTAAATCCACTGTGTAGGAGACAGTATGGAGTTGGAGGTTGGTTTGTTGTTTGTTTGTTTGTTTGTTTATTTGTTTTGAGACAGGAACTCGGGTATCCCAGGTGGTCGAGGATGGCCTGTGACTCCCAATCCTCCTGCCTCCACCCCTACATGTGGAGATTATGTGTACACTATCATGCCTTCTGTCGGAGATACTGGGGATTGAACTTAGGCTTCTTGCATGTTAAACAAGCACCCTGGAAAAGCTTGAAAATTCTCCAGAGGGGCTCTGTTTGTCATCCCTGCTCAGAGAAGGCTCATGTCTCTTTCAGAAGTGGATAGTTTTACCCTGACCCCCCCATTCGCCCTTCTTCCCAATTACCTGTATATTACCTTTATGTATCCACTTTATCCAGAAAGCTCTTTCCAGAGCCCAAACAGAAGAGCCAGGTATGTGTGTGGAAGCTAGAGACTCCAGAGTAATTGGTCAGATTTATATATAGAATATATTAAGAGCCCCACTTAAAAAAAATAAATGAACTTGAACGGCTTACAAAAGAGGAAACATATTGTGCTAAAAGACACGTGGGAAAAAGTTCTACTTCAGTAGTAACAAAAGCGATGCAAATTTTAAAAAACCCAGGTACCACTTTCATCTATAAAACTCGTATAAAGATTTTTAAAAAGAAGAAAGAAAAATACATATCCAGTAGCAGCAAGCATGCAGTGCAGGGCCAGCCTCATGCAGTGCAAGGCCAGCCTCATGCAGTGCAGTGACTTTCCTCATGCAGTAAGTGGCCATCCTCACACCTGCTAACAGGATGGTAAATAGGTTCCATTTTCAGGAAAAGTGCTTGGTATGAAGGCTCTTTACCTGTTGAACTGTCCTAAGACAATGACTCAAGATATGTACAAAAGTTTACAAAGATACAATGTTTCCAAACAAACAGAAACAACTTGTAAATAAAAATAGATTCTTAAATAAGAGTATTATCTGAATTATTTAAACACTGAATAATAATAGTAATAATGATAATGATAATAATAATAATTTTCTTTCTTTTTCCCCTTTTTTTTCTGAAATAGGGTTTCTCTGTGTAGCCCTGGCTGACCTGAAATTCACTCTGGAGGCCATCAGAGATCTGCATGACTCTGTCTCCCCGGTGCTGATATTAAGGATGTGTGCCAACCACTTAGTCTAATAATAACATGTGAATGTTCTGGTTAAGTATGTGGCAACATATTCTCCCAGTAGAACATGAGTGAAATCATTAAGATGGTTTAGCTATGTATGAGGGCACACATTCCCTTAATCCTAGCACTCAGGAGGCAGAGGCAGGGAATAGCTGTAAATTCAAGGCCAGCCTGGTCTATATAGCAACAGCCAGGGCTTACGAAAAGCTTTAACTTGCGATGGTGATATATTCCTTTAATGCCAACACTTGGGAGACAGAGGTGGGTATATTTCTGTGAGTTCAAGGCCAGCCTGGTCAACATAGCAAGACTGTCTCAAAAGAAAGAGAAAGGTGGGTCCTGGAAGGAAACTCAGGTCTCCACTGGTGGAGACATGTTTGCCCACTGAGCTCTCTCATCTCCTCTCAAGAACCATGTTTGTGACACCAGGAGAAATGGTGCTGTTTGGTTTGGTTTTTGGAGACAGGGTGTCACTATATAACACTTGGCCAGCCTGGACCTCGCTATGCAGATCAGGCTGGCTTCAGACTCCTAGAGATCCAACGGCCTCTATCTTCAAGTACTAGACCAACAGCATGTGCCATCCCACTCACTGAGAACATGTTTTTATAAAAAGATTCATTATTTTTTAATTATGCATATGTGGAGAGATATGCACATGTGTCTGGGTGTTTATGGAAGCAAGAAGAAGGTGTCAGATCTCCTGGAGGAGGAATTACAGTTGTTCATTAACCATTGCTGTGAGGGATGTGAACTGAAAGAACAGTAAGGTCTCTTAACCTCTACGCCATCCTCCAAGCCCATGAAGATGCTTCTAAACAACGTTAACCAAAGCCAAGTAACCAAACAAAAACCCCACAAAACAGATAGACAAAGCTCATATCAAAAAAACAACAGAAAAAGAAGGCAGTTGAGATTGGTCTGTTGTTCATTTCTTTGGTTTTGAGACAGGGTTTTACTCTGCAGCCCAGGCTAGTCTGGAATTCATTATGTAGCCTAGGCTATCCTCCTCCCGCAGTCTGCGAAGTGTTAGACTAAAAGCATGCACCACTGTATCGTGGCTCGATGACAAGAATACATCACCAAGCCTTGGCAGGTTTTATTTTTATTGTTTAACATTATTCTTCCAAATTTAAAAAAAATATTTTAAGTATATGAATGTTTTACCTGCACTTGTGTGCCTGGTGCCTGCAGAGGTCACCAGATTTTTCACTGTTGCTTATTTGTTTGTTCATCTGTTTCAAGACAGTGTAGCTTTGGCTGTTCTGGAACTCATTCTGTAGATCAGGCTGGCTTCAAACTCAGAGATGCCTCACTGCCTCTGCCTCTGCCTCTGCCTCTGCCTCTCTGCCTCTGCCTCTGCCTCTGCCTCTGCCTCTGCCTCTGCCTCTGCCTCTGCCTCTGCCTCTGCCTCTGCCTCTGCCTCTCTGCCTCTGCCTCTCTGCCTCTGCCTCTCTGCCTCTGCCTCTCTGCCTCTGCCTCTCTGCCTCTGCCTCTGCCTCTGCCTCTGCCTCTGCCTCTCTGCCTCTGCCTCTCTGCCTCTGCCTCTCTGCCTCTGCCTCTGCCTCTGCCTCTCTGCCTCTGCCTCTCTGCCTCTGCCTCTGCCTCTCTGCCTCTGCCTCTCTGCCTCTGCCTCTCTGCCTCTGCCTCTCTGCCTCTGCCTCTCTGCCTCTGCCTCTCTGCCTCTGCCTCTGCCTCTGCCTCTGCCTCTGCCTCTGCCTCTGCCTCTGCCTCTGCCTCTGCCTGCTGAGTGCTGGAATTAAAGGCATTCATTACCACAGCCTGACTAGAAGTAATTTTTTATTGCTGTCCTTTTTCATGTCTATAGATTGATATAATGGTCTTCTTTTTGATTTGGATCAAAAGTTAAATCTTGGGATAACAGTTAAACTTGTCATTCTTTGACAATAAGGCCCCACAGACTGCCCTGGGTTGCTGTGTCTTTAGGTCTCCTGTGAATAGTATCCTCTATTGCCAGCCATGGAGAGTCAGCTGGGGTTTCGTTCAGGTGGTGGATAAGAAAGATAAACCCGGAAACAATAAAAAAAATAAACTAACTGTTGCTACGAACTTCCAGCTCCAGTCACAAATCATACAAAAGCCACCCTACCCTCCACCCCCTGTCCTGAGTGCTTCCCAGTGTCTAATGAGGGAGAAAGTCAGCAAACCTAAAAGTGCCAGAGGATTGTACCGTGACAAACTGGGAAAGGGTCAAAGGAATAGGACTAAAGACTCATAAGGACCTAATTTAGAACTGGTGGAGGCACCAGTGAGGTGGTTGGCCTAAGGAAAGCCTCTAAAGGGGGCTCCTAATGAATTTAAAGACGGGTAAAGGTTAAATGGCAAATTGTGGTTAGAATTCTGAGCAGACTAAAAAACATGACCAACAAAAATATTACATAGATTTCCTTTTGGTCCAGTGTGTGTGGTGAGTTTGAGGAAATAAAGAGTTCTGGTATTTTGAGGAGTGACGTCAGCTGAGAGTAGAAAGTGAGACAGTTATGTAATTCAATGACAACCGTTGGCTTCCACTCGTGCCCACATACTTAAACACACACACACACACAGACCCACACACACACACACATAGACATACAGACACAGGATACAGACTCACATAGAGACACACAGACACACACACATACACAGAAACACAGACACAGGACACAGAGACACACACACACAGACACACAGAGACAAATATACACACACAGACCCACACACAGAGACATATAGACACACAGACACAGGATAGAAACTCACACAGAGACACACAGACACACACACACACAGACACACATACAGACACATACACACAGACACACAAAGACACATATACAGACAGACACACACATAGACACACACAGGAAAAGCTAGGTCATTTTAAGGGGAATGTCACACAGTGGGGCTGGGCTGGCTTTGCTGCACTGGGGAAGAAGCCCAGAGTCTGTGCCTGCTGGGCAGGTGGCCTGCTCCTGAATGACACCCCAGCCTGGGTCCCTAAGTCCCTGAAGGAATTTGGGTAAGAGTGTAAAAATCTGTATTTTTTTTTCTTGTAGAATTTTTACCCAAATATGTGGGGACCTGAGAGGAAATAGAGGAAAGAAGCGTTATTATAGACATTTTTAGACAAATACAATAGGCACAACCCAGTTATGGCCTGATGTGTGACTGTTACCAGAAGAACAAAAGCAAAAGTGTAACTTTAATATACTAAATATTCAAAGAATTTCCCTTCCTTCAACTTTTTTTAAAAAGAGATTTATTTATTTTATTTATATGTGAACACACTATAGCTGTCTTCAGACACTTCAGAAGAGAGCATTCTATTTGCAGACGGTTGTGAGCCATCATGTGGTTACTGAGAATTGAACTCAGGACCTCTGGAAGAACAGTCAGTGCTCTTAACCACTGAGCCATCTCTCCATCTCTTCCTTCAACTTTTTAATTCATTGATTAATTTGGACGGGGTCTTTCTACATAGCCCTGACTGTCCTGAAGCTCACTATGTAGACCAGTCTGGTCTTGAACTCATAGAGATCTGCCCACCAGGGGCTGGGATTAAAGGTGTGCACCACCATGACCAGCTGTCTTAATATTCTTAACATGGGTCCTTGTGGCTTTTGTTTTATTTTGCTTTTCTGGGTTTTTGCTTGTTAGCTTTTGGTTTTCAGACAGGGTCTGACTAGCCTTGAACTTAAGCTCCCCCTGCCTCTGACTCCTAGCCCTGGGTACTGTCTCAGACTTAATCTTTGCTTTTCTCTGGGGAAGTCCAGATGCAAAGGAGATATTTTTCATTTGCACCGACAGCAGGTGAATCGCTAAGAACACATTCAACTGCCCCTCAGGTCTGGCGGCAGAATTCCCATTGCTTCACAGAGAGGCGCAGTGGCTTGGTAATGTTTGCTCTCTGGTTTTACTCTTGAAATTGATGTTATTTTTGTAAATTCCGATTTTTTTGTCAGTTTCTTATTTCATGGTGTGTTTTACATCACTTTTCTTGTCTCCTCTCTTCCCATTTGCTCTGCAGAAGCATTACAAAGGTGTGTGACCTTCAGCAAAGGCTCCTTGCTAACTCCAGTGAATACCTACCATTATACAGATAGTGTGACATTTGAGCTTCCTGGGGGGTATATAGATCACCCCCTGAAGTTACCAAGTTAAGCTTTTCCTCTGCATTTAAACTCATCTGTTGGATCACCATTCATATAATTTATATAAGGTAACTACATGTAGCAGCCCTTTCTATGTATTTTCAAGGAAACATGATGATAGCCTCAGGCCGAGCCAGGAATACATGCTTTGGATGTGATGCGATGCGAGTCTGTGTGGATGGGCTTTGAGAGTCCATTGAGACATTATAATCTTTTTGTTTAGCTCTGTGTGGGATTGAACCCTCCAGACTTCTCACATGCCAGACACTGAGCCTCCTCTCTGGCCCTGGGTCTTCCGAGACAGTGCCTCATGATGTAGTCCAGGTTAGCCTCAAACTTGTAAGGCTTCTATTTCCACCTCCTAAGAGTTGGGGGTCACAGACACGGAGCACCAAACCTGGGTCCTATCGACTCTGGGTGGATCTGGTGACTGTCTGAACAGGACACAGGTGGGTATTAGAAGTTAAAGGGGAGGGGACCAAAGAGATGGTTCAGAGCCTTGGGTAGTGGACAGAGTTCAGCTCCTAACACCCCCTGTCTGGTGGCTGAAACTCCAGCTCCAAGGGATCTGATGCTTCTGATTTTCACAGGCACCTGTATTCACAAACATATCCCCACATCCGAGCACACACACATGATTAACGATAACGAAGTTACAAAGTTACAAAGAGGAGAATGAAATCGGACAGTGTGGGCAAGTGTTGGGACCCTCAGAAAAGAGGCGGCGAGCCCAGCCCAAGAGGCTTCCTTTGTGTGTGAGAGATGGACAGGGAAATCGAAAGCGGTGGTGGAATTAAAAGATAACCCGGCTTAGAAGCAGAGAGACATCTCGTCTGGGTTTGCTTGAGTAACTTTCCGTTGGCTCTAGGAGGCCAGTGGGACTCTCTCCTCTGAGATAAGCAGGCCCATACTCTATCTATCCCTCTCCTTGTTCCTGGAGGCTGTGTACACCTTGCAGCTGACTGCTGGGTGGAGGGACCTCAGGTCCACCTCGGAGATGTTTGCGGGGGTTCACGCCCTTCAGTGGGTGTGATCCGGCTCTGTCCTCAGATTTGCCTTACCTATGCTTTCAGTTTGGATCCTTGAACAGGTCAAGGCTTCCTGCAAGCTGGGGTGTTGGGAAAGTCTCTTCCAGCTGAGCTTCTTGACCCTGCCTTCATTCCTGTAACCCAAGGCTGAACAGTTCATACCTCTGACCTCCTAGGTGCCAAAGCACCTTTTGCTTCCTGTGGGGATGGCATCTCAGCATCTCCATTCCCAGGCTCATCCAGTGCAAGCATTAAATAAATGAATGCCCATCACACAGCGATTCCTGTGCCACTGGATACACAGTGATGCCAACTTTCTTGCGCCTGCTCAATAATTCTCTGATGATCTAAGACTAGACTTTGGACAAAAAAGGCTTGGAGTATAGCTCATGGGCTGAACATGTGCTTCATGTATGAGGCACTGTGTCTGATACCCAACACCACAAAGCAGGAGGAAGGAAGGGAGAAAGTAGGTTATAGCATTAGTAGTAGTATCGATATGAATGTGTCTCTGGGGTGGGCGTCCAGCTGTGTTGTGTGCATGTGCATCTTTACCAGTATAGAAATAGCTCTAGATGGAAACTTGAAAGTCTAAATCCTTGCTCCTTATACATTTATTTGAATTTGGTGGTAGCTCTGAAGAATATTCCTTTTATTTCTTGTTTGTTCTTTAAAACCATTGTTTAAAAGATTTATTTATTTATTTATCTATCTATTTATTTATTTATACATAAGTATGCTGTAGCTGTCTTCAGACACACCAGAAGAGGGCATTGATGGTTGTGAGCCACCATGTGGTTGCTGGGAATTGAACTCAGGACCTCTGGAAGAGCAGTCAGTGCTCTTAACCACTGAGCCATCTCTCCAGCCACTGTTTGTTCAGGAAAGTACTCACTATGTTTCCCCGGCTGGCCTAGAATTTGCCTTGAACTTTCCCAAGTCTGGGCTAACAGGCCTGTGTCACCAGTGCCGGATCCTTGATTCTTTTTTTTTTTTTTTCTTTTTTCTTTTTTTCAGAGCTGGGGACCGAACCCAGGGCCTTGCGCTCGCTAGGCAAGCGCTCTACCGCTGAGCTAAATCCCCAACCCTTTTTTTTTTTTTTTTTTTTTTTTTGGAGCTGGGGACCGAACCCAGCGGATCCTTGATTCTTAAATGAACTGAAGGAGGATGAGTGGGTCTTCTTTGACTGGGCCAGACACAGGAGAAGGTGCTCAGGCCTGAGGCCTGGGAAATAATGTACTGTCCTCCAAAGCTTCACGGATTAGAAGAAGAAACCAGAAAGCATAGGGTCAGTGCAGTGTGGTGATGTCTCTGAGCCACACCAGGGGCTTAGAATCGAAGGGACGTCGAGTAGCATCTTTGTGAGGACGGTAGAGGTTGGCTGGGGAAGTTCCGAGGAGTCCACATCTTCTTTATTGGTGAAGCAAAGGTGACTTAGCCGTTTAACAGGTAATGCAAATGAATAAGAGTTGACCCACTGAAATGTCACCCTTAATTAATACTCAAATGAATCTACCTATCTTTCTATCTATCTATCTATCTATCTATCTATCTATCTATCTATCACCTATCTATCGTCTATCTATTGTCTATCTTTCAATCATCTATCTATTGAGATAGGATCTCAATATACAGCCCTGGATGGTCTGAAACTCACTATGCAATCAGGCTGGTCCCCATGCCCCAACCTCCAAAGGGCTGAGAATCAGGGCATGCAGCACCATGCCTGGCCTAAAAGTTTTTGTTTGTATTCAATTGATGGTGGTACCAGGGTTTGAACCCAGAACTTCCTAGGTGCAAGTCAAGACTCCACCGCTGTACAACCTCTTAGCTAAAGCAATCATTTCTAACTATGCCACTCTCTAATACAGCCATCTAGCTTTCGTTAAACACAGAATCATCCTTTTAAATCACACAAAAATCATTGCAGGCTGGGTGATGGTGGCACACACCTTTAGACCCAGCACTCAGGAGGGAGAGGCACTTCCAGTCTAACCTACAGCAAGTTCTAGGACAGCCAGGGCTACACAGAGAAACCCTGTCTGGGGAAAAAAAAAATCATTGCGATTTCACAAAAACAACACCCCCTCCCTCATCCCACAGGTGAAGTGCTGACATGGTAGAAGGTCTGAGGGGGATTCCTACCCTGTAACACAAACCCACGCATTTTGCTTTAGAACCACAAAAGGACCCCTCCCGTCTCTGTAGGTTTTCTCACGGTCCAGGATCCCGCTCAGGTTCACATTTTACACAGCCGCGTGGTTTGTCATGTTTGAACATTGCTACGTTAGGGCTGTTTCCCAGAATCCCCTCCCCTGAATGGTTTCAGGTGAGCGTTGGCCAAAAGAGGAATTTTGGTCAGATCTGGAAGGCAGAAATGAAGCAGCAGTTCTCTGAAGGTCGTCGTGGTTACTGTCGTGAGCCGTGCCAGTGAGCGTGAGCGCACATTTGCTTTGCTGCAACTGGGGTCAGAAACTGCTGACTCCGTGGCCCACCTGTCCCCAGACCCACCGCTAGGTGCTAGGGAAAGACAGAGTGGCAGGTTTCCCGCGACAGTCCTCCCTCAGGTGTTGTGTGTGAACCTCTCTGATCCTCTGTCTCTCGCCCTTACTTCCTCAGATCCTACCTTCAAATCATGTCAAGTATGACCTCATGCCGGCCCGCCTTTAATCCCAAGTCTCAGTGGGCAGAGGCAAGTGATCACTGTGAACTCGAGGCCAGCCTGGTCTATGCAGTGAGTTCCAGGATGACCAGGGCTATATAAAGAAACCCCGTGGGGGTTGTGGGGGAAGCCAAGCATTATGGTTCATTTTAATCCCAGCAATTGAGTGGCAAAGGTGGTGAATCTATGAGTTCCAGGGCAGTTTGTAGAGCAAGTTCCAGGATAGTCAGGGCTACACAAACACTGTCTCAAAAAAAAAAAAAATTATCTCATGTGCCTTGTGATAAGTTTATCTCACCATTCAGTGGCTCTGCTCCCCTGCCGATGTACTTACTGGTTCTGGCTGTGGTTTTGTACACAGAAATTTTTTTTTTATTTGTCTATATTTCTTTTTGAGATAGCATCCCTAACCCAGACTGACCTTAAACTTGCCACAGACCTGAGGATGACCTTGAACTTCTGATCCTCCTGCCTCTACCACCCAAAATGCTGGGGTAAAGAGTGAGGACCATTATGCTGGGCATATGTATTGCTGGAGGACGAATCCCAAGGCATCACACACACCAGGCTGGCACCCCACTATTACTTTTGCTTTTATCTGTTGAGACAGATTCTCTCTGTGTAGCGGTGGCTGTCCTGGGACTCACGATGTAGAGTAGGCTGACCCCAAACTCATAGATATCCACCTGTTTCTTGCTCCAGAATCCAGCACTCTTAAAACACACACACACACACACACACACACACACACACACACACACACACACACACTTGCTGGGTTCTGGGGGTGTGCACATGCCATGGTGCCTGTGTGAAGGTCAGTGCTTTCTTTCCACCATGTAGGTCCTAGGAATGGAAGGCAGGTTATCAAACTGTCTGGTTTGGTGGCAGGAGACCTGCTGAGCTATCAGGATATCAGGACAGCCCTATGGTTAAAATTGTCTTTATCCCTGAAAAAAAAAAACAAACCTATTATCTTTGAGTACCACGTTTTGTTTACCCATTCCCTGGGTACTGGGCATCACGGCTGGTTCTATTTGTAGCCATGGTGACTAGTTGAGTAAGAAACATTCATCTGTCCTTGGGTATCTTCACGTAGAGTCCTTTGGGTAAGTGCCCAGGAGTGGCATAGCTAGGGCAGTTGGAAATTCAATTTGTAGCATTTTGAGGAAGCTCCACTCTCAGCTCCACAGGGGCTGAGTCAGTTTTTATTCCCAGCAGCTTGTAGGGTTCCTCTTTCCCCACAGCCTTGATGCTTGCCAACACTGGTGTCTTTTTTTTTCCGGTTATTTGAGACAAAGTTTCACTATGTAGCCCTAGCTGTCTCAGAATCCACTATGTAGACCAGGCTGGCCTCCAACAGAGATCAGCCTGCCTCTGCCCCCTGAGTGCTGCATTAAAAGTGTGATCCGCCATCATTTTTTTCAGTATGTGTTTTTGGCATTAAAAGTATGTGTTCCACTATACCTGATTTTAAATAGCAATTTTAAAAATCAAGCATTTTACCAAAATACAATTCAAATATATACTAATTTGATAATTTCATGCAGAGGAATGTTGGTAGGAAACTAATAATAAAGTCTTTGAATCCATAATAATAATTATGTTTCTGTAAGACAGACATACTTCATACATACAGTAAAAATGGTGCAGTTTCTAAGCAGTCTTGATTCTGGACTCTGAGTGCAAGGGTTTTAAGCAATGCTCACCTGCATTATGTGACAGTGCACACAATGCAAAGTGAGCACAAAGAACGCCAGGAGCTCTGCCAGAAGTAGCAGATTCGTCACATGTTTGAGTCTGGATTCCCTTTCAGTTGGTGCACACAGCCCTCAAATCCTTGATTTGTTTCTTTGTGTTTGAGACAGGGTCTCTCTACATATCCCTGGCTGTCCTAGAACTTACAATGTAGACTGGTCTGGCCTTGAACTCACAGAAACCCACCCACCTGCTTCTGTCTCTTTTTTTTTTTTTCAGAGCTGAGGACCGAACCCAGGGCCTTGCGCTTGCTAGGTAAGCGCTCTACTACTGAGCTAAATCCCCAACCCCAATTCTGTCTCTTGATTGCTGGGATTAAAGGTGTAGGCCACCAGAGCCAGGCCAACCCACCCTTTTTTTAAAAGCCCCTTCACAATAACTTCAACATATCTCTCTCTCTCTCTCTCTCTCTCTCTCTCTCTCTCTCTCTCTCTCACACACACACACACACACACACACACACACACACACACACACACACACACACACAAACCCCCAAGCACCTTAGGGATACCTCTAACTAAATGGGTGAAATGCCTTTAAGATGAGAATGTTAAAACATCGAAGGAAGAAACTGAAGGAGAGACAGAGATGAAAAGAACCTCTATGCCCAGAGATTGTCAAAATTTATACCACAAAAAATGACTGTGTTACCAAAAGTGATCTACAGAACCGATGTAATCCCCATCAAAATTCCCACGACACTCTTCACAGAACTAGAAAGAAAATCCTAAAATGTAGATGAGAACATAAAGATTCCGAGTGGCTAAAGCAAGAGTAAACAGAAAGAACAGCAGAAGATGACACAACACCCGATCGCAAACTACACTATAGGACTATAGTAACACAAACTGTATGGTATTCCCACAAAGCCTCCCCCAGATGACTAGGCTAGGATGGAACCAAGTGGGCTGCTCAGATGGCTCAGAGGGTAAAGGTGCAGCCACCAATCCCTACGTCTGAGTTTGATCCCTGGGCTCTACATGTGGAGAGAAGCAACTCCTGGAAGGTATATCCTCTGACCTCCATACGGCTACTGTGGTACTTGCATGCCCATGTGTGTGCACCCACATAGACACACAAATAAGAAACAAATGGAATGTTTTAGAAGACTAGGACATAGTATCTTAAGTTTTGGATCAAGACCCTAATAAATAAAAAGGAGGAGCCAGGTGGTGGTGGCTCACGCCTTTCATCCCAGCACTCAGAGGCAGAAGCAGGCAGATCTCTGTGAGTTTGAGGCCAACCTGGTCTACAGAGAGAATTCCAGGACATCCAGGATGACAGAGAAATCCTGTCCCATCCCCCCCCCCCAAAAAACAAAAAAAAAAACCCAAAAAAACAAAAACAAACAAAATCATGTGTGTACTGGTTTGTACGTATGTTCACATGTGCAGATATGGAGACCAATGGTCAGCCTCAATTGTCATCTTCAGGAGCTGGCCACCTGAGTTTTCGAGATAGGGTCTCCTGCTCAGACCAGGGGCTCAGTACTTTGAGGCTAGGCTGGCTGGTCTGTCAGCCTCTGGGATCACTGTGTTCTTCCCTTTCCTGAGATGAGATTGCAGATACAGGCCACCGTGAATTTTTTTTTTTCAAATGGGCCCTGGGGATCAAACTCAAATCCTCATGCCTGCCCAGCAAGCACATTACCAACTCAGCCGTCTCCTCAGCCCCACAGTGGGACTCCTTGCTTCCCACCACCTTTCTGAATTCTTTCTTGGTAAGTTGCACATTGATGTATAGAAAGGCGCAGGTTTGTGTATGCCGTTACTTTGCTAAGTTTACGTCAGGTCTAAATTTTCTGGTAGTGTATTTGGCTCATTTAAGTACAGGGTCCTGTTCTCTGCAAATAGGATCCCTTTTGTAACTTTTTAATTTCTTGGTTTTTGTTGTTTTTTGTTTGGTTTTAGAGACAGGGTTTCTCTGTGTATTCCTGACTATCCTGGAACTCATTCTGTAGACCAGGCTATCCTGAAACCCAGAGATCGGCCTGCCTCTGCCTCCTGGGGACTAAAGGTGTGTGCTACCGACCAGCTTAGTTTCTTGTCTTATTACATCTAGCTAAAATGTAACATTCTACTGAGGGGCAGTGATAAGATGTAACATTCTACTGAAGGGCAGTGAACATGGGCAACTTTGTCTTAGTCCTTAGTTTAAACATTGACTATAATGTTGCCTAGAAGTCTAACCTAAATGGTCATTTGATTTTGAGGCAGGATCTCTCTTGTAGCCCTGACTGGCCTGGAACTCAAAGAGATCTTCCTGCCTCTGCCTCCCTAGTGCTGGGCTTTAAGGCCTGTGCCAGCTCGCCAGCCATATATAGTTTTGATTATGTTAAGATATATTTCCTCTATCCCTTTTTTACTTCAGGTTTTTTTTTTTTCTCAGAAAGGGATGTTGAACTCTGCCAAAGTCTACCCTGTCTATCAAGATGGTGGCCGTCTTCAGGTCTATTCACAAGCTTGCATTTGAGTTCATTGAACCAAGACTGCACCCTTAGGATGGATGCAACTCTGACATGATGCATGATCATTCTAGTTTTACGTTTTAATTAATTAATTAGGTTAATATGGACATAGAGTCCATATTGCTTGTGTTGACCTTAAACTCACACTACATGTCTAAATTGGCTTTGAACACTCCTAATCCTCCTGCCTCCCCTCCTCCCCCTACCCTTGTGTTACAATCACTAGCACGTGCCCCGTGTCTGGCTTGCTAATGTGCTCTTGAAGTCAATTTGTAAGTATTTTATTGAAATTGTGGGTCTATTAATGGTCTACAGTTTCCTTTTCCTGTAACATCCTCATCTGGTTTGGTACCAGGGTAACATTGGCTTCGGAATGAGGTTTTTAGTGTTACATTTTGTGTGTGTGTATGTGTGTGTGTGTGTGTGTGTGTGTAATTGTGCCATGGCAAGTAGTATGGAGGTCAGAGGACGACTTTCAGGAGTGGGTTCTTTCCTTCTAGGCTGTGGATTCCAGGAATTGAACTCAGTCTTGGCAGCAAGCACCTTTAACCATTAAGCCATCTCCACAGCCCCAGACACAAGCTCTTAAAGATGAGAATTTGGATCTTATTCTCTGAATCTGACTGAATTCGAACGAATCACCAGGTCACTGGTAAGCAGTTATCTAAGCTCTCACTTGGTTCCCATGGTAGATGCTTGTGGAAGGTGAAGTGTGGGGTGTGGCTCAGTGATCAGAGCACTCACTTCCTGTGTGTAAGGCACTGGGTGCAGTCCTCTGTGTCTCCTGGGGCAGGGTGTAGGGAGTGAGGTTGTATCTCACTATGGAAAAAGGTTTGGCAAAGAAAACAACGATCTTAGAGCTTTCAATTTCTAGCTTTTGAGACAAAAAAAAAAAAAATCCTGGATTATTATTGCCTTAAAAGAAACTCTTAGTCCCTGGGTCCTCAGGGTTAAGGCTTCAAACAACCACAATAAGGCCGAACTTCAGAGCAGGTGAAGGGCCTCTTGTGTTGTAAAATAAGTCATGGATCCAGAGAGACCTCAAAATCTCAGCATGGGGACATACATAGGATTAGCTTCCAATGATGCTGAAACCCTCAAACCAGAGTTCTGTGACTTCCCCTCCTCTACCCCCAGTCACTTAAAGGGGGGAAAAAAGTGGTCTTTCCTCTCTCTACACTGACATTCCCTACTTGCAGAACCTGTAATGGCCCCTGAAGGGATACTTCACCAAGGCAGCTGGTCAGCCTGGAACCTACAGTCACCGCCTCTTTCTAATTCAAGTCACAGCAGGTCCTGGCAGTGCCACACACACCAAAAGAACCTTGAGAGTTTGTCTGTCTGTGAGTATGCCGTTTTGCCTTCTGTTTTAACACACTTCGGTACTTAGCGAGAAGCCGGGTAAACAGGACAAATGATTCTCTATGCCTGTGAGGTGAAATTTCCAGTGTGTGTGTGTGTGTGTGTGTGTGTGTGTGTGTGGTGGTGGTGGTGGTGGTGGTGGTGGTGGTGGTGGTGGTGGTGGTTGTGGTAGAGCTCCTGAGCAGAACTCCACAGAAGGAAAACGACAGCTATGCATGCACTGAATATTCTGTCAAACTGACTGATTCAAACTTGGTGATTGAGGAGAGCTGGAATGTTGCAGAGGCTGAGCCAAATTATCTTGAGCTAGCCTCGGACATGCTGACCTTTTGTTATTCCCGTGTGCTTTCCCTGGGTGGAGGTAATACCTGACTGGCATCAGACTCAGGTAAGGCAGAGGCATTTTAAGGTGAAGGGAGGTGCCTGGACCAGTATAGGGCTTTCCTTGCAGGTCTGAGGCTGGGAAGAGGCACACATAGTCAGATAAGGAAAGCCCTACTCTGTGCTACATCACGGGTCCCTTATGGACATTTTGACATCTTTGGGCATCTAAGAAAGGGCCCTAGGTGGGGGTTATTTCTTTGGTGTGCAAAGATTTAAAGAGATAAAACAAAATTACCAGGCCTTTAATAGTTGTCCATGCCCACCTTTGTGTC
Organism: Rattus norvegicus; assembly: GCF_021556685.1. Lineage (NCBI taxonomy): Eukaryota > Metazoa > Chordata > Mammalia > Rodentia > Muridae > Rattus > Rattus norvegicus. Next base: position 52,584,073 of record NC_141541.1, on the reverse strand, counting down.
TGATCTAACATCCTGTCAGGTAAAATCTTTGGAACGCATTCTTCTCAGACCACTATCTTCCAACAACTGCAAAGCTGAGAATGTGAAGAGACGCCATCTGAGATCCACGGCAGAGATCTCCCTGCTCTGGTGACGGTTCCCACAAGGTATTGGGAAGGTGCTTTGGACTGTGGCTTCCTTCTGCTCTGTGACTAAGAAAACTTCATGGGGCTGATTCCATGGCGAAGTTTGTTACTCAAGGTACCTAGACTCTGTCCCTCGGCCATGACGATCACATTTGGCTCAGAATAAATGTTTCTGCTTTTAGGTGAGAACTGTGGGGTTTGTGAAAGGCGTCTACACCTGAAGTGTCAGTGGATGGAAACTTGGGGAATTTGTATGAGAAGAGAGCCCCGAAGGTGTCAGATTTGATAAGAAAGATGAGATCTCAGATGTGGCTGAACTTACGAATGTGGGCACTGGTTTATAAATGCCTTTGACATTTTCCAGGTTGTTGTGTGTGTTCCTCTCCTCAGCCTCATACATGCAAGGGAAGCTCCACACTGAGCTACACCACCAGTCCCATTTAGACATTTTGACATCTTCAGGCTTCTAAGAAAATGTCCCAGGTGGGGGTTATTTCTTGACACTCGAAGTATCAAGTACAGAGCCAGGCCTCCCTTCACCTCGGATGCCTCTGCTTTAACAGGGTCCCAGAGTCAGGGAGCCAGCCAACTAGGCATTACCTCTGTCCAGGTAAAACCCACAGAAATTACCCAACCTTGCCTGTCCAAAATTGTTTCTACCTTGCCCTTGGCTCTGGGTAGAAACCCAGACACACACTGTCACACCTGCCACCTGCACCCGACCACCTGCCTGAGTCTCCCAGGTGGCCGGTGTGGGGTGCCCTGCCTCATGCCTCCAGGACCTAAGGAAAAACTTTTGTTTTTCCTGGGTCTTTCTTATCTCCTCTGGGGCTGCACCTGATTAGTTATCTCACTGAAGAATGCAGAACAGTGCACCAAGTAGAGGTTCTGAGGCTAAGGTATTTGTTTGCTTGGTTCTAAGGGTCCCTAGGAGTCTGTTTTTATACCCAAAGCTGGAATGACGCCAAGAGGTCAGAATTCACAACACGGCAGGGCAATGCTGGAGTGGACTCACCATGGAAGCAGCTGGATGCCCCCTCTGGCAGGGTCCGTCTGTTCCTCTCACAAGGTCCTCGGAAAGGTAACATCAGAGTTTCTCTGAATCATGCTGGCTCATACTGGGTAGCCCAGGCTGGCCTCAAACTCACTGCAATCCTCTTAGCTCAGCCTCCCCAGCGCTCCGGTCACAGATGTGATCCACTACCACTATCATGAGCTTCTTTCTGATCCCGGCCCCTCACCTTCATCTCCTGAATCCTGCCTGGGATTACAAACAGGAGCCACCATACACGCTGCATATGGTGCTGGAGAGAGTTCACGGGCTTTTCTTCATGCCCTGACCAACGCCAGCATTTTTCCATGTGCATGTTATGTATGTGTGCACATGTGTGTGTGGAGGGCAGGACACATGTCAGATGTCTTTCTTAATTGCTCACCTTATTTTTTGACTCAAAGTCCCTCAACTGAACCTGAAACTCACCAGCTCAACCGGGCTGCCCGGCTGGCCCAGAGATCCTCCCGTCTCTGCTTCCCTGGTGCTGGGATCACAGCAGCACCCAGGTTATGTGGTGCTGGGAGAGGACCCAGAGTTCTGAGCATGCTGGGCAGCTCTCAACAAACTGAGCTACATCCTCAAATCCTCTCTCTCCCCCTCATTCTCTTCCTCTCCCTCTCCCTCTCCCCTTCCTTCTCTCCTGTTTTCTTTCTTGTCTTTTTTTTTTTTGACCAGGGTCTCTCTATGAAGCCCTGATTAACCTGAAATTCTCTAAATAGACCAGGCTAGCCATGAATCCATTGAGCTCCATCTGCCTCTGCCTCATGAGTGCTGGGATTAAATGTGCACTACAACATCCAGCTATATCAGCATTTTAAATAAGCTTTGTGGTGGCCATTCTTTGAAGGTAAGGCATGGGTGGGAAATGCAGTTATAAGACAGACTCCCTGAGCTAATTCAGTGGGAATGACGGGATATCAAAGGGTCAGCAGAGAGGCTATCGGTATTTAAGTTCCTTCAATCTTGCACCTCCCAAACAATAGTCCAAAAGAAACTTATTTTCTTCATAAAGTAGCCTGCCTCTGGTATTTTATTATAGCAACAGAAATTAGGTTAATGCTACAAGGATCTGAGTGAATAGAATATACTTCCCAGCCGGTAGAATCCCACACTGGTTTTTATTCTAGAAAAGGCCAAGTAGGAGCCTCTGGAACAGCCTACATCTGGAAACAGTAAATAATAACCGTACCACCTTTCTGGAAAAATCGAAGAGGTACGGAAAGGGCCCTATTCACATGGCTTGTTTGTCAGCAGACCTTAGAGCTCAGAAGACATGGACTTTTAGAAATCTGGTGACTCTAATCGCAGGTGCTGTACTGCTCTGGCATGACGTCTTTGCCAAAGCAGATCAACATTCCCATGGGATACAACCTCTCCCTGACTTGGCAAACACTTCACACCCCGCACCTTCTGTAAACCCGGGCTCCATAGGTGTTTCTGTAGACATAAAGCACTTCATGCCATGTCCTTACCTTTGGCAGGGCTACATTCCCCATTCATAGTGCTTCCCCTGGCTACTACCACAGCACTGTCAGCACTTACAGTCTCTGTTTAAGTCTAGCCTTCTAGGATCTTTTAACTTTACTAGAGGAATGCTGGGGGTGGCGTCTGAGGGCAGGTGACTCTCCCTAGGGCCTGCCTTGTCAGTGCTTTCCCCAGAGGACTCAGATTGAGCAAGGTGGAAGCTCCATTTCTCTTATGACTCAACCACAAAAGGAATGTGTCAACAATATCCCTTCCTTTTACAAGTCAGCACAGCAGAGCGGGTGGGGCCTCCACAGGACACAGGGAGCTGGGCCACCTCAGAGCCGGAAATTACGGAATTCTTTGCCTTTTTAGTTTCACTTTTCTCTTTTTTAAACATATACACACACACACACACACACAGCGCTGTCAGTCCAACAGTCTCTGTTAGACTCTAGCCCTCTAGGACATTTAATCTCCATTAGAGGAGTCCTAGTTGAGATAGTGTGCGTGCATGTTGAAAAATTATATATATATACATATATACATATATATGTGCTTATTTGTATAAATATTTATAGATTTTATATACCATACACATATATATGCATCTATGTTTGTTGAATGCATGTGAGTGTACATGAACTTCCAGCATGTCTGGCATCCGTGGTGTCCAGACAAGGACTACAGAACCTCGGAAGACTGAGTTACAGATAACTGAGCCGCCATGTGGATGCTTGGAACTGAACCCCGAACCCCGGTCGTCTGTAAGAACAGCCAGTGCTCTTCACCAGAGAGCCATCTCTCCAGCCCCATTTTTACTTTCTTAAGTGTGGGATTGTTCCAGAAGCCTGTATTTTTTTTTTTTAAGTGCCACGTACACACAAATACTTGAACTTTCTGAGACAGGGTCTCACCATGTAACCCTGGTTGGCCCAGAACTTGCTAAGCAGGCCTAGCTGGACCTCACAGAGATCTGTCTGCCTCTGCTGGCCTCAAAGGCATGTGCCGCCACCCCCACCCACCCTACCCACATAGGAGTATCAATCATCAGCAGGCCCATTGTGAGGACCAAGCCTTAGCCCAGGAGACAAAGGCTTTTTACCTCAGTTCCTGCCTCCAGTGCTGACTCTGAGTTAGACTTTGTGCATTTCTTTCTTCTCACACCTTGGGAGCCTAACTTCCTTCCCTTTCCGTAAATTGAAGAGTAAGTCCCTCCCCCTCCCCCTTCTTCCTTCCATCCCCAAAAGAGATTTGTACAAGTGTCTCAGCCCTTCCAAAGCCAAGCCACACCCCAGGGACACAGCTCACAAAGCCATTCATTTCCAAGTGCAGAAGCTGGGATGGGCAAGAGCCTTACCCAGTATCCCACGGCCTGTTAGCAACAGAGCCAGGACCTTAATCTCTGCCTCCACACAAGACGCTTATGTCTCCCTACCATGCCTCGGCCTCGAGGGTACTGGAGAAGAGCTGGATAGAAATTTCACACTACTTACAACTTGTTAGCACAGGGATTCAAGGGACAGCTTTCCTGTCCTCATCCTTGGACTTGGTGGATTCCCAAACATTATTGACGGCATTCAGTCATATTCTTCCACTGCATTAGAAATTTAAAACCGAGGGCCCAGTGGTGGGATGGCTCAGTGGGTAACAGCGCTTGCTGCCAAGTCTGAGGGTCCGAGCATGATGAAGAGAAGCAACTCTCGCAGGTTACACTTCCACCTCCACAGATACACTGCGGAATGTGTGGAAGCCCACACACAAAGGAGATAAGTAACTCTTCAAAACCTTAAAGCCAGCTAGGGTGGCGTACACCTCTAATTCCAGAACTCAGGAGGCAGAGGTAAGAGGATAAAAGAGAGTTGGAAGCTAACCTAGGCTATACAGGAAGTTCCTGTGCCAAGAAGCCAAAACAGGAAAGAAAGAAGTTAAAATTAAGGGAAACCATTAAGTGATTTATTAACTATTCCAATAAAAGCAAGGCTATTGGTTAGGTGTGGTGGTGTGCACACCAATCTCTGTGAGTTTGAGGCCAGCCTGGTCTACATAAAGAACTCCAGGACAGACAGGGTTCCATAAAGAGACTATCTCAAAAGACCTCCCCATCCTCCAGAGCAATAAAATGAAATAAAATCACCAGGTCTGTCAGTTAACATAACCTTTTGCTATGGTTTGAACGTTGATGTCATTCCAAAATAATATATTAAAACCTAGTATCTGGGGTTGGGGATTTGGCTCAGTGGTAGAGCGCTTGCCTAGCAACCGCAAGGCCCTGGGTTCGGTCCCCAGCTCCGAAAAAAAGAAAAAAAAAAAACCTAGTATCTGTCAGTTATGGCATGCAGACCTGTGAAACCAACAGTCGGGATACTGAGGCAGGAGGACACAGAGTTTGATGCTACCTGGGTTATGTACTAAGACTCGGTCTCAAAATCAAAGGCTGTGTCTGGGTAGTAGAGAAGGCTTAGCATACTCAGGGCCCTGAGTTCTATGCCAGCATTGCAAAGAGAAAAGCAGAGGGAGGAGATGGGGGTGGGGAGAAGAGGGAGCTGCCTCTTAACTGCTGCACTAACCCCTAATAGAGTGGTATTGTATGCCTTACATTTGAGAGGTAATCACATTGGACGAGAAGGCTGAAGGAGCCTTGTATGGCACCTTCACAGATAAAATCCTGGGACTTTGTTCTCTCCTACCTCTTCACCATGTGAGGAGACAAAAGGCACCTCTAAGAGAAACAGGCTCAATCTAGTTATCAGACACCAAACCTGCAGGGGCCCAACCTCCAGCTTTCCAGTCTCCAGAACCGAGATTTAAAATCATCTATAAAGGACCCAGTCTAAGGTATTCTGGTATAGCAATTTGATAGACAAAGGCAACTTTTTTCGATACTGCATAGGGGACATGGTGGCTGTCCTACTTAGCTTTCTGATGCTGTGATAAAGCAGGGACCTCAAGCAACTTCGAGAGGGAAAGACCCATCTTCAAGGGAGCCAAGGCAGGAACCTGGAGGCAGGAACTGAAACAGAGTTCACGGAGGAATGCTGCTTACTGGCTTGTTCCCCATGGTTCTTCAGCCTGCTTTTTAATATAAGCCAGGACCACTTGTCTAGGGGTGATGCTACTCTCAGTGGGCTGGGCTCTCTCATGTCAATCATTAATCAAGAAAGTGCCCCACAGGCCAGTCTGAGGCAATTCCTAAAACAAGGTTCTCTCTTCTTAGATGACTGTAGTTTATATCCACTACATAAACTACCCAGCACAATGGTGCATACCTTCTTAAAGAATTATTATCATTTATTTAATTATAAATATAATTAAAATATAAATAATTTATTTATTTAATTTATTATCATGTATTTATTACATGAGTACTCTGTAGCTGTCTTCAGACACACCAGAAGAGGGAATCAGAGATGGTTGTGAGCCACCATGCGGTTGCTGGGAATTGAACTCAGGACCTCTGGAAGAGCAGTCAGTGCTCTTAACCACTGAGCCGTCTCTCCAGCCTATGGTGAATACCTTTAATCTCAATGCGAGGAGGCTGTCTTAGTCTGGGTTTCTATTGCTGTAAAGAGATACCATGACCATGGCAGTTCCTATAAGGATGCATTTAATTGCGACTGGCTTACAATTCAGAGGTTTAGTCCATCATTGTCATGGTGGGAAGCAAGGTGACATGGGGAGGAGAGGTGGCTGAGAGTCTATATCCAGATCCTCAGACAACAGGAAAAGAGAGTGAGCCACTGGGCCTGGCTTGAACATCCGAAAGCTCAATGCCCACCCCGCAGTGACACACTTCTTCCAACAAGGGTCCAAGGCCACAGGGCCTAATAGTGTCACTCCCTACTGGCCTGTGGGGCCATTTTCATTCAAACCGCCACAGAGGCAGAGGGAGACAAATCTTTGTGAGCTCCTGGCTAGAGTGATCTACATAACTAGTTCCACACCCGCCAGAGTCACACAGTGAGGGTATTGCGAAATAGAATAAATAAGACAGCAGTTAGACTCGCATAACTATTTCTCCGAATATTTGTTCCACTATTATACCACGCCATTCGGGGAAAGCCTCACAGCTTATTCCCATCAGATGAATAATGAGGGTGTAATCTTAACCTCACGATGAAAATAGTTCTGAAGGCATAGACTTTTCTGTGTGTGCATGCTCATGTGTATATGCGTGTATGTATTTAATGTGTCTGTGCACTTGTAAATCTGTGCACGTGTGTGTGGAGGTCAGAGGACAACCTTGGGTGTCAAACTTATCTCTTATGGGACCTGGAGATCAGCCACTGGGCTAACCAGGCTGGTCAGTAAACCCTCTGGGATCCGCCTGTCTCCACCTCCCTAGCTCTGAAGTACCTGATGCACCACCATGCTGGATGCACCACGGTGCCTGGCCTTGTACATGGCTTCTGGGGGTTGAACTCAGGTCTTCAGGCTTCAGTCCTCAGCTGTCTCTCAGCTCTGTTTTGCTCTGGAAAGGGCAACAGCGCTGCCAGGATTCCCTGATCCTTCTTTGGGCTGCTGTTTTAAGTGTTCTCACACAAGACCCTTGCTCCATTCTGCATTTTTATTGCTTACTAAGACAAAGTCGTCAGCACTGATCGTAAGGAATAACATGGGATGGTTCATTTTAAAAAACAAGTTTCTTAGGGGTTGGGGATTTAGCTCAGTGGTAGAGCGCTTGCCTAGCAAGCGCAAGGCCCTGGGTTCAGTCTCCAGATCCGAAAAAAAAAAAAAAAAGAAAAGAAAAGAAAGAAAGAAGAAAGAAAGAAAGAAAGAAAGAAAGAAAGAAAGAAAGAAAGAAAAAGAAAGAAAGAAAAAAAAACCAAGTTTCTTGAGACAGCTTAGTCCAATTACAGCCAAACACATGACAGTGGACCTGGCTAGCAGTCTAGCCACCTCCCTATCCCAACTAGAAGTTTAGAACTGGAAATTACAAATAGTCTAATTTGTCTAACGAAAGGCCTGAGGATGAGACCAGATTATGCATCTGAAAGCTTTAAAATGAACAGCTTGTAAAATGTGGAGATTGGGGTTGGGGATTTGGCTCAGTGGTAGAGCGCCTGCCTAGGAAAGGTCCTGGGTTCAATCCCCAGCCCCGAAAAAAAAGAAAAGAAAAAAAAAATGTGGAGATTGACCCAGGCATGGTCTTGGTTTAAAAACAGACAAGTGTGCCAGGTGGGTTCAACTCTCAGTACTCACATGGCAGCTTGCAATGATCTACAACTCCAGTTCCAGGGCATTCAGTGCCAGGCAGGCACATATACACACATAGGTAAAACATTCATAGATGGCTGGGCATGGTGGCATACACTTTTAATTCCAGCACCCAGGAGGCAGAGGCAAGCAGATGTCTCAGAGTTCCAGGACAGTCAGGGCTATGTAGAGAAACCCTGACTTAATAGACAGACAGACAGATAGATAACTGAGTGGGTGGGTAGGTGAATGAATGGATAGATTGATAGATCGATCGATAGATAAGTAGATAAGTAGATAGATAGATAGATAGATAGATAGATAGATAGATAGATAGATAGATAGATAGATAGATAGACTTTTTTCAGAGTAAGTAGCATGGTGGGGCAAGGCTACCACCCCAGCTCTCAGGGGCCCCATGATGAAATGGAAGGATAAAGAAATTTGAAATGCAGGAGGAGGAGGAGAAGAGTTGTGAGAAGACTGGCCATCACCCCCCAGATAGTGGCTTCATCTTGTCATCCCTGCCTTTTTTTATGCTACCCCACTAATGGGGTCCAGGCTGTTTGCTTATGTGCCCAACCTGTTGATGTTGCCTCTGACTTTTTTTTCATTTTGATGGGGTCTCATGATATCTAGCTCAGGGTGGCCTCTTTTTAAGTGTCTCCTCACGTGGTCTTCCCTTTGTGCTCAGACATAAGAAGGAAGTTTAAGCTTCAACATATAAGATTAAAGGGACACAGTTCAGTTCCCAGTAGTGATTAGGGACATGCCCAGAAGCGGCAGAGCTAGATGCTAATTATTCGACTTCCTTCTCCTCCTTTAGTGCCAGTTTTGTATTATTTGTCTAACTGGTGTATTGTGGGAAGGTGGCTAAACGGGGTGGCTTAGCCCCCCCCCCCTAAGACAGGGTCTTATTATGTAGTCCTAATTGGCCTAGAATTTGCTATGTAAACCAAGCTGGTCTCCATGTCACAGAGATCCACCTCCCTCTGCCTCCCAAATTGTTGAACTAAAGGTGTGCACCACTGTGCCCAGCCTAAGCACCGTTTCTGACAGGGCAGAGCCAGTTAATTATTGTTATTTTCAAAGGGAAAGGAACTCTGCTTGTCTGTTTACTCTTTCAGATAACATTCACAAGTCACTTGGACCCATCCCATATCTGTGAGTATCGATGCCTTCACTTCAAGCCACCTCCACAGAAGCACGCTGGGCACAGGCTCCTGGGGGGAGTTGGTTTTCCTCATGAGGATCTCGAGTTTCTTCCTGCCAAAGACCATCTGAACCATAGTGCTTCCAAACTGCTTGCAGATATCTGGTGATCTTTTTTTTTTTTTTTTTTTTTAGTTTTTCTTGCTATTTTCTTCTATTCTCTTGTCTTTTAAATTTCTGAGAGGGTTTCTCTGGGAAGCCTTGGCTGTCATGGAACTCACTCTGTAGTCCAGGCTGGCTTGGATCTCAGAAACCCCTGCCTCCTGATTGCAGGGGTCAAAGGCGCAATCCGCCACGCCCGGGCTGTTGATTGTTCTTTGGAGACAGGTTCTCACCAGGTAGCCCAAGCTGGCATTGAACAGACGGGTCCTCAGCCTATGGGTGAGTGCTGGGACCACAAACCTGCACTGCCTGTAAGCAGACTGACGCCATAGCCAAGATGAGACCAGGCATGGCGCTAGGAACCCAGGATCCTCAGCAGCTTAGATGAAGAGGGCTCGGCAGCCTGGGTGGCTTAGAATCATAGTTTAAAACTAGTGGGGCGCTCTAGAAAAGGTTATAATTAAGAAAACCCAAATTACTCTATTCTAATTAACTCACAAATATTTTTTCAATGTAATGTTTTTGTTTGTGAAAAGCTCTCGAAGTCTACTCTGCCAGTTTTGCATACACTTCCCTTTCTGAACCCAGGAGGTTTGTGTGCTGTGGCAGGGTCGGGTGGGGGGACGCTGATGGCAGAACTATCATGTCAGTGCAAAGCAGGAACTACTACCATCCAGACTGGGAAGTATAGGTAATCAGCGCCAGTTACCTGGCAACAGGCCCCTCCCATGCTGTCTGCTTGCACTTGACCTCTTACCAAGTTCATCATTCTGGCTTAATCCCATTGAACGCTAGAGTTTTCCAGGGTGGGTGCTCAGTCCGCAGGGGGGCTGAGCTTGGCCTACCACCAAGTCTTAACAGAGAAGGAAATGGCGCTCCATAGAGGAAGTAGCTTGCTGAAGCTGAGTCATCGGTGTGGCTAGAATGAGAACTCAGGCTGTCCACCTTCTGATGAGATGAGTTTCCTACACGGTGCTGGGCCGAGGTGGGTGGGGGGTGGGGAGGGATGGAGAGGGAGAGTCAAGAAGCTAAGGTTCCAGAATCACAATAGTTTAGAACTGAGAGAGCTTCATGATTGTCTTACCAAGCATCTTAGCCCCCTGTTGTCTTGATCTTCCAGAGTATGGTTCAATAGGTCTGTGGTGGGCGCTGTGTGTTGTAGTGACAATTCTGGAATTTTGGTTTCTTTAAAAAACACAATAATATTATAAGGATTTGTTTTTGTTTTAATCCAAGGTATGGGGATATGGAGCTGCTTCGGACTGTCCCCAGCAGCTGACTGTGATTTGCCTCATGCTCTAGCAGAGGCGTGGTTTTGCCAGCTGCAGATAGTTTCTAGGATTGTGTGACGTTTGGAATTCTGGGAACTTTTCAGAGGGTCTATAAATGCTAGGGCCCTGGGGGAGGGGGCAGGTGATTGCTTGTCATTTAGAACAACCCCTGTGTCCTGCTGAAGAGGAAACTGAGTTTAGAAGGGCAGATGGCCATCTAGAAGCATCGGCTAGAGCTGGGGATGTAGCTCAGTTAGTATATGAGCCCAGCATGTGCAATGCCCTGGGTTCAGTCAGCAGTACCTCATAAACCAGTAGTGGTGTTACACGCCTGTAACCCAACACTCGGAAGGTGAAGGCAGGAGGATCAGAACTTCAAAAGTTCAAAGTCACTCATAGCTTGAGAGTTTGAGGCCAGCATCTGAGCATCTGGAAGCCAGAAGTCATGTGTATGTTAGCTCATGCCTTTAAGTATAGCACTTGGGAAGTAGAAGCAGGCAGATCTCTGTGAAATGGGGGGTCCAGCCTGCTCTACATAACAAGTTCCAGACTAGCCAGAGCTCCATAGTGAGAACCTGTCTCAACAACGATAACAATAAATAATAATAATAATAATAATAATAATAATAATAATAATAATAAAAACAAAAGACAAGACCTCAGGCTAGCAATATGGTTAGTATGTGGGTCAAAGGCATTTGCTACCAAGCCTGGCAACCCAAGCTTACTCTCCTAAGGTAGAACAGACTCCACAAGTTGACCTCTGACTTTCCCAAGCACACGATAGCACATGTGACCCCACCCCACATACACACACATAAGTATAATAAAAAAAAATGTTTAGTTGGCTGGTGGTGACACACACCTTTAATCTCAGCACTTGACACAGAGTCAGGCAGATCTCCAAGTTGGCACTTGAGACAGAGTCAGGCAGATCTCCAAGTTGAAGGCCAGGCTGGTCTACAGAGTGAGTTCTAGGATAGCCAAGGCTGCTGGTCTCCTTGGCTCAAAAAACTAAGAGAGAGAGAGAGAGAGAGAGAGAGAGAGAGAGAGAGAGAGAGAGAGAGAGAGAGAGGGAGAGAGAGAGAGAGATTAAAGCAGATATCTCCTGGGCTGAGGATGTAGCTCAGCGGTACAAGGAAAGCATGCTTAACATTTTCAATGCCTGGGATCATTCCAGAATGAAGGGAGGGAAAGAAGAAAAAAAGAAAAGGCAAGAAGAGGGTTTCTACCTCAGCCCTGCCACCAGTGTGAACAGATTACTTTCCTTAAGACCCAGTTTCTCTGCCTGGAAGAAGCGTGCATTTGACAGAGTGCACCCCTGTAGTGTAGCTTAGAAACCTGAAGCAGCCATCAGGTCAGATCCCAGCTACTCTGCTGTGTGGCCATTGCCAGTGTTCCTAAAATCCTGGGCATACCTCAGTGACGTCGTTTGTAAAGTGATGATGAGAATAATGGTTTCCACGGAGAGTCGTTAGGAGGACCTGGTTATCCCATCACCTCTGACCTCTGGGGTGCCTTGGCACACAAGCCTTGATCTCTCTCTTCTCAGCCTAGAATGATGTCATTGGCTTGAAATCCTGCACATGTGCTGGCCCGGGCTCATTGTCCAAGGAGCGATCCATTCCCACATCTGACTTCTAGACAATCTCTTCCACTCAGATAGCTAGTCTATCTGGAGCCTTGCAGGACAAGAGCTGAACTCATGTTCATCTTTAAACCTGCCCTTCCCAAAGTCTCCCTCGTTTCACTGCTACCTCACCTAAGGGCAGTCAGACCTTCCTAGATACCCAGGTCAACGTTCTTGCACCCGACAAGTTCTCGGCTCTGTCTTCCCAAGTATCCCAGTTGTATTTCTGCTACTGTGATAAAGTACTCTGAACCACAGCAAACATCAAACCTCCCTGTAAATGCAAGAACTTCCTGACGGACACCCTGTTCCCCCCACCTCTACCCTGTGTTACTTCTTTCTGTTCTTTTCTTTCTGAGTGAAGTCTTACTGTGTAGCCCTGACTGTCTGGGAACTCATTCTGTAGACCAGGCTAGCCTCAACTCAGATATCTGCCTGCCTCGGCCTCCCAAGTGCTTGGGATTAAAGGCATGTGCCACCACCATGAGGCTAAAAGTATTTTTAAATGAATTAATTAAAAAGATAAAAACTACTGCTAAGGCAGTTGTTGCTCTCCCAGAGGACCCAGGTTCAATTCCTAGCACCCACATGGAGTTTACAACCATCTGTTACTCCAGTTCCAGGGGGTCCAACTCCTACTTCTCGCTTCCTGTAGTACCAGGCACAGAGGTAGTGTGCATACACACAGGCAAACAACTCATATACATACATATAAAAAGCATTTAAACATTGAAGTAATAAATGAATACCTTTATAAAACAATGCATTCTTGGGCTGGAAAGGCAGCTCAATCAGCTGCTCTCACTAAAGGCATGGGTTCGATTTCCAGCATCCTCTCAGAGCTCACAACTACCTTCGGTCCCAGGGGATCCAACGCCCTCTTCTAATCTTCATGGACTCCTGCCCACACATGGTGCACAGACATCCACATAAAAATAGACACACAGGCACACACACATAAAAAGCAAATTAGGGGGCTGAAGAGTTGGCTCAGTGGTTAAGAGCACTGGCTGCTCTTCCAGAGGACCTGGTGTTTGATTCCCAGTGTCCACCGGAGGCTCGCAACCATCTGTAATGTAACTCCTGTCCTGGGGGATCCAAGGCTCTCTTCTGACATGACTGGATACTTGCACAACATGTCGTGTGCACATACATGCACACAGGCAAAGCATTCATACACATAAAATAACAAAATAAATGCAATTATTTTTATTTCAATAATTTTAAAGAAAACTCACATATGCTCATAATGTAGAATTAGATTTTTCAGAAATAATTGAAAGAAGCCATTTTGAAAAGCAAAGCAAATTGCAGTCTAACTAAGAGCTCCCAAAGCAACAAAATCCTTTCCCTGCCCGGGCTCTAGTTGTCACTTAAAAACAAACGGGTAGCTCGCAGAGAGGCCTTGTGTGTACCCTGCTCTTGGAAGCTATGGCTGAAGTGACTGGTACATTCCAGTGCCTTTTGCCTGTTCCGAGAGTACATTGGTAGCAAGAACACCTATGCCCTTTACCCTGGGTCCAGCAGTACTGTAGGCAGCTGCCATCGGAGGCCTCCAGCTGATCCGTTCTGGAACCAGTGTGACTCGGGGAAAGCCCGAGTGAAATTGGATCCCCCAGAGTCCTCTTCTCCTGACTGAAGTCAGTCTCTCTCAGATGCATGGTACCCACCACTCCCAGCTCAGAAGTATGGATCTCAGTGGAGCCCTCATTAGCAGATCGGGGTCATTTCTGAGATTTCCTCTTTGATGTTTTTCCAACTCAGCCTGCCTCAGACAAGAACTCAGGGATTAAGTACCCCCTGCTGTTGCCTGGAGCCTGTCTCCAGGACAGAAGTTCATTTTCTAGGCCCTGGTTTGGGTCATGGTGTTTGGTCCATTGTTTCCTTCTCTTTGCCATCCCAAATCTGGGAAGTCTAAAGCAGGAAGTGTTTTGTGGTGAACTAACCGGGCTCTGTGAGTGACCCTTTTGTGGGGCTGAGTTTCCCTTACCTCTCTGGCTCTAGTCTCAGAGGTGTCTGCTCTGTGCCAGCTGAACACCCTGCAGGATTGTGGGATTGCGTTACTGCCCGAAGAACTCTGCCTGTCTTGTTTAGTTTCCTAGGCCCCTTGTTAAGGAATAGAGGATTTCAGGCAATTCAGGATTTTCCCCACCGTTGTTAGAGACAGAGCCCAAGGTCTCAAAGACACTTGCCGTGAAGCCTAATGGCCTGAGGACCCATATGGTAGAAAGAGAGAACTGACTCCTGCAAATCACCCTCTGACCTCCGCATACACCATGGCGTTCATGCTCTCCCCACGATGAATAAGCGAATGTATAACTTAAAAATAAAGTGTTTTCAATGGAGGAGAAAACAATGGGCAGCTACATACGCATCTCCACAAGAAAGGCAGGTGAGGTCAGTGCCTACCTTACCCCATGTGGGGAAGCCTGCTTGGATAACTCACGCACACACTTGCCCAGCACTGACTAGATACTGTGCACATTCCCAAGCCTCCTTTCCAGGTAGGCATTACACCATGTACACCCGAGGAAGGGCACAGACGCTTGCCAAGACTAGCAGAGCTTCCATACAAACCTTCAGTTCTAACTCCCAACCTTGCTGGGAGTTTCAACATGAGCTCTACAGGCGTGGGCCCTGTACTGTACCAGAAAACTCTCCTTTCCTGCCCATCTATCCATCATCCATCCCCTCCGTCAATCAAAGACAATGATTGAGCATCTATGGTGTGCAAAGTTTGGGTGACAAGAGGGAAAGGATAGGTCACAAGTGGCTTTGCCACCAGAGCCTCTTACAACCTAGCATGAGTGTGTAATTCTTCAGTAATCTGAAAGTAAGGTAGGAATTGAGAAACACTGGTTAAAGTACCAGGTCAAGATGCCTCCTTGACCTTGGAGACTAAAGGAAGGCAGGCACACTGAGGTGGCTCTAAGGTTGTTTAGGCTTTGGACATACAGAGGTCTGGAGATTCCATAAGGAAAACCTGTGAGCAAAAGTCAGAGGTGGGAAGAGTTACACACATGGGTAGAGAGAAAGCTACTTGACTCCTGGTTGTTAGCAGTGGCGGCAGGGTGGTAAATTTGGAAACACATGGGAGACACACCTATTACCTGAAAAACAGAAGCGATAAATCCGGATCACATACAGAAGACCTAACATGCCAGGCCACAGAACCGGCCACGTCTGTCACTGTTAGTGGGAGCTGTTGACAGGATTTCCGGTTGTGACCCTCTGTGAGGGAAGGCCAGATGGCCTCTCCGTCTCCGCTCTCTCCAGATCGGATCTCACTCTGTCAGCAGCCCTGTCCCCCAGTGCTGTGTCATCAGTTGCTCACTTGCGGATGCCTGACCCACACACGCACAGGACCCCATTTGCAGCCCGGAACACTTCCTTCCTGGAGCAGCCGGGCCGAGTCATTTGGAAACCTCTCTTTCATGAGGCGAGATCAAGGTGCTGATAGGGCAGGTGGGCCGCCTCAACAGGTCCCGAAATGTGGTGAGGAGTTTCGCTGGCCTGTCACCCCCCTCCCCCACCTGGGGCCTGGTTCACTTTCACTGCAGGACAACCACATTAGGAAGCTGCTGTCAGCCATTTCCTGCCTTTGCCTCCAGGTCACCTTGTCCCTCCTGTCCTACTCTGGGCCACCCACAGCCCAAGCCTCTAACCACCCTGTCATTGATCCTCTAACTACCCTCTCATTCTGTGAAGGCTCTGAGAACTGAAACTGGGAGAGCCAAAGTTTATGCCCCTGACTTAAGCCATGCTAGAAGTTTCAGGAGCCAGGCATGGTGGCTCAGAATGTGATCTAAGGAGGCCGAGGCTGGAGAGTTGGGAGATCAAGGCAAGTCTGGGCACACAGTCTCAAATAAAAGAGCTGTGAGCTAGTCAGTGAACTGTCCAGTTCAGCCAAGCACAATGGCCCACATCAGAAGTAGCTGAGACTCCCTGCTGGCTGGATAGACCTGGATCCACAGAGGCTGCCTTTAGTTCTAAACAGAATACGCTAAGAACTCCCAAATGGCTTCTCCACAGGCTGGGATGACGCACTCGTGTGAAGCAATGAATGCGAGGGGGCCCTCAAACATAAATCAGTCTGGGAGGCTCACGGTCCAGTCGTTAGTTTATGAGGATTGAGTTCGGGTTGATGATACTCTTAGCACGTTGTCCTTTTTCTTCATAGAACATGAAGGTTTTTACAACTACCTTATGTCAGCACTAAGTGCATGGCTTATGTGTTTAATGCCCATCTCCTCAGTGCAGCATGAGCTACACCACTCGAGGCTATTTCTCATCACTTCTCCAGCACGTAGGTCGGCTCCTGGAATGGTCAGGCCCATGGAATAGCTAGTTGTTATCAAAGGACCCAGCACCCATCCTCATTGGAGACCTTGATTGGGTGGCCTGTTGAACCTAGTATGTAGTTAGTTATCTTACCTGGAGGTTAGAATACACAAACCTCGTTGGATGTCAGTATCGGTGTGAGACTCTCTGGTGCTCTCTTCTCTGTTCCCAGATGCCCCTCAGGCCCCCTAAGTCCTACCTTCCTCACCTCCTGTCCCTTCTCACACTTCCCCTGCTCCGACCCATGCTCCCTTCTCTCTGTCTGCTCACTCAGATGTCTGCTACCCTCTGCCACACCCAGGCCTTCCCTCAGAGTCCTGTCTACACTTCCTGCCATTCCCAATCCTCTTTTCTTTCTTTAAAAAGTTTTCAGATAAAAGCCTCACTCTGTAGCTCGGGGTGACCTCATATTCATGGCAATTCTCCTTCCTCAGTCTCTTTAGTTCTAGGATTAGAAGTGCCTGTACCAAGCCCCCTTAAACAGATAGTCTCTCTATCCCTCTGTCTCTGTCTCTGTCTCTGTCTCCCTCTGTGTGTGTGTGTGTGTGTGTGATTGTGTGAGGATGTAGTGTGGTGTGTATAGATATGTGTATATAAAGCAAAGCAAATTGTTCCTATGAGACATTTCTATTTAAAAAAAGCCTCATACACATGCTACTGTTTTATGCAAACAACACTGTATCACTCATATACTGTAAACTACAGCTCACAGTTGTACACACATATCTGTGTTATTGTTATCATTGCTGTTATTGCGACGGGGTTCCTTTACGTGACCCTGATTGTCCCAGAACTCTCTATGGAGACCATGCTGGCCTGGAACTCACAGAGCTCCACCTACCTCTGCCTCCTGAGTGCACCTGTATTATGTTAAGTTTTATTTTTCCACGATTTGAGATACATGTGGTCTCCTTGGTGTTACTTCCCCCGTGAGCCTCCTGTATCCCCTCCCTTCCCTCTAAGCCCATTCTTCCCAGTGAATCCCTTTTCTGCTTTCATGTGTGTCTGTGTGTCACTGCACATGCATTCATGTGTGGACATGTTTAGTTGGGGCTGCTGCTATGGCCATGAGTGAGGGGTTATTTACCTTAGAAGTGTCTAAGCCAGCACTGAGGAATATAACTCCTCTTTCCCCAGCAGCCATCAACTGGCTGTAGCCCCTCAGAGAGGGACGAGAGTGACACTATCCATGCCATACATGACAGAATTTGATGGGCCCAACCTTGTACAGATCCACAGTGAGCTCATGAGTACCACGGCCACACCATGTACAGAGGACATAACACTCACAGCACGCCTCCCCACATCTTACATTCTTGCCAGCCTTTCTTCTGAGATGCTCCCTGAGTCTTGGAGGTAGTGATGCTCCTGTCTCGTTTAGGGACACTTCGACCAGCACATAGTCTCCATATCAACCATCATCTACTACAAACAAGAGCTAGAGAATTTCTAACTTTGAACCTCAAGGTACCTCATATGTGAATACATAAAAGTAATTTGCCTGAGGGGGCCATCATTTTTTGAAAGGTATAGTTTATGTCAGCACGAGCCTTTGATCCTATCACTTAGGAAGCAGAGGCAGGCAGATCCCGTGAGTCTGAGACCAGATTATCTACAAGTGGGTTCCAGGCCGGTTAGGGCTACGTAGTAAAATCCTGACTCAAAACAGACAGACAGACAGACAGACAGACAGACAGACAGACAGAAGGGTGAGGTGGAGGAGTAAGAAGGAAGAAAATATGAGTATCATATATGCTAAGTATTCTTTATAATATTTATTATATGTTGTTCTGGATAGTTTCATGTCAACACAGTCTAGACTCATCTGAGAAAGGGAGTCAACGGAGAAAATATCTCCATAAGACTGGGCATAGACAGACTTGTAGGGCATTTTCTTATTTACTGATGGGGGAGGCGCCTCTGGGCTAGTGGTCCAGTTTCTAGAGCAAAGCAGGCTGAAGAAGCCACGAGGATTAAGCCAATAAGCAGCACCCCTTTATGGCCTCTGCATCAGCTCCTGCCTTCAGTCCTGTCTGGTTTGAGTTCCTGCCTTGGCTTCTCTCAGTAGACTAGGACTAGGGATATGTTAGCTGAACAAAGCCTTTCCTCCTCACATTGCTCACGGCATTTCATCACAGCAGTGGTAACCCTAACTAAGACATAAGTGTATACGCATACACTTCTCACTGTGGGTCACAGTCAAAGTGACAGGATACGTGATGTAGCTAGCGGGGACTAAACACTCAATTAGAGCAGAGATTGAAGCTGAGCACAGTGGCAGACACTTGTGATCTCAGCATCTAGAAAGCTGAAGCAGGAGGAATGCCATGAGTTTGAGGCCGGCCCGGGTAACAGGCAACAGTGGAGATCGTGTCAAACAAACCAAAATTACAAAACAAGGTCAGGGAGATGACTTTATAGGTAAAGGTACTCACAGCCAAGCCTGAGGACTCAAGTTCAGTCCTCAGGACCCACATATGGAAGGAAAGAACTGACTCTTGCAAGTTGTCTTCTGTTCTCTACACATGTATGTGGTATGCACATGCTCATATATACACACAAATACATGCATGCACACATACATGCATACATACACACATACTACATGCATGCATATATACACATACACACTGCATCCACACATGCATACTACATGCATGCACACACACGCGCTCATACATGCATACATACACACATACATATATACACATGCTACAGGCATGCATATATACATATATACACATATTCATTCATGCATACATACTACATGCATGCATGCATACATACATACACATACATATATACATACACACTCATACATGCATACATACACACACACACACACACACTCATACATGTATACATATGGCAACAAGAACAAAATAGAGTGGAAACTAAACTAGACTAGCAAAGTATCAGGAGCGGCCCAAGTCTGTGAGGCATGATGGAAATTTCAGTTGTTCCCGAATGGGCTCTGGGGAAGCTCGTTCTGCAGAAAGAAATTGGTGGGTTTTGCTGGTTGTGGGAGGTGCTGTCCTTGTTCCAGAAAGGTGCTCTTTGTATGGACAGGCTGGGAGCTCTGTGGGGATGGGATGGGATCTCCAGTGTGGCATACTCCCTGTGTCAGAACAGGGGGACTGACTGAGGTATCTAGTAAAGAGATCCTTGTGGTCTCGGGCACCAGCTTTCTCAGTGTTCGCAGGACAACAGTTAGTTGAACATATGCTAGACCCATGACTCTAAGGCCAGAGTCAGACACTCTGCTCGGGCCCAGACATTGTGTCCACCAAGTCCTTCAAACCACTGCGTCAAGTTTGGGAACTGTTATCTGAGGAGTTTGGTATTTAGAGCATCTTAGATCACTGGGCAAGGCCCGTTCCTTGTGAATAGCAGAAGTGTTGGGACCTCCATCTGGGCCTTTAGGTGCTACATCCACAGTCTTTCCATCAGTCTCTGGGCCTTAAACAGCACATTCACACACAGCTCTCCTGTGAGAGATGGCTCCTCGGACCTTCATCCTAAGGCGGCTTCCACCCTGCTCCACTTCCACCCTGCTATCTTGATGTGGCACCGTTGAAAATATTCTCAGCACACATACAGATACAAATACAAATGTGTCCGCATGTCTGTCCCGTTAGACACACTGCCCCAGTTTTGTCTCTTCCCTGGCCAGTGCTCGTTTTGGTACCATGAGATAAACACCTGATCCAGGCATCTGACTCCCGCTCTGGGGCTGAGGTGCCCAGATACACACATAGTCCCTGTAACCTTACGGTAACCTTGGCGTGCCTACCCAACCCCTGGACCTGTTTCCTCCCTGCAGACTACTTACTACCTGGTACCTAAAGGCAGAAGAGCTGTGTGTGTGGGAGTTGGCTCCCAGCACTGACAACTTTACCACCCACTTCCTGTGTTGACTGTTCTTTTGGGTCCTGGTGCCTGAGTGAGCTGTTAACCTGCATACTGCTTCCTACTGCAGCCCGGTTCAGTTTCCATGCCTGTAATGTGGTGGTATAATTGTTACACTTAAAGGCTGCTCAGAGGATGAAAGTAAACGAGAGTGTAAAGAATTTAGCTCTGTGCATGGAACACAGCACTAAGAAACAGTCCCTGGGGGGCGGGGGAGCGGCCATAGTTTTCCCTCCCCTGAGACAGCCAGGAAAGTATAAATCCTTTGCAAATCCTCTGAGCGTGCGGCCTTGTGCGGAGTCAGGTTTGATGCCTATGGAGCTGCCTTCAGACTCTGGCTCTCTAAACCTTTCTCACTATAATCATGAGAAGAAGAAAAGGTGGAGGGAGGGGGAGGAGGAAGAAGAGGAAAAGGAGGGACTTTTTCTCTACCTTCCCTAAATATGGCAGAGACCATGCCGATAACTTCCACACAGATGTTTTGACAGTTTTGTATGAAGCGTGAATATGAAGGGGTGGGACGGTAGCTCAGTGTACTGGCCTAGCTTAAGGGAGGTCCTCGGTTTGACCCCCAGTACTAGATGGGGACAAAGAGTGAGTTGGATATGGTGGCACATACCTATTATCCCAGCCCCCTTGGGAGCCAGAGGCAGGTGGATCTCTGAGAGTTCAAGCTAGTCTCCTTTACATAGCAAGAGCCTATCTGGGAAATAAAAGTAAAAAGAAAGAAAATAAGACAGACAGATAAAGTGAAATATGAAGACTGAGAAAAGCTAAGTTTGAGACCCACAGGGCTGTGTCATGTGTCACTCCTACTATGATTTTCCTTACAGACTTAGAGGACTTTCTGAGGCTAACGAGCTGTGAAGTGCTGTTGCCTGCCATTGAAAGAGACCCGGAGGAAAGATAAAGAGGTCTCCACCCAGGAACGGAGGAGAACACTCCAGTTAATAAAAGGCTGAGGCAGAGGGGACTTATTCCCTCCAGCAACACTCTAAACCTCTGTGGAGCAATTTAATTTTTCTGCAGATACAAGTGATTATATCTAGCGGCCGGAACAAACGAAAATGTAATATAATCTATTAACAGCAAGGCATAATTACTGAGAAAAATCCACCTGACCTGGGGCCTACGCACCCACCCATACCTAAGCCAGACACAAATCCAGCTCTGGCAAAGCCACCACTTCGGTGAGAGGCCTGGGGTCCAATAATTCAGCCTCAGGAGAGCTGTCCCCAGAGTAGAACTTGGAAATCACACCCAAACTGCAAATCGAAATGTAACCTTGGCTGTCTTACCTGGAAACACCCACCCCAGCTGACTGTAGCATACAGGTGAAACCTCTGCCTTCACATATTTTAAGTCAAGGACCACAGCACAGGCCATGAGGGCTTTCTCCATCTCGGGGAATATACTCGGGTTCTCTGGGTGTGAAGATTTCCGTTACCATAGCAACTCCGTAACCATCCTCTT
This sequence comes from Rattus norvegicus, assembly GCF_021556685.1. Lineage (NCBI taxonomy): Eukaryota > Metazoa > Chordata > Mammalia > Rodentia > Muridae > Rattus > Rattus norvegicus. The sequence goes on along the minus strand of NC_141541.1, from coordinate 52,562,296 downwards.
ACAAAGACTTATTTTGGCTCCCAGTTTCGGAGGTATCAGTTCACCAGCAGTGAACCTCAGTGCTTTGGGCCCGAGGCAGGAGTATATGGCAGAGCCACGGGGCAGAGGAGGCCAGTGTGTGAGGGTGTGGGTGCATGGAGAGAGGATCACCAGAGACTAAACCTCCCTCTGCTCCACACCTGCTTTTGTTTTGGGCTTGGGCTTATGAGACAGTGTCTTGCCCTGAACATTCAGGTCATCTAGGATGGCCCTAAACTCACAGGAATCCTCCTGCCTCAGCACTCTATTCTCTGTGTTAAGATTGCAGATAGAGGGGCTGGAGAAATGGCTCAGCGGTTAAGAGCACTGACTGCCCTTCCAGAGGTCCTGAGTTCGATTCCCAGTAACCACATGGTGGCTCACAACCATCTGTCATGGGACCTGACACCTTCTTCTAGCGTGTCTAAAGACAGCTACAGAATACTCCAATACATAAATAAAAGATTTTTTAAAAAAGATTTCCTCCACACTGCTTTAGGCCCCATCTCTTTGTTTATTGACCCGTATACCTTATTTATTCTTATACTATATTAGTTTGTTTCTCTGGTGCTGTGATAAAATGAGGGGAAGGGTTCATTTGACTTATACATCCACATCACGGTCCATTCATGCAGAGAAGACAGAGTAAGAACCTCGCAGAAAGAACGCTGCTTACTGATTGCTTCCAGGTTCAAGTTCAGCTGCCTTTCATGCACCTCCTAGGACCACATGCCCATTGCTGGCACTGCCCACAGTGGACTAGACTCCCACATCGATCAGCAACCAAGAAAATGCCCCTTGTGCCAGGCAGTGGTGGCACACGTCTTTAATCCCAGCACTCATGAGGCAGAGGCAGGTGGATCTCTGTGAGTTTGAGGCCAGCCCGGTCTACAGAGTGATATCCAAGATAGCCAGGGCTATCCAAGAATGGTGGTAGGGGGAGAAAAGATAGAAAGAAAGGAAAGGAAAGAAAAATGCCCCTTGGGGCTGGAAAGTTGGCTCAGTGATTAAGAGCACTGGTTCTTGCAAAGGACCCAGATTTGCTTCCCAACACCCACGTGGAGGCTCACCACCTCCTCAGGCATCAGACACGTGTGTGGTGCACAGACACGCATTTAGGCAAAGCACTCATACACACAAAATAATAAAAGCAAATCTTGGTTGGGGATTTAGCTCAGTGGTAGAGTGCTTGCCTAGCAAGTGCAAGGCCCTGGGTTCGGTCCCCAGCTCCAAAAAAAATATATAAATAAAATAAATAAATAAATACATAAATAAATAAATCTTAAAAAAGAAAGGAAGGAAGAAAGGAGAGAGAGAGAGAGAGAGAGAGAGAGAGAGAGAGAGAGAGAGGAAGAAAGAAGGAAAATGTCCCACAGACTCTTGCTTACAGGTCAGTCTGATGGAGACAGTTCAACTGAGGTCCCTTCTTCCAAGTTCTGTCAAATTAACAACCAAGATTAGTCATCACAATTACATTCAGTGTGTGTGTGTGTGTGTGTGTGTGTGTGTGTGTGTGTGTGTGTGTGTTAACAGCAGCGCTTAAGTGGTCAGAGGATAACTTATGGGAGTTTGCTCTCTCCTATCATGTGCTTCGTGGAGCTAGAAAGAAAAGGGAGGGGAGGGGAGGGGAGGGGAAGGGGAGGGGAGGGGAAGGGGAGGGGAGGGGAGGGGAGGGGAGGGGAGGGTCGGGTCGGGTCTTGGCCCTTCCTGATGTTCTTTCTGAGTCTACAACACAACCTGAGAAAAGTGCAGTGATTGAGAACCAGGGAGGAGACAGTCCCAGATCAATTCCAGGCTCCTCCCACTTCCTCACATTGCCATCTGCATCACCACACCTGACTGCTGAGTGCCCACAGACACACGCGCGCGCGCGCGCGCACACACACACACACACACACACACACACACACACACACACACTTATCACACACCTCCCTAATGTCCAGCTTAGGTCCTACTTCCACAAAGTCTTCCCCGATCTTTGAAGTGTCTAGCTATATGAAGTAAGATGGTTTTGATTTTATCCTGCCAAGAATTGTTCTATCAAGACTTGGCTTCCACAGATGACGGGTTTCCCACTATAAAATCCACTGGTGGGTTAGAACCATCAACATGAAGTCCATTAAGCATGCTGCCAGGAGTAGGAGACGCCTACAGAAAAGGTCACGCTAATTGTAAGTAAATATGTACTGAGTCCCGAACAAGGAAACTCACTTTCCCATAGTTTGTCCTTGTCATAAGGGACCTTCTGGACCACTGACAGGAAATCACCTAAGGTCAAAGCACAGGCTGATAAGGTACCCAGAAACCAGTTCTTTGAAAAGTAGTTGAATACATTAGGGTGTGGGTTGGGACACATGAGACTCACAGGCACATGATGTCTGTACCCAGAGGTCACTTGGGAGACATGCTACAAGGTCCTGTCTGAGGCCCAGGGGCTGCTGGGGATGTCATAGAAGATACATTTGACTCAGCATGAGGACTCAGTTTCTAATTCTAAACACTAAATCATCCGACTCTGAAAGATGACCTACCCTCCCCCCTTTGCATTTTATTTTATGGATGGGTCTCATCACATTGACCATGTTAGCCCCAAACTCACAATCTTCCTGCATCACCCTCCCAAGTGTTTGGGTGACAGACATTCACTCTCACATCTGAGGAAACATGGTTTCATGACGCAACTTTCTCTGCCTTGAGTGCTTGTATGTTGCTGGGCAGGAGAGGCAAGACCATGTGGCATAGGGTTGGAAGGATGTACAGTGCTTAGTCAGTTCCAGACCTAGGAAGCACTGAGGCTGTATATCCCTGAGCAGTATAGGACTGGAAGAGCTAGAGCGGGGCTCCAGCCCCTTGTCCTAGCCTTCTTCCTCCTTAAGAACAGTTTCGGGGACCAGCAAGATGGCTCAGCAAGAAAAGACACTTGCCACCAAGCCTGACCACCTGAGTTTGATCCCCAGATCCCACATTCCTACATTGTAGAAGGAGAGAACCAACTCCCACAAGTTGTCCTCTGAGACTCCATAGTCTCCCCTCCCCGTCCCCGTGTGTGTGTGTGTGTGTGTGTCTGTCTGTCTGTCTGTCTTTCTGTTTGTCTCTGTCTGTCTCTCTGTGTGTATCTGTCTCTGTCTGTCTCTCTGTCTCTGTGCGTGTCTGGCCCTGTCTGTCTCTCTGTCTCTGTGTTTGTGTGTCTGTCTCTGTCTCTCTGGGTATGTCTGTCTGTCTGTCTCTATCTGTCTCTGTCTGTCTCTATCTCTGTGTCTCTCTCTGTGTTTCTCTCTCTGACATCACACACACACACACACACACACACACACACACACACACACACACACAAATAGAGAAAAGAGGGAAGAGACTACAATAGCCCAAAGAGAGCCTAAAAGTCTTCACACTTTAGTCCTGAGGAAGATGTGTATATTGAGGAAGAGGAGGGACTATAACCAAGCTTTGAAGGCAGAGAAAGGTGAGACTGGACTATGGAGGAGATGATGGAAGAGGAATGCTGCCAGGACAGGATCCCCTCGGGAGGAAAGGGAAGGGTAATAACAATGGCAAAGCAGAGAACAGCACGGCCTGTGTGGGTGGTGATTTGGCTTAGAAGGGGAGGGTGATTGCAGAGTCGGGGCAAAGCAAAGCAAAACACACAAACAGTAGTGCCTTTAGGTACAGTCTTACACCATCGTGGACTAAGTCGGGAAATGCCCTTCCATGGAGGAAAACCCACCAGGACAAGACCTGGTGGGAAATGGATCAATGCCCACCACAGTTCTTCATGAAAGAAGCAGCTTTCAGGATGGGACAGAGCAGGCGCGGTGAGCTTGCCAATGGGAGAGGTTGACAACCATGGAGTCAGGACCCTTGGGTGCAAGGTAGCCATCATTGGACCATTGGTGCATTATGGGATCCTGGGTAAGTCAGTCTCTGTCTCTGGGCTTCAGGGTCATCTTGTGTAAAATTGAAGGTGTGTGTGTGTTGGGGTGGGGGGTGTCATCCATGTCCTTTCTAGCCAGGTGTCTACAAGTTTATTTGTGGAGGAACACCTTTTTTTTTTTTCTTTTTTTTTCTTCTTTTTTTCTGAGTCAGAGACAGCTCTGTGGCTGTGTTTACATTGTGCTCTTGTCTGGTAATTTCATTTCACATTTTTTTTCTTCTAGTATTATCTTAGGATTGTTCCCTTTGAGAAATTTGAACTTAACTCTTTCAAACTTGAGCTGAAAAGAGAAAAGGGGCAGGGTTCCTCCTTCCTGACTGGGCAAAAGGATGGCAGTCACAGGTTGATCAAGTGCCCTGGTTTGCCTGGGGCTGAGGGTTTTTCCAGGGCAGGGGACTTTCTTTCAGTTCTGGGCAAACCAGGGTGGTTGGTCACCCTAGTGATAAGGAAAGGGAGTGTCTAGAGGAGACTGGAAGTGTTCTTTTCTTTTCTCTTTCTATGAGGCATTTCCCAAATCTATATGCATCCCTCATAGAGCTCCAGTGAGCAGAAGGGAGGGGCTGCCGTCACACCAGACTCCTGGCCCAGTTCAGACCATGGTTGCCAGGAAAGATGCTGAAATGCTTGACTAGTGCTGATTCTGTGAGGGGAGTTTCCCTTTTTCTTAAAAAAAAGAAAAGAAAAGAAAGAAAGGGGGAAACACACACACACACACACACACACACACACACACACACACACACACACGCATGCACGCACACCAGAAAAGACCCAGTGGAAAAAAAAAAAGAGAGAGATGAGTCGAGAGGTGAACAGCAAGCTCTCCTTGGCCCCGGGAGACCACACATGGCTCATTTGTTTAAGCTTGTAGCTGACGCCTGCCACCTCTCCATAGGCGCTGGCATCGACCTTCTCAGCATCAGACAGTGACCAGCCTGGTGACGCAGAGCTGTAGCGATGAACTACCCACTAACCTTGGACATAGACTCCATCACCTACAACATGGATGAGCTGGTGAGTACAGTCATGTGGCTCCCTGTCGCTCGGGTCCTGTTGGAACACACTCTGTCAAAGGAGAGGGGACAGCCTGGGAATCCCGCTGCAAGGCTTATAGAACATGGGCAAATACATGGGTGCCTGCACTTAGACTCTTATTGTCATATCTGTTGCCCTTAATAGATGCCAAAGGGAGGTGGGAGACATAGGACTAGGTTTTTGCATCCCCTGCTGTATGACTAGGTATGCAGTCCTGCCTCTTGGTTCCTTAATAGAGGATCTTCTCTTTGTCCCACTGGGCTAGAATGGCAAAGTATTTTTGGAAGATTTTGTTGCTGTTGTTGGTTTGGTTTGGGGTTTTGTTTTTGTTTTGTTTCTTTTTGGTTTTGTTTGCTCTTTTGAGACTGGGTTTCTCTGTGAAGCATTGGCTGTCCTGGTACTTTGTAAACCAGGCTGGCCTCAAGCCCACCTCCTTCTACCTGCCAAGTACTGAGATTAAACGTGGGCACCACCACCGCCTGGCTGGAGGTTTTCTTGATGTCAGTTTGTCACCAATGCTAGTCAATCCGTCAGTGTGTAGTTTTAGGTGGGAGAGGAGGGGTCAGTTGATAGAGTGCTTGCCTAGCATGCATGACACTAAGTTCATCCTCAACACACATACACTTAGTACGCTGGTACACGCCTATAATCCTAGCGTGAGAAAGAGAGAAGCAAGAGACCCAGGAGTTCAGGCTCATTATCAGCTAGCCTAGGACACGTTGAGACCTTGTCTCGAAAAAAAATATATATATATAACTGTTCATCTTGCTGTGTGACTTTATCATTAAGGCACAACACAGCATCCGTCTGTGTTGGATGGAGAAGCTGAGAACCTATTCTTTGCCCTCAACTAGCTGATGGTCTAGACAAGAGGGAACCAATCCCGGGCTGGAAGCTTTTAGACAGCGATTTTGTATAATGAAGGAAGTGCGAGGCCAGCTGGTGGCAAGGAAGAGGATCCCAGTGGTCAAAGTGAGGCAGCAGAGAATGCTAAGCTGTATTACTCCTGAGAATGTCTTGGAGCACGCTGCTTGACCCTGGATTACCATCTCTAGAGATAAGGTATCTTGGAAGAGTTTCTTAGGTTCAAGTTAAAGAAAAGAAAAGGAAGCAGTCCTAGTACCCTCTCTGCCCCCACCTGAGCGACTTCCAGTTAAGCACAGCACTCATTTGACTTGGTTGCTATTGGACTACCAAACGGTGTTGTCAGGAGCAGTTCAAGAGGAAAAACCCCAGGGCTGTGGGTTAGGGGCAACAGAGGACTTGGAACCTTCATCGTGGCCTTTTATTTTCTGCGAGCTGCTTTCTGGGCTAGGCTATGAAAGCTCTAAACCTTGGACCCTACCAGCTCTCCTGCCCTAAGCACACTGTGAGGTGTTCCCCAACTCCCTCAGTCCTCCAGCTTCAGAGTTCCTCACACTATGGCCCTGGGCTTGCTAAGAGAAGCTTCTCTCAAGCTGAGAAGTGTCTGCGGCCTGCAGAGCTGGGCTTCATCACAGCAGGTCCAGCCTCGACAGTCCAACCCCAGGACCTGCTATAGTTTGCAGGTCCAAGGCAAGACCGAAAGTTAGGGCCCCTTATTGAAAAAAATTTTTTTTAAACCTCAGTGATATATAATGCCAGCACCCAAAAGACTCAGGCAAGAGGACTATGAGTTTGAAGCCAGATTTAGGCTACGTAGAGACTCCGTTGCAAACAAACAAGACAACAAACAAACCCTGCAAATTCTTTTCAAGACGACAACAGAAAGCACTGAGGCAAGCCCGAGGTCTTTTTAAGGGCAGGATCCCCATGACTGCCCAAGTGGGGTCCCGTGATGCCTGCTGAAGCTAATCAGGATCTAGGCCAGCCCCCTTTAAACGCTAGCTGTTCTTCGCGGGAGTGTGCGGCCGTGCCTGCCCTCCTCCCTGCCGCCCGCTGCCCCTGATTTGGTTAGCTGGTATCTTCTGTCCTCATGCTGACCATCAGCTCTGACCCACTTGGAAGCCTCCGTAACCACCTGGAGCCCTGGCCGTGCCCCAGCTTCTGAGAAACCTCAAGAGTTTCCCTTCACTGCATGCCTCCCATCCCTGTGTGACCTACTAGAGACAGGTGGTAGTGGGGGGCCAGAGGGACAGCAGGGTATGCTCAAGACATGGAACAAACCGGCCTTCCAAGGAGAGAAGCACAGTAATTTCTCTCATGACACATATCAAACCCAAGGCCCTGAGCTATGTGCCCGGACATCACTTAGGGTCTAGCTAGGAATCAGGGGGTTCTAAGACAACCCTGTCCCTGGAGTCCTTCAATCAGGTGCGTTCTTCCTTCACCTAACCCCACTCTCGTCACAGATTCTCCTCTTTGGGCCGGCTCACCTTCCAAAAGGCCATGACTAGCCTTGGCACACTCCTCTATTCTGTCACAGTATCCATGTCTTGGAAACCGGCAGAAGAGTTCTGCATTAGTGGCTTCTCAATAAAACCATGGGTTTCTGTTTTGCTCTGTTTGTCTGTCATATTGGAACTGGAAACCAAGGCCTCTCGAATCCCTAACTCTCCCAAGGAGCACTTCCTGCCTTGTGGACGACAGGACTGCAGGCTTGGTTCAAGGCTTGCTGTTGTTGTCTTGAAAAAAGTTTTTTGGGGTTTGTTTGTTTGTTGTCTTGTTTGTTTGAGATGGAGTCTCTGTGTAACCTAAATCTGGCTTCAAACCCATTGTCCTCTTGCCCGAGTCTTTTGGGTGCTGGGATTACAAATCTCTGAGGTTTTAGCTTGACATTTTCCTTAGGCGTCTGCTGAGCTTCTACCACTGACTTTATTTCCTACTCCTCACTCCTCGTCCTTGACCCAGCTGATTACTGGCCCACTTCCCCAGATCAATAGGTTCAACACTCCCAACTTTGAGTTCCAAGAACAACAGTCTTGATAAGTCAAGCCGCAACCATCCCTTTGTCCTAATTTTAATTTTTTTCTACATTTGTTTATTTATAGTCGACAGAGGAGAACTTGTGGGGTTCAGTTCTTTCTTTCCAGCACGTCTGTTCCAGGGACTTAACTCAAGTTTTTAGGTTTGATACCAGGTGCCCATTAAGTGTCGCACCAGCTACTCTTTTTATTATTTTTAATGAATTAATCAGTTTTGAGACAGGATTTTTTTTTCCCCTTTGCCTTTTTGAGACAGGGTTTCTCTGTGTAGCCTTGCCTATCATAGAATTCACTCTGTAGACCAGGCTGGCTTGAAACTTAAACATCTTCCTGCCTCTACCTCCCAAGTGTTGGTTTTAAAGGTGTATGCCACCACTGCCATCTGAGACAGAATCTTTCTAAGTAGTCCTGCCTGTCCGGGAACTTGCTGTGTAGATCAGGCTGGCCTTGAACTCATAGAGATCTATCTACCTCTGACTCTTCAGTGCTGAGATTAAAGGTATGCTCCACTATACCCTGTCTATCATTTTATCAATACATTTATTATTATTATTATTATCATTATTATTATTGTGTGTGTGTGTGTGTGTGTGTGTGTGTGTACACATGTGCCATGACCTCCTCTGTGTAGAGGTCAGAGAACAACGTTTGAGAATTCCTTCTCTCCTATGATGGGTTCTAGGACACAAGCTCAGGTTGTCGGCTGTCAGGCCTGTATAACAAGCACCTTTTTACCCACTGGGGCCCTTTGTCCCTTGAACTCAAAGATCACCTTTGACCATTTGCACACCTGCTGGCTTAAGGCAGGCAGCTAATCCTTATGAGTGCTAGATCTGAACAAAACTTCTGGAAGGCTAAGAGCCAGAAAGAACCCTGGTGCCTAGGGTAGGTAATGCCCAGAAGTCACCCTACTCGGCAAGATGGGTCCGGGTGGACATGGAGGAGGTCCTGCCCGAGAGAACTACCATGAGTTGTCTCCTGTCACACCTCATATCAGAGGTACTCAGAGGGGCATGTCTGGAACCCACAGGCTAGTTATGAAGTATATCTCCGGCCCTCAGGAGGTGAGGCTGCCATAAAACAGGGGGAAGCGGGTCTAAGTTTAGCTTCCCTGACCCTTCCCCACAGACGATCACTAGGAACCATGAACTCAGTGTGACCGGAGCATCAGGTCACAATCCGTCCACATGCAACTGTCTCCGTCCAGCAAGGGAGTGAAAAGAGGAACCAAAACTCACTCAAGCTGCTTCTGGGCTTTACCTGGGTGCAGGGGAGGGTCCCCTTGTTCTAACCACGTGAAAAGTCCCACAGAAGCCCCGGTGGAGGAAACCTCAACTGAGGGTGGCCGGAGGGATCAGAAATGAGGGGAAACCTGAAGCTAGCTTTCAAGGGGCTGCATTAGGGGAATCTAGGTTCTGTCAGCCAGATCCCACAGACCGCATTAGGAACATACCCCTCTATAAGAGACACAGTCTGCCTGGTCCCATTCCTTTGACAGACATGTAAAAAGCAACAGGTACTTGGGATGCAAAGTCAGAATACAGGAATGAGTTTCTTTTGGGAATGGAAGACAAAGCATTTCAAATCTACACTATCCCAGAAGGTCCAGCAAGATGGTTCAGTGGGTAAAGGTGTCTGCTGCCAAGCCTGACAGCCTGAGTTTGATCTTGCGTCTCATACGGTGAAAAAGGAGAACCAACGTTGTCCACTGATCTTTTAAAGTATGCACATGGAAATAAACGTAATATTGTTTTTTTTAATTTAAAGCAAGTGTTATCTCGGGAGGCAGTTTTAAGAGGTTACTGGGAGATGCATGTGCATGTACCTTGACTACAGGACCCCATGTTCACAGTGTAGACAGACATTGGTTCACAAGCGAACTCACTTTAAACCTAAAGATGTGGCAAAGAGGTAGTAATACTCCCCCCCCACCCCCAGCCAAGGATGGTGCCAATAACCTAAGCATTCAAGAGATTGAAGTAGGAGGGCGGTAATGTTCAAGGCTAGCTTGAGCTCAAGGCTAGCCTGGGCTACACAGTGATATCCTGTTTTTAAAAACTAAACGCTGGGACTGGAGAGATGGTTCAGTGGCTAAGAGCACTTACTATTCTTCCGAGACACCCACATCTAGTCTGATGGTCTCTTCTAGCTTCCAAGAATACACATAGACACACACACACGCACACGCACACGCACACGCACACGCACACATACACGCACACACACATGCACAGACAAAAACAGTAAAACAAAAAGAAATCTTTTGAAAAAATATCAAAAATTAAAAGTACTACATAGGGGGGATGGGGATTTAGCTCAGTGGTAGAGCACTTGCCTAGCAAGCGCAAGGCCCTGGGTTCGGTCCCCAGCTCCGAAAAAAAGAAAAGAAAAAAAAAAAAAAAAAAAAGCACTACATAGTCCTAATAGCCAAAACCCTCAGTCAGAGATGGACGAGGATCCAGCAGGCTTGTTTCTTTGGGGGGAAAGAAGGGCAGAGTGCACATGGCATGGCAAACCAGAGTCCTGAATCATCTTTGGGGAATTCTGAAGGAAGAGTGCTGAGAAGAGCAGACCTACACACCCATAACCCAGTCCTATACACTGTGACCCAGGAGCTGCTGAAGGCTGAAATGAGAGATACCTTGCCCGCCCACTCCCAGATCCCAACCAGTGTGGAAATGCTCACACGAGGTTATGTCTCATATAAAAGCTCAGTGGGACCTGGAAACGCAAGCTTGGAATCCCAGGTACTCAGGAGGCGAAGGCAGGAGGAAGGAAAATTCAAGACATTGGCTACAGAGTTCATTCAAAGCCAGCCTGGGCAACTTAGTGACATGGCACCGTCTTAAAACAACAAGTAAGGGCCAGGTGGTAACAGTGTGCACCTTTAATCCCAGCACTCAGGAGGCAGAGGCAGGCAGATCTCTGAGTTTGAGGCCAGCCTGATCTATGGAGTGAGTTCCAGTACAGCCAGGGCTACACAGAGAAACTCTGTCTTGAAAACACAAAATAAACCCTGGAGAGATGGCTCAGTGGTGAAGAGCACTGACTGCACTTCCAGAGGTCCTGAATTCCTAGCAATCACCTGGTGGCTCACAACCATCTGTAATGGAATCTGATGTCCTCTTCTGGTGTGTCTGAGGACAGTGATAGTGTATTCATATACATAAAATAAATTTTTAAAAAATCCACATCTATTTAAAAACCACACAAAACAAAACAAAAGTAAGTAGTTATGATTTCAAGTTCAAATACAAGAAGATCCCCAGAGGACTGGAGAGATGGCTCAGCAATTAAGAGCGCTGGATGCTCTTCCAGAGGTCCTGAGTTCAATTCCTAGCACCTAGATTGTATAACCTTATATAACTCTAGTCCCATGGGATCCAAAACCCTCTTCTGGCATGTGCAGGCTTAATGCATGTGAGCACAAACATATACACAGGCAAAACGCCTGTACACATAAAGTAAAAATAAAATAAAGACCTTCTTTTAAAGGGGTGGGGGTGGGGTTACTTGCACTCACTGGTCAGCAAGTATAGATAATTGGTAAGCATAAGGTTCAATGACATTGTCTCAAAAGATACGGTAGAGAATAATGGAAGAAGACACCTGATGTCTACCTCTGGCCTCCAAACACACACACACACACACACACACACACACACACACACACACACACACACACACACACAATCACAGTAGCTCAGTGGTAGAGCACTTGTCTAACTTGCATTATTGCTCTTCAGAGAGCCTGAGAGAACATGTACTGAGTAAGAAGCCCTGTAGGCTCCTCGGGACTGGGGATTAGGGTGGGCCTGCAGGTTAGAGAAGCAAAGACTACTGGTGGGAGGGGAACCAAGACCATGTTAAGAAACAGCTCAAATCTGTCCACACAGGGCATGACAGACAACCAGAACATCAGTGAACAACAGAATCAAAAGGCAGGGTCCAGACTTTCCTGAAGCAGAAACTCTTCCCTTACACTTGAGCTCAAAGATGTCTGGTTGCAGAGACTACTGGCTACACCCCAGCCCAGTTCTCTCTAATTTGCCCCGACGATAATTTTATCTGATGAATTTGGGTCCCTGGTCTCTGCTTATGGAGGACTTTGCATTGATAGTGTTCCTCAGCCACACCCCAGTGACTGCTAGAAGAAAATCCAGAGTACATCCTTGAGGAATGTTCCCCAACCTGCTCCCAGAGAAATCCAGTCAGCAAACCCTAGCAGACTGCCTGCTAGACGGCTTGAGGCAACAAAGCAGGTTTGTTACTTAGAAAGCGCGCGCGCGCGCACACACACACACACACACACACACACACACACACACACACACACACACACAAGGTTTAGAGACTCTGCTTGTTCAGGGAGAGACCTGAGTCCTGTGTAGAGGGCAGTCTGTGTGGATCCCGTCATAGGAAGAGAACTTTGCCTCTCTTACCTCTTCCCCCCACCCTATCCCTAACAGCGGGACCTCTTCCCCGCCTCCTGCCCCAGAGCTCACAGTGCTTTCTAAATACATTCCCAGCTTATGTCTGGCTTCATTCCAGGCAGCACAGTTTCCCATGGGGCATGCATCCCTATAGCTTGCTTGTTAGCTGTCTGTGCTCTGAGTGCCTGCCGGTGCAGCTTGGCCGTGTGGTCCTATCGGGGCGCGCGCCTAAGTCTATGTAGGAAGTGTGTTGCCCATCATGGTGGGAGCTGTCTTTCATAGCCAAGAATGAGTGAGCCATTCATCCTGTTGCTGACAGTGCACTTTTCCCAGTGCATTAGCTAGACCAGTTCCCTTTGACATCATCTTTCCACCATGCCAGAGCCAACCTCACCTAAGGCCTCTCTCTATGGTTTGATGGAGAGGAGTGCCCAAGCTCCTGTGTGTGGGAAGTGGCTTTAACACTCTCAAGTTTGAATGTTTGTTTGACACCTCATGTTGATCTGCACCAGACCAGCTTCCTTCCATCTTCCCCTCCCCTGAGTACTTTGCCAAAACAATACCTGTTGGTATGGAAGAATAGACAGACCCTCACCCCTTACCTGTCCCTGTGGGAATGTCGCACTGACTGAACTTTAAGTGGAAAAGAAGCTCATCAGCCTAGATTCTTTGTAGGATTAAAAACTTGAGCCTCTAGGCCAGACAGGCTGGTTAGACTCACAAGCTCCTCAGGACGGGTTCAGCTGCCACCAAGGGGTGAGTCATTACATCCCCACCATCTGCCTGATGTCTGTGCTCTGCACAGGGACTGTTCACCCCACAGCTTTCCATCCACCCCTTACTGCAGAGTCAGAACCAAATAGCTGCACTCTATTCTACTGGAGACAGCTCCCTAAAGGGACAGAGAGCCCAAGAAAGACCCCAAAGGCAGAATTTACAGACAGATGCAAAGGTGTAAGTCCCTGCTGAGCCCCAGACAGCTTGGAACTCCAAGCAGAAGGAGCTAAGTAGGATATAGAAAGATGGAGTCAACTTGGGGGCCTTGAAGGAAGGCAGGAGCTTAGAGAGGTGGACTTGAAGACAGGAAGAGGTTGAGCAAAGGTGACAGGAAGCTGCCTGGGTTGCTGGGGACAGGCAGCTGGTAGTGTGCATACCTGAGGCATAGCATGTCTGGTGCAATGACGTTGGAGGTGAGGTCTGACACATCAAAGGAGTGTGCATTTGGGAGAATTGATTTTTTTTTTATTTTTGCAGGGCTGAGGCTCAAACTCTGGGCCCTGTATATATTAGGCAAGCATCTTCCTGCTGAGCTGTACCTCCAGCCCTGCTTTAGAGGGAATGTAAAGGCTGTCTATCTCGGGCATTGAGACTCTGTCCAACAGGTCTATTGTTTTCAAATGAGGGCCATTCTTTCACACACAGGCTCAGTTTCTGTAGTGCTCTGCTCCTTGAATGGCCCTTGTTTGTTTGTTTGTTTGTTTGTTTGTTTGTTACAAGGACCCAAGCAGCATAGGCCAGCCCAGAACTCATGTAGGTGAAACTATCCTTCATCCCTTGATCCTCTGGCCTTTCCCTCCAGTGTTAGATCACAGCCTGAGCCACCATGCCTAGCCAATGCCTATGTTTGCCTGCTTGTTTGTTTGTTTGTTTGTTTGTTTGTTTTTACCATAGACTTGAAAGTGAACAACCCTAGTTTAAAGGCAAGAAGAGGACCTGGGAGCCCTAATCTAGGAACTCCTGTTAGCTCTGCTGGGCTCATCCCAGGGATGCAATGGCTTACATCAGCTACTTCTGCCATTACCTGCCGCTGAGGTGTGGGCAGCAAATAAAAGGACTGCTTGCCACCCTAGTTGGCACTCTCTCTGTTCCCTCCTGTTCCTCCTGATCTCTTGATCTCTCTCTCCCCTTTTCTGTCCTTCTCTGCCCCCCATTCTCTGCCCTAATGGCTCTGATCCCATCTGTCTGCCTCTACCCCTCCTCCAGGCCTTCACTCCCCTCCCTTCCTCCACTAAACCCCCTTCAGACCAGATCTGTTGCACAGTGTAATTTCTCAGGGACACCTTAGCATGGGCCCACCAGGTACAACCCCCCCATTCTATTTCATAACAACTCCTGAGGTATGCCTGGGTCTTTATGCTGTATGGATTCCCTGATGTTGGTTCTGAAATCAAGCCATGCGAGTTAAATATCTGCCCCTAAGAGGACAGACAGACACACCATAAACTTCATTTCCTTCCAAGTATGTGTTGAATTCTGCTGTGTGAAACTTGACTTGACCCATTTTTTCTGCTAGTGGACATAACATCAAAAGTGGCTCTTTATAAATGGTTTTGCTGTTGTATATGATATCACTGTATAGGATATCAGAAAAGACACCTATTTCTTACAGGTGATGGGGAACCATCAAGGGACTCTAAGCAAGACACTAGATCTACAGGACCTGTGTAGGTGTAGTTTTGGTTTGTCTGTTTTGGAGACAGAGTCTGGCTATATTAACAATGGAACTCAAATTGTGGGCTTAAGTCATCTTCCCACCCCAGACTTCTGAGAAGTGCGGGGCTGGGATTTGAGTCTGAGGAAACTCACCCTGTCCACTGAGTGTAAAAGAGTGGAAAAGATAGTAAGTAAAGGACCCATAAGGCTAGAGTGATGGCTCTGCGGTTAACAGCACGTGCTACTCTTGCAGAGGACTAGGGTTCAATTCCTAACACCCACACGGTGACTTACACCATCTGTAACTCCAGTTCCAAAGGAGCCAGTGCCTTCTTCTGACCTCCATAGGCATTAGGAGGTCACATGGCACACATACATGCAGGCTAAACACTCATACACATAAGTAAGAAAGTTTAAAGTCTGATTTTTAAAAAATGAAAGAAGTAAAGAAAAGGTCCCATAGAGAGGCAGGATGAGAGGCAGGAAGAGGTGATGGCAGACGGGACACTGGAGAGGTGGTAGGTAGGGAGTGCTGCCACATGGTAATGTGTCCCCATCCCCTATGAAAGAGCCATCTGTTCTAGGGACCAAAAGACCAAGATGGGGAATCAGTCTACCCATCAGGGGAAGTGAGTGTGCCACCTACAAACAGTGTGCCTGGTGACAAGGAAGAGTTAAGGTAACCCATGAACCAACCTCTTCTCCTGAAAGGGGGTCAGCACAAAGACTAGATTGCCAGAGCCTAGAGGACAGAACATGCCACTGTCTCTTACCTCCCTGGGGCCCATCATTTATACTGCTGTCATTTGAACCCATAGTCGGTAAGATGTAATTGGTTTTGTATTGCCCAGAAAGGGTGTAATTGGTTTTGTATTGCCCTGGGAGGAGGTTGACCAGGGCAGGGCAGAAGAACAGAGTTGGGAGCTGAGGAAACCCAGGTGCAGGGCAGCTGTGAGTGAAAGGTATGAAAACAGGCACCCTGTCTTCCTTTGTGGTTAGTAGGCAAACAACATGAGAACTGGGGTGATGGAGGGCAGTGACAGATGGGGAGGAGGATGTGGAGGTAGGAACTTCCGGAGATATAACA
The DNA here is from genome assembly GCF_021556685.1 of Rattus norvegicus. Lineage (NCBI taxonomy): Eukaryota > Metazoa > Chordata > Mammalia > Rodentia > Muridae > Rattus > Rattus norvegicus. Next base: position 52,546,453 of record NC_141541.1, on the reverse strand, counting down.
GGCACGCCCCCTTCTTTCCACTCAGTACACGCTTCCTCCCTTCCCGGTGCCTGGTCTCCCTGTGTGTGACTCATATTTACCTCCTCTGCAGGGTTCCTGCGCCTAAAGCGGTTGCTCTCTGCTTGGGAAGTAGCTGGAAACTTAGGCTCCACCCCTTTCCCAGCAGCCTTCTGAGGGAAGTTCCGGGTAGTGGCGCTCAGTGTAGAGATACTGATTAACTCTGAGGACAGGCAAACGTGCCTTTAAGCAAACCTCCTCTCTGAGCAAGACACCTCTGTAAAATAGGAGTAAGATTCCATACCTCAAGCTCGTGTGGATCAAACCAGATAGGAGGCCGTCTCCTCAGTTTCAGCAATAATCAAGACCGGAACAAGGGGAGAGAATCAGAGGAAGTAAGCAAGCCACATCAGCTCCCAACCAGTCCCCACTCCCAGCGGGATGGTAGATTTACTACCCACTGTCCTTACAGAATGGAATATTGACTTCTTGTTCTGATCAGATGCCGTCCCCAAATGTCAGTACTGACTGCCATCCCTACACCTGCAGTGTAGCCTTCCACCTCTAAGAACAGCCTATCACTGTGTGAGTGACCACTTGTCCCGTTTGCATACCAAAGAGTTCAGGGGTTGGGGATTTAGCTCAGCGGTAGAGCACTTGCCTAGCAAGCGCAAGGCCCTGGGTTCGGTCCCCAGCTCCGGAAAAAAAAAAAAAAAAGAGTTCAAACCAACAACAACAGCAGCAGCAACAACAACAACACCCTGAGGGATGTGGCTCAATGGTGGAACATTTGCTCAGCACTCACAAGGCCCCCGGTTATATCTCCAGAATATACCAGAAACTAGAACAAAACATTATTTATTTTTTAAACATTTATTTATCTCCGGACACACCAGAAAGGGCATCAGATCCCATGACAGATGGTTGTCAGCCGGCCTGTGGTTGCTGGGATTTGAACTCAGGACCTCTGGAAAAGCAGTCAGTGCTCTTAACCACTGAGCCACCTCTCCAGCCCAAAGCGTTATATTTATGAAACAGGACACGGGGGCATGTACCTTTAATCCTAGCACTCAGCAAGCAGAAACCACCCAAATCTGTGGTCAGCCTGGTTTACACAGTAAGTTCCAGGCTAGCCAGGGCTATATAGGCAGATCCTGTCTAAAATAAATAAGTAGAAGGAAGGAAGATGGCCTGATCTGTTTAAGGACAGGCCAAAGGGACATAGAATAGTGCAAACAAAAGGCAGTTAGCCTGGATGGACAAGAAATGTCACAGGTAGCTTCCTCTCAGAGAGAAGGGATATGGCTGCCGTTCTGACTTTTCTTTCTCTTTGTCCTTGCAGTACAAGGAACTGGCCATCTACAGTAACAGCACGGAGATCCCCCTACAGGACAGTATCTTCTGTTCTACAGAGGAGGGGCCCCTACTGACTTCCTTTAAGACGATATTCATGCCTGTGGCCTACAGCCTCATCTTCCTCCTGGGTATGATGGGAAACATCCTCGTACTGGTAATCCTGGAGAGGCACCGGCACACTCGGAGCTCAACGGAGACCTTCCTGTTCCACCTGGCAGTAGCCGACCTTCTCTTGGTCTTCATCTTGCCTTTTGCAGTGGCTGAGGGCTCTGTGGGTTGGGTCCTAGGGACCTTCCTCTGCAAAACTGTGATCGCCCTGCACAAGATCAATTTCTACTGCAGCAGCCTGCTGCTGGCCTGCATAGCTGTCGACCGTTATCTGGCCATCGTCCATGCGGTCCACGCCTACCGCCGCCGCCGTCTCCTCTCTATCCACATCACCTGCTCGACTATTTGGCTAGCCGGCTTCCTATTTGCCTTGCCAGAACTCCTCTTTGCCAAGGTTGTCCAACCTCATAACAACGAGTCCTTACCACAGTGCATCTTCTCCCAAGAAAATGAAGCCGAAACTAGAGCCTGGTTCGCCTCCCGGTTTCTCTACCACACTGGGGGCTTCCTGCTACCGATGCTCGTGATGGCCTGGTGTTATGTGGGAGTGGTACACAGGCTATTGCAGGCCCAGCGGCGCCCTCAGAGGCAGAAGGCAGTCAGGGTGGCCATCTTGGTGACAAGCATCTTCCTTCTCTGCTGGTCACCCTACCACATTGTCATCTTCCTCGATACACTGGAAAGGCTGAAGGCTGTGAACAGCAGTTGCGAATTGAGTGGCTACCTCTCAGTGGCTATCACCTTATGTGAATTCCTGGGCCTGGCTCACTGCTGTCTCAATCCCATGCTCTACACCTTCGCTGGCGTAAAGTTCCGCAGTGACTTGTCTCGGCTTCTGACCAAGCTGGGCTGTGCTGGCCCGGCCTCCCTTTGTCAGCTCTTTCCGGGCTGGCGCAAGAGCAGTCTCTCTGAGTCAGAGAACGCTACTTCTCTTACCACCTTCTAGATCCCGGGGTCTCAGCCCCCGGCTCTGTTTCTGTTTTCCTTGGGAGCATAAACGTGGTGTTAGAAACCTGTCTAACATAAGCTGGGATTCTAAGAGCTATTGGGGCCAGTGTCCCCCAGCTGGGACGGCTAGACAAACTCTTTCTAGAATGTTCCCAAAGCTCTTCTGCCAGCCCTCAGGCTAGACTAGAGCCACAGGAGGGGAAAGCGGCCCAAAGGCAAGGCAAGCAATACCCAGACCACCTATATCCCCTTGGACGAAGAGGACTCCACACACCTCCCATCTTAACAAGCTAAAGTGAAGACTCAGCTTTATTTCTTCCTGGCCATAGGGAAAAGCCACCTCTGCCTGCGGCACACAGTCTCATCTTCCTCCCAATTATGAGCTCAGACTCTCCTCAGCTACCGACTGCTGCAGCTCCCCATTACTCCTACACCACTGAGGAACAGCCACCTGGCGGCAGACTGTGGCCTTAATGTGCCTGTCTCCTAAATACAGACGTATGCCAGACCTTCACCCGTGCCTTTCTCCTAACCAGCAGGAACCTGAAACTGATCTGCTTTAGGTAGCTGTCTGCTCCAACCAAACCACCACTGGATCAGCCCCATGTTACTGGATCTTGGATTACAGACTGAGGGCAAGTTCCAGAAGGTCCTGGAACCTTGCCAGTATCCTGAGAAGAGTAAAGGGCAAGCAAGCCAGCAGGAAAGAGGCCCAGTGGAAAAAAATGGAAAGACACCTTTTCCAGGCTCCAAAGAGGAACAAGTAAAAATCCAACCCAGCTGTCTTCTCCACCCATGGACCAAAGCTTCCAGATTGGCAGGGAGATGAGATCCAGGGCCCTAGTGGATTCTGGGCACCGATGGGGAAGGAGGTCAACTGCCTGGGGAAAGTAAGCCCCAGGAGAGGGGACATTTAGCTAAGAGAATGAAGATAGAGGTCCCTGTCTTCATTAGGTAGAGACAAAGTGAGAAGCCGACCTGGGTGGGCAAGTCCCCAGGCCCAGGGAGGCAGTACCTTGCACCTGGGAGGGTACTACTCAGATAGAACCAGCGGAAACTGCTCCACACCTACTTAGGGGAAGCCAGCAGGCAACTCTGAGCTCTGCTTCCTCCCAGCCACTGATCTAGGAGGGTGGGGGGTGGACTGAGGGAAGCAGAGTTGCCTAGCACCACTCAAGTCAACCATACAGGCTCCCGGGGGACCCCACTGGGGAAATCAATGCTATAGCTCCGGAGACTGTATCCTCATTGCAGAATGGTGGTGACACCTGGGGATCCCCTTTTCTGCTCCCAGCTTCTGACAGCCAGCTGGGCAGAGGCGAAACCAGACACAGAAATAAAAATGCAAGAGAAGGCATTTTTGAATTTTCTTTTTAATAAAAAGGCACCTATAAAACAGGGCAATACAGTACAGGCTGCACAGAGACCCCCGGAACAAGCCTAAAAAGTGTTTCAAAATAAAAACCAGGAAGATGTCTTCACATATTGTATTTATATATTTATATTTTATATATATATTTATATAATGGTACAAAATGGCTGGGGTATGGCCATGGATGGAGGGGAGAAGGCTGGCCTGTGGACTTCACCTTAGGAAGCTAGTGGTGGAGGTGGGAGACGAGGGCACAAGAAGGGGGCATCAGGCCCTTTGTGGCCTGAGCCCTCTCCTTGGAGCAGGACAGGCTAGACAGTTTGGGCAGGGTGGGGATGTGGGTGGGAGCAGGGAGGGCAGTGTCTGGCAGGAAGGACAGGTTTCTACCCACCTCTCAACACAAGAGACCTTGGCTATGGTCCCGGGGAGGGGCAGGGGAAGCCAGGGGCCTGCAGCCAGCTCTGGAGGGGCTTGGTGCCTGACCTGGCTGACAGTGGACAGCACCAGACTGGGAGAAGTGGGCACAAACTCCCTTTGTATTACAGCTGCCAAGGCAAAACCAGGCCCTGCAGGTCAGAAAGGCTGGGGACAGACAGGGCCCTAGTAAAAGACACCCTGTCTAGAATGGCCCTTGGCCCTGGAGGCAGGGCAGGAAAGGCCTTAGCCAGGGAGCTGCCCGCCACCTAACAAGGCAGGAAAGGAAGTGAGAAAAACACAAGTAGTTTACTCCTGGGGCCAAAGGAGACAAAACACCCATTCCTGTATGGCTTCAGTCTGACCAGTGGCGGGTGAGGGGCTCTCCTGGGAAGTAAGAGGGGAGGCAGTGGCTGTGCCTGGTGGTCATAGTCAGATCTGGTACATGGCCCTGAGCCCTGGACAGAAAGACCTTGCCAGAGAGTAGACAGGGGGGGAGGCAGCAGGATGTTCTCCCCCACACTGCCTTCCCTCACTCCGAGATAGAAGTGGAGGCTGGAGGGCCAACTCTGTTCCTTCCTTCTTTGGTGAGAAGCAAGTGGTGGTTTCTAGAAGAGTCCATGCCCTGAGGGGTTACCTGGCCCATGGGTCCCAGCATGCTAACCCCTCCATAGCTCCATTCTAAGGGGCCACACGCTGCCCCTTCCTTCTCTCCTTTATCCTAGAATGGGGACAAAGGGCTTCAAGTTCTGGCTAAGATGTAGCAGCAGAGGCACCCAGGCTGGGGGCCCTATGTCACTGGTGTGCGTAAACACATGCACATGTGCACACCTGCTCTCCGGAAGTCACTCAGCAGCAGACAGGCGGCCACGAGGGAAGAGGGAGATTCTCAGTCCTCAGGGGCTCACCAAATGGAAGCCTGGATGGTCTGACCTCATTTTATAGGTGGGGCGTACGAGGACTGTATGTCTCTGGGTCCAGGGAAATGGAGGGTGTGATCATTTGAAAGAGGAGGGAGGTGGGTTTTTTTTTTTTTCTTAATCTTTTTTTCCCTTGTGTGTGACTTCTATCAAAACACAGAAATACGGCACACGCACAAACCGGCACAAAAGCGCAGCTCTATTTACAGCTCCGCTGACACCTGCCCACCTGGCCAGCTGCCTGCAGGGGGCGTGGGAGAGGAGGTCAGCCACGTCAGTAGGGAGAGGAAATGAGGCAGAAGGAAAACGGGGTCAAAGCAGAGAGACCCGGCGGAGAGAAACCGACCTGTCCACAACAGGTCAGAGGATGGAAGACCCTCCTCTCTCCCCAAGGACCCCCGAAACACAGCTGAAAGCGGGGAGGGGCAAAGACGACGGGGAACAGAAGCTCCGTGGGACTAGGGGGGCCGGGGAGGAGCGGTCCTGGTGTCAGAAATGGAGCAAACCCCAATTCCAACTCCTCACCGACACTTGCCGCTCCCCCCCTAAGCTGCCAGCACATCAGGTTTCCACAAACGCCACTCCCCACACAAGCCCTATCCCTCCCCTCCACCCTACCCCTGGACCCAGGCCATCCATCCCAACACTGGAGGAAAAGCAAAACTTTTTAAAGTTAACGTATTTTCAGTATCCCCAGCTCCAAACCGAGGGGCCTGCTAGAAGGGTAGATTGGCCATGCCGCCCGGCGTTGGGAGGTAGCCCATCTGGCTGTCCAGAGACACACTGCGCTGCCGCAGAGGGTGGGACACCATGAGGTTCTGCTGGGGTGGGGGGGCCATGAGGGAGCCCTGTGGGGAGAGCATGTGGGGAGGCTGGGTGTAGACCTCACCCCCCACGCCCCTCTGTTTCATCAGCATAAAATTCTGCTGGGTCATGAGGCCCTGTGGAGGGGACATGACCCCCTGGTGCAGGCCGTGGGGCACCATGCCCTGCTGTGGGGGCACACCTGTCCTGCCCAGCAAGGACATCTGTCCAGGGTGGCACATGGACATGCTGAGACCCCGCTGGACCCCCTGTTGGCCTGGGAGGTTGGGGGGCCGAGACGGGGCCTGCTCCGCCATCATGTTCTGCAGGTTCATGAGGTGCAGATTGGGGGGCTGGGCCTTGGGGGGCTGGTTCTCGTTCTTGGGGAAGTATTGGAGGGTGCTGCTCGGTTTCTCAGAGGGGATGATTCTGGATAAGTCGAACTCAGGAATGCCGGTAGGGGTGGGCCGGATCACCTCACTCAGCTCTGGGTCATTCAGTACCGATGCCACCCCAGGGAGTACCCCCGGTGGGTACGCATCGCCCATGCGGCCAGCCATGCCTTTGCCCATCAGGTGCTGCTGGGAGGGTATGGGACCAGGTGGCTGGTTGGGCAGGTCCTCAGGGGGCAGGGCCATGCCTGAAGGGTAGTGCTGCTGCAGGCCAGGCCCCCCACCCCCAGTGGCGGCCATGGCACCATGGGGTTGCTGCAGCCGAGGAGGAAAGGACATCATCTGGGAAGAGCTGGGCACAGGGCCACAAGGGGTATTTAGGGAGTCTGGGCCTCCTGGGGCCATCATCATTGAGTTTTGAGAAGGGCCCCCAGTCCCCTGTGCATTGGGGTGCAGTGGAATGTTGGACCCCAGAGGGGTGGGGGAGGGCAACATAGTAGGTGGAGGCTCATGGGACAGGGGCTGCTGGCCTGGCAAGTTCATGCCCATGGGGCTCTGGGCAGCAGCAGGGTTCATATGCATCTGGTTGGGCTGGTTGTTGCTGATACCTGTGGGGAAAGAACAGTGCATTAGAGCTATGCCCACCCAACCTTGGGGAAGTGCCTCCCAGTCCTGCTAGTGATTGGAACAGGGCCCCAGAGCTCACACCACCCCCATAACCAGAGACTGTGGAAGCATGCAGGAGCCAGCATGTCCACAGGGGCCATTCCTAAGCAAACCCACTGTTGCCAGAGAGCTCTGCCTCCTCGCACCTGGCCCAGAGCCCTGCGGTGGTGGGGGTGGGGGTAGCAGGGGCCGGTCAGGCAGCAACTCGTCATCTGAGGTGGCGATGGTCTTGATGGCATTGTGGTACAGCGGGGTAGAGCTGGGCATGGCATACTTGGACATCTGAGACATCATCAGTGACAGAGGGTTCTGGGAAGGCGTGGGGTCTGGGGAGGATGTGAACGGTAGGCTGGGATTCATGAGGCTGCTGGGAGGGTTGGCGGGAGGAGCTGAGGAGCTGTTCCGGGGGCCAGCAGGTGGGAGAGCACCTACAGAATTGAAGAGAGACAGAAAAGAGAGCAGGGGTCACTGGAGAGGTTGACTTCCCTGGAATCTCCCCCTCGCTTCAGACACACCCCCATCCCACTGTGACAGTCCCATCCATCTCCACGCAGTTCCCACAGTGGAGAGAGTCCAAGTTCTAAGTGACACCCTGTGAGATGCCTAGATGTACCTGCAGCTCTGGGTAAGAGGCCCGGCACAGCTGCCATCATGCCCCTGCGGGGACCTACCCGCCACCAAGGCTCCCACCCAAGTCCACCTAGATCACTCACCCTGTTCCAGGTTGCCCAGGGTAGAGGAAGAGTTTATGTTGAGAGGTGGCTGTTTATTCTGGGAGACCCCAGGACTAGGCATGGCTGTCTTGGGAGAGGCGACCCAGCCCGGAGAAGGCACCGCCATGGAGGGAGACTTGAGCCTGCTGGGTGAGCCAGTGGGTGAACGCACACTGAGGGAAGAGCTGAGGACCTGGGGTGACTTGAGAGGTCCTGGTGGGTTGGCAGAAGGCAAGGGTACCATCTGTGAGGGAGTCTGGGGTGACTTAAGGTTGGCAGAGGGTGAGGTGACCAGCGGGGAGTGCACCTGGCTAAGGGTGGGTGACTTCAGATGCCCCATGCCTGGTGAGCCCATCTGATTAATACTGATGGTGAGATCTGAAGGCCGCCTGCCAAGCCCCCTATTGGGGGCTGAGTGCACAGACCCAGGGGGATTGGATGCAGGGGGCAGAGGCATATGGCTGAGCCGGGCGGTGCCCACAGCGCCCATGGGCACTGAACTCTGATCAGGGCTAAACATGTCTGGAGTGTTGCCCATGTCCTGGGGCATGGCTTGGTAGGGTCCCTGGCCCCCAGAGAATCCCTGCTGGCCCTGGTTGGGAAACTGAGAAGGCATGAGCATCTTCTGTGGACCCGCCATCATGCCACTACTGTTCTGGGCCCGAACTCGAGCCATCTCCTCAGGACTGAGGCCCTGAGGACCCATCATGTCTCCAGGGCCTCGCATCTTCTGTGACATCAGCATCTGCTGCTGTGGCGTCATCTGCACATTCAGGTTCATGTTCATGTTCATGTTGACATTCATGTTCATGTTGAGGTTGCCCGGTCCCATGGGTGGGTCTACCTCCCTCAGCCCAGACTGTCCCATTGGAGGGCTCAGGAGGCCCCGGCCTCCACCGAACTCTATGCCCATGGGAGTGCCAGCCAGACCATCTCCTCCAGTCATCTGCCCTGGGAACATGGTAGGGTCCATCTGTCGATGTGTCTGTATCATCCGTTCCATTTCCATGCTCTGTCCCATGCCACTACCCGCCATGCCCAGGGGCCGCTGCATGCCCATTGACCGCTTCTCCAGCAACTGGTGCCTCAGCAGCTCCTCCCGGACACGAGGGGTCATGAACCGCTCTGCCTCACCCTGCCCACCTGGATAGGGCACAGCATTCTGGGCAAAGTTGCTGGGTCCCCCAATAGGGGGCAAGTCTTCATTCCAGGCCATGCCCGGCCTTACAGGTCTCTGCATGGCATTCATGGGTACTTCCATGGGCATACTCTGCATACCTCCAAAGCCAGGCACCCTTTGCATCTGGTTGCCTGGGAAACGGGGGCCGGGGAAGGGAGGTCCAGGTCGGAGCTGCATGGGATCTTGGACATCCATAGGTCCTCGGAGTTGCGTGCCCATCCCAGGTGGCCACTGATCCCCAGGTTTGCTGTGGTAAGGAGGTGGGGGCCCCCTCCCCATCATGCCCCCCATTCCCACCATGTCCTGCAGAGGGCGGCCCCCATGCAATCCAATCTGCTCCTCTTTCCGCCGCTTCTCCTCGTAGTACTCTTCCTGCAGTTTGCGCCAGGCCACCTGCTCAGGTGTCAGACTGTCCTGGCCCAGCCTCTGCATCATCATGTTCATTTGCTGTCCCATGTCTCCGCCCTGAGGGTGCCCCGGCACCTCGTGCTCCAATGGGGGGCCTCCAAGGCTCTGTGTCTGTGAAATCATTGACTGCAGAGGTTCCTCGTACTTCTTCAGCCCCGGAGGAGGGGCGGAGGGAGGCTGCTGAGCGGCAGAGGGCGCTTGTGCGGGCGGGCCTCCCTCAACAGCTCCTCCAGGGGGCCCCTTGAGGAAGGGCTCAGTCTCCCCGCTGCGGAGCAGCAGCCTCTCTATGTCTCGAAGTGTCTGGAGGGAGCGCTCACGGTGCTCCAGCTGCTCTTTGGACAGGCCCTCAGAGCCCACCAGGTTCCTCTGCCCATTTCCTGTGGGCGTGGCCTCGCCCAATAGGGCAGAGCCAGGAGCACTGCCAGGGTCTCCTCCAGGAGGCAGAGGGTTGTTAGCAGTGGCAGCCGTTGGGGTGTTGGGGTGGGTGCCCCCAGTCCCACCACCTGTGCTGGCAGCTCCCACTGAGTTGGGGGCCAGGTCCTGACTGGTGTCTTCAGGAGGCCCCTCCTGGGGCAGAGCAGGAGGGGCACTGCCAGGGGCTGGTGGTGGCGGTGGCAACGGAGGTGGCTGGGACTGTGGTGTACCTGCTGATGGCGTGTTCAGGGGTAGTGGTTCTGGGGTGGGTGGCACTTTAGGGGCCTGCAGGAGGACAAAGGTAAAGAATAAGACAGATGAGGGGACATCCCAACCTATCTTAGAACCAGGCAGGACACCACACTCACCTGATCCAGCTTGGCCCGGGGCACGTTCTGCTGGTGGTAGGCGAGGATGGACTCTGCCCGGCCCTGTAGCACTGCTTCTGCCGCCCTGCATAGGAGAGCAGTCACAGGCAGCTCAGAGACAGCCAAAAGCAAGCCCGCCCTCACCCACCAACCTTGCACCGCCCACTCATACATGCGCCGACCCCCATACGTGCTCAGGATGGGCGTGGATAGACAGACACCCCTCACCCTTCATCTCTCCCAAAGACTTACGTGTTGGCCAGATGGGTGGTGAAGACGTACACGAACTGAGACGGAGGCTTTCCTGGGACGCCCCCACCCCCACCCCCAGGGACGTCTGGCCGAAGGCCTGGCGGGGGGCCATGTTGGGGGCCTGGTGCACTGTTCTCACTGAGGGGCAGTTGGGCAGTTTGGCCAGGACCCAACTGTGGGGCCACCATGGCTGGGTCTGCTACATTACAATCTGCAAGAGGAGAGAGAAAGGAGAGGGAGCTGGTGAGCAGCCTAGCTGTGGGAAGAAGGATCAGCCTGTGTTCCTGCCCTGGGAGGCTCACTGCCTCAAGCCCATGCCCAGAGGGTCATTTGTCCCCACAGTCTCTGTGTTTACCAGCCTGACTTTCCAGTTCACTTGCCCTATACTAACCTTTGCCTGGGATGGCCAGAATGATGACCATGGAGAGAGGAGAGAGAAAAACGTAGCAGAGACTCCAACTCAAAGCTCTGCTCTGCTCTAGAGTGCTCCCCTCTGTGTGTGTGTCTATATGTGTCTGTGTGTGCCTGTGTGTGTATGTGTGTGTCTGTATGTGTACGTGTGTATGTATGTATGTGTGTGTGTGTGTGCATGTGTGCACGCATGTGAATATACTGTCTAATAACCCAGCCAAGGGGAAGGCAGGGAGGACCACAGACAGATTTTCATCCTACCCCATGATTCACTGACTGTGATTTTACAAAACATAGCATTTGTCTAAGCCTCAGTTTCTTCACCTACAAAATGGAAACACCACTGGGCTCCCATGTGCCCTACCCGAGGACAAGTCTTTTGAAAAACATCATTACTGTAGCACAAAACAAAGCGTCGGCTCTCAACGAGAGTCAGAAAGGCTTTCACAAAATGATCAATGCGAGACTCGGGTCAACTCTGATCACCAAGAATCCTATGGAGGTGTCCCCATCAATAACCAGTCAGCAATCCCTGTGGGCCGGGCAGGGTGGCCTCTAGTTTAGTTGAATTCTGGCATTTGTCTTTCCCATGAGTTAAGAAACGCAGGCTCAGGGGCTGGAGAGATGGCTCAGCAGTTAAGAGCACTGACTGCTCGCCCAGAGGTCCTGAGTTCAATTCCCAACAACCACATGGTGGCTCACAACCATCTGTAATGGGATCTGATGCCCTCTTCTGGTGTGTCTGAAGACAGCTATACAGTGTACTTATATAAATAAAAATTAAAAAAAAAAAAAAAAAAGCAGGCTCACAAAACTGCCCTCTCCCCTCCCAACCCTGCCTGTGAATGACCTGTACATTGAGGTTTTCCAGGTTCCAGATGCTAGAGCAGCTGGAAGAAATGCCTTGCTTCTGTTTATCACAAGGACACTACAGGACCTGAGATGGCTCAGCAGGTAAAGGCACCGGTTGTCAACCCTGACAACCTCCTCAGGCCCATGACCCTAGAAGGAGGAAGTGACACCCACAAATTTTTTCTGACCACCATACTCATGCACCATGTAGTGTACACACACACACACACACACACACACCGTTACTATGCCACGAATCAAAACATCAGTTTCAACTGAAGTCCGAAAGGCTTTCACAAAATGATCAATGCAAGATGACTTTGGTCACCTCTGATCACCAAGAATCATATAGCGGTGTCCCCATCAACAACAGGCTTACACACACGCATACGCACAGTCACATACACTCTCACATGCACACACAATAGATGAAAATGATGCTGTTGATGGAGACAGGTGAGATGAACACAGTTCGCAAGTCATGTGAGAAAGAGCATTTGCCTCTGTGACCTCTCTGAGTGAAAATCCTTTTGGATTTTGCAGGGGAGGGGCAGGTGTGCACATACACAGTTTAAGGGCAAAGGGCACATTTGGAGGTCTACAGAGAACGTTTGGGTGTTGGCTCTCAGACTTTATCATGCACACCAGAGTAGCTAGCCAATGAGCTTCCAGAGAACCTGTCTACCTCCACTTTGAGTGCTGCCACCCCTGGGCTTAACTACAGGCAGGTACCACTGTATCCAGCTTCCTGTGTGGGTTCTGAGAATCTGAAATCTTGGGAGACAAGTTTTTCCCAACTGAGCCATCTACCTAGCCCTCTTTTTGGGTTTTTTACATTAGAAATATTTCATTAAACCATTGGCCTCAGATGATCAATTCAACTTCCAGCCCCATTCCCTTTACGAGGTTGGAGTGTGGGACCGAAAGCTCTAAACCTCTAATCCTGTTTGATCTTTCCAGTCATCAGGCTCCATCTAGAAGCTACCTCAGGGCTGCCAGACACACCAGTCAATACAGCATTAAAGAAAACTGAACAACGAAAAAACACTTCTCCCTTTGGACCTTCCCAGGGTTTTAGAGTAGTAGGCCAGGAATCAACAGAAGATCAAATCTATATTTCGCAATATCACAGACCGACATACTCAGAACATTCCCAGAGTATCCCTCAGCAGCAAGACAGATTTTGTTCCATGGTCACAAGCCTGACATTCCCTTCTCGCATAGATAAGATCCACAGCTGGTCATCAGTGGGTTTAGGGGATGAGGATCCAAGAGAAACAAGTCAAAGCCTTCAGACTACAGACAGCATGTGCCAGCACTTCCGAAAACACAAGAACTTGGCCAAGGCAGCAGCCACCATAGGCCCAGGGTGTAAATCAGAACACACGACAGGTTTCTGCATGCTAGAGAAGGAAGCAGAGTTTATCACAAGAAGGAACTTTCTAGTGCCATAACAGCAATACAAGCTAACACCGTTCAAAGTATGTCATATACCTAACTCACTTTCTCCCTGTGCCAAATCTACAGGATAAAGATCATTTCTATAGAAGGGAAATCAGAACTCCTTTCTCAAGTTTATAATCCCAGGGATGTAAGTGAAGGGGCCTGGTCCCTGAGCCTGTCAGTCTGTCTTGCTGCATGTGAAGAATTCAATTGCACAGTTGAATGCTGCTGAACGACATGGTGTCACAAGACTATAATCCCAGCCCTTGGGAGGGACAGGCAAGAGGATCAGGAGTTCAAGGCCAGCCTCATCTACATAGCAAGCTTGAGGCTAGTCTGTACTACAAGAAACCCGGTCTCCACTGAAAGGTTTTCCATCTAAAAGAGGCTGGTCATGGGATCTTAGCAATTTCTTATCACTCTGTATCTTTCTTTCTTTCTTTCTTTCTTTCTTTCTTTCTTTCTTTCTTTCTTTTTTTTTTGTGTGTGTTAAGGGTTCTTTTTTAATGTATAAAATTATTTATTGTCAATAAATTTTTATTTAAGTGGTTGGTTTGATTTCTTTGCTGTCCATCCAGGCACTCTGAAAATAGCCCTTTCTCAAGGGCATCCAGTTGTGCTTTTTAGCCCTGCATAATAAGAACATGGGAGTTACGGGATGAGTAGTCAGTATTCTAGAACCATCTACATATAAAGTAACAACTGGATAAAGATTTGCTCAAAAAGTGTTCCCAACAGGTTAAGTGCTACTCAAGTAGCATATGGAAAACCTAATGGGGACACTCTGTATCTTTCAAAGCTTCTACAATGATACAGGCTAACGTTACAGAAGCAAATTCAGGGTGACAGGAGGTCCCTGTCCCAGGAAGCAGTGAAAGGTTCTACCACTCAAGCATCCATGCAGAGACCGAACATAGCCCATACAGCATTAGTTAGTCACATGGGTCCTTGGCAGTCCCAGCCAGGTGTGGGGATTTCTTGCTGGACACTCCCCAGTAGGGTCCACTCATTCCCTACTTGCTGACTGTCCTCTGCTGTGACTGTCATCAGATCACGTTCCCCATAGGTAGCTATGAGGACAGAACTAAGTAGCAAGTGCATTTCTCTTTCTCCTCTCCTTAATTCCTGCCTATAGGCAGCACACAGTTTAACCAGACATAATGGCACACGTATTTAATCCCAGCACTGGGAAAGCAGAGGCAGGCGGAGGATCTCTGTGAGTTCCGGGTTAGCCTAATCTACATAGCGAGTTCCAGACTAGCAAGGGCTACACAGTGAGATATTGTCTCCAATGACAACAACGACAGCCCAGGATTTAACCTTCTCTGGCTAGTTTCTTACGAGCTTAAGTTGGAAACAGAAGGAAGTCTCAGGTCTTAGGGACAGAAGGATGGATTAAAGAATGAGAGGAGGGGCTGGGGATTTAGCTCAGTGGTAGAGCGCTTACCTAGGAAGCGCAAGGCCCTGGGTTCGGTCCCCAGCTCCGAAAAATAGAACCAAAAAAAAAAAAAAAAAAAAGAATGAGAGGAACGGCCACTAACTGACATCCACATCTCATCCTAGAAATGCACCACGAGCTTTTTTCCCCGAGCGTCATTTAGAGATTGGAGAAAGGAACCAGAGACACAGTTAAGTGTCAGTTCACACCTAGGCTTAGCAAGGCTTTGCAAAGCCAAGCTAAGAGATTCCCTGAGAAGCCAGACCTTCCCTGCCCATCCTCCACTGACCAGTAGGTGGCAGCATAGGCCATGAAATCTGTTAGACATGTAGGTGCGTTGTCCAGAAAAAGGATTACCTGAGAGACCTTAAATGAGAGGGAGGGAAGGAGAGAGGAAGGAAAGGAAGGTGAGAACATGGGTAGCACACACACTATTGATAGGGAAAAGTCAAAAGCAGGACTGAGGAAGAACCTGGGCTCCTGATCCATGCCATTCCTTGAACAATCCCTTAAAGCCCTAGGTAAGGAGGCTCCCTTAGGAGAGTCACAGGCACACACCAGGGGGAGGGCACCATCAGGCACAGAATCAATGAGTACTCACTGTGGGTGGCCCCAATGGGCTTGTCGTCCTCCTCGCTGTCTGGTCCAGAGCACCATTCATCCCCACTGTATGGCTGCTTCCGCTCCAGCACACACCTCCGTTTACTCCGGGGTGCCACCTCTGCCCAGGCAGGACACAGGCAGGGAGAGTAAGAATGTGTGGCAATGTGGCCTAGTCCTTCCACATGCAGAGGCCCTCCCAGACCATTCTCCTAAGTGCCCCACCCTAAAGGGCACTGCCCAGACCACGGTGGGCACTTTGCCAGTCCCTGGCCCCCACCACACCACCATTTGTTTCTGATTTCTTTCTCCAACCCTGGCTGCCTGTCTCCCCTCCCCCCCCACCCAGTACAGCATAATCCCAACCACAACTGGTTCTAATTAGGGCTGGGGGGGGGGGGGGTGCGGGAGGAGCCACTGTGACTCTTCCAGGCCCCAGTGCCTGTTCCCCAAAAGGCTCCCACCAGCCAGGACATTCAGGGGTGATGGGGGTGGGGGGTTGATCTTCACCCCAGACACTTCCCTCTCCCACTCTGGGGGCTACAATAGGAAGGTGGAGGACAGTGGAACTAGGAATACTATCACTCTGCTGTCGGGCCTTTCCATGAGTGGCACCCTAACCAGCCCCACTCTGGAATGAACTGGTTGACTGCTGGGTACAGGTAAGAGAAAGCTACTACAAACAGTACATGTTGGATGGCAACACAGGATGAGAACCAAGTAGGGACGGTCTCTGATGTTAAAGTCTAGAAGACGTGAGGGAATACAGTACCTTTGGCCTCTGAATCCAGGGATGGAGTTCCGGCTTCTCGCTGCTCTCCAGAGTCCACGGACACACTCCGCTCTCGCTTCACCTTGCCTTTGAGGGAGCTGAAAGGAGACACTCCTGCCTGGGGGTTCTTCAGACTTGAGTTGCTGGGTGAGATCTGGTTGGCCTTGGCCCCATGGCTCCCCGCCCCCACGCCCTTGGAGCCCAGGTTGCAGGTGGGTCCTTGGTTCACATTCTGGTGCTGGGATTGGGCCCCTCCATTCCCTGTCTTGCCATGATTGGTCAATTTATTTTCTGGGTGCATTGGCTTGGCTGGGGCAGGGGGGCAGTGGCCTCGAGGGGACAGCGGTGGACTCCCTGGAGCCTCTCTCCTCCTGGGGTGGGGTAACCTGGGGAAAAGGAGGAGAAACAGCAAAGATTAATCCTGCGAGGAGGAGTTAGGCATGCCTGGACTTTAGCTCTCCCGCCTCACCTAACAATGCAGGGGATGGTTAGGTGCTATCTTGAGACCACCTGCTATTCTCTACCTCTGTGTGGTTCATCAGATAACAGCAGAGTTCTGTCCCCTAGGGGAGTGGAGATGAAGCAGTGCTCCTTATCTTCTAGGCCCAATCAAATGGAAACCTAGGGCTTTAACTTGGCAGAATCTATTTACCTTCAGCCCCAGTGATCTACCAGCTTCTGTAGCAGCCCCTTCTTTCTCCCTAGCATTTGATGAATTCTTAGCACCTTCTAGGGTTTAAGACTCCTTCCCAAGGCCCCAAACCTCAACTATGCTGTGCCCTAACAACTAGCTGAGAAGGGCCACAGGACCTGTGAGTCACTGCTCAAGCCCGAGCCCTATTCCCTAGGGGACCAGGGAAAGCACAACCGGAGAGTGGTACCCACAGGTCCAGAAGACTCCCCAGAGACTAAAGGGGAAGGCCTGAAGAGGGCGGGCCAGTAGGCGCTGTCTGCAGGCAGGGATGGGGGTGGGGGGGTATGTCAAGCAGACAAGAGTACAGCTTGAAGCCAAGGATTCCCGCAGCCTAGGCTGCGGGCCCTTTAAGCTCCAGCCCGCTCCCCCCACCGCCTCCCCCTCCCCGGAGACCTATTAATAGCCGCTGGAAAGATCACATCACGGGAGAGGATATTTATCCCCCCTCATTCCACACCAGCTCAGATTTATTTCAGCCCTGCTGTCCTGCTGCTGCCGCCTGGCCCTGTCTGCCCGCTTCTCCTGGGGAGGAGGGAGGCAGGCACCACCCCCATTCCAGCTCCTACCCCCAACTAGACTGAGGCTGGAGGGCGCCATCATACCCCCAACAGTAGGGTAGGATGAGAGTCTGTTCTAACGGTTTTAGGAGGGAAGAAGGGACCAGAAGCAAGCAAAGCTAGCTGCCAGTCTCCTCTGCCCCCTGGGCCCAGGCGCTAAGGCTGACTGCCAGCTCCTGCCTGGGGCCAGACTTTACCACTCTACTTCCCTTCAACCCACTGGTGGCCAGGAAGCCAGGTGCCTGAGGGGCTCCTCGGCAAGCCAGCACAGCTCACCATCACTATGGGCCCTTCCCTTCCCCACTCTCCATACACACATATCCCACCCTCCGTGACACCCACACACCTTGTCTTGTTAGCCAGGATCCTCATGGCTCCCACACACAGTGGGGCTACGACCCCTGTGCGTGCCCAGGGCCCAGCCAGGTACTCGGTACTGGAGCAGGGACTGCAGCAACAAGCCCCAAAGAGAAAACTTGTGACTTGGGGAGGGGGTGTATGAAGGGAAGGGGAGAACCCAAAGCCCCAGGACTAAGGAACTGGATAGGGTAGGGTAGGATTGGAAAGAGAGGACTTCTCAATCCTAAAGACCAGTCCAGTCCCCATCCCTTCCACACCTTGTCCTCGGGGGAGCTTGAAGTATCTAGCAAGCCTCCCACCCTAGGCACCCCCCTCCAAGGGCTGTAAAGTCAGAATTCACTAATAGGCTTGGTCGCAAAAGTGACGCGTGGGGCGGCTGCGAGGTCTGCTCTGGCCCACTGGGGGACTCCCGCTCCGAGACACGCCCCTCACCCAGGATTCGGGAATCCCTCACGCCCCGCCCCAGTACTGCGCCCTGTCCCCGGGCGCTGCAGCCTCCCAGGGGCCGGGGTGGGCGCACTGCCCTGCCCCGCCCCCAGCTCCAGGCCTAGCCCGTGCCCATCCCGGCAGGCCCGGGCGGGCAGCGAGAGGCCTGGCGGGGCCCCGGGGCTGCAGCTGGGCTCTTTTGGAGACCAGTAACGCTGGCTCAGATTCCTCCCCGACCGCAAGAATGCAGGAGCCTCCCCTCCCCCCTCCCTTGCACCCCCCCTACCCCGCCCCCTTCAGCAAAGCCCGAGTGTAGAGACAGAGCGAGCTAAGAGCGAGAGAGCCAGCGAGGCAGCTAGCGAGGTTGAGGGAGGCGGACAGGGCTGCAGCCTGGATCTCCCGGGTCCACTGGAGGGCGCGCGGACAGACACATGGACAAGTCCTCTAGGGACTGACTGGGCGCTAGCCGGCCGGGCAGACTGGGTGCACAGAGCTGGGACTTAAAGAGACCCACAAGCACCCGAACTCTGACTCACACGCACACTTACAGCTCACACGTGGACAGGGAGACAAAGACACGCACGGAGCCCAGGAAACTAGAGACGCTCACGGCCAGCCGGCGGAGGTGTGCCCGAGGGACTGGACAGCGCGAACCAGCAGGAGCCGCGGGGCAGCCTGGGGCACACAGACATCTAGGCCACCCAGCGGAGTGATAGCCGGCGGACTCATTGAACAGATGTGAAGGCTGAGACCCAGACACAAGGGAGCCATAGAAAGTTGAGCCCGACAGTCACAAAGAATACATAGAGGGCCACAGATACACCAACAAGCTGACTTACACAAACACAGACGCCTCACCCAACCGCCCCCCTGCTCTGTCCCCTTTCCCCGCCCCCAGCAGAGATCCCGGTAAAAGGTGGGGGAGGGAAGGGGAGGAGTCTTGGGCTCTAGAGCCTCTTCCCCGTGACAGGTCCAGCTAGACACACCCGTACACACTCCTCCTGCTCCCTGCTCAGCTGCTGGAAGCTGGGCTGGGTCCTCCAAGTCAGGGGGGGGGCCCTGTCAGGTACAGTGTGGGCGTCTAACCTTAAACCCTGTAGAACACTGGCCTTCCCCACTCCAACTCTGTCTCTGGAAAAGGTTCCAAAGTCCAGGGCCTAGTTTGTAACAAGCACCCCCCCAACACACACACACACACACACACACACACACACCACACACACACACACCACACACACACACACCACACACACACACACACCACACACACACACACCACACACACACACACACACACCACACACACACACACACACACACACACACACACACACAAACCAGGGAAGGACAGAGAGGCAGGAGTCACTGAGGACTCCCTGGTCAATTGAGGACATGCTGCTTAAGCCCTCACCTCCATCCCTAGTTGATTCTCAAAGCTATAGTTGTCCTCCCAGTTTCAGGAGGAACTGAGGTCTGGGAAAAGCTGTGTGCTCTTGGGTCACATGACAGCATGGGTGACCCAGGACCCCCATTCCAGGTACTACAGTGTTACCCTGGGACCCTGACTGTTCATCTCAGTCTAAATCAAAACAGTGGTCTTTTCACATTTGAGGCCCCAGAACTTCTCGCCTGTGAAGGGAGATGAGGATGAGCCACCTAGTACTTTCTGTTAAAGGGGTCTCAAAAACTGGAGACCCAGCCTTGGCACAGTGAGTCATTGCTGTAATCCTAGCACTTGGGAAGCTAAGGCAGGAGGATCACAAAGTCCAACTCGTGAGTTCCAGAACAGCCTAAACTTCCTAGCAAGATTTGGTCTCAAAACCTTCCCCAAAAAGCTACGGGCGGAAGGGGGAGGACCACCACTATAACAATCCAAGGAGGGGTTGTTAGGAAACTGGTCCTCTTCTATGGCTCCTGTCAATCTGAAGTGTGCCCCTAGGACACCACCTCCTGCTCCCACCCAGCTGTGGGGCGAGCTGAGGTAAGCACAGATGAGTCAGGGCTTTCCCATCTAGCATCTTCCTGTGTGCCCTTCAGTCAGCAGACAGACTTGGCCCTAGCTCCCAGAGACCCCTCTTCCTCCATGCTCAGTCCCAGATGACACCCGGCGTGGAGCCTTGAGAGGCTGATGGTTGGCAGGGAAATGCTTCTGCACGGAATGAGTAAGGAGCCTCCCTAGCACCAGACTGGAAGCCCCTGGAGACCTGGCATATCAGGGTAGGCTGGGCTTTGGGAACTCCACGCTCTTAGACTGGGGAAGGGTGACATGTGTTCACAAACAGGGAGCAGGTGCAAGTCACCTGAATTAAAGAAAGGCCAGAAGCAAACTCAGGAGAATGTGCCTGGAGCAAAGAGGCTGAGACAAAGAAGCCAGACCCAGGCATACTGGGCACAGGTCTATGATCCCCGCACTTGGGAGACTGAGATAGGACCCAGGCCAGCCTTAGGATACTTAGTGAGCTTCTGAAACAAGAAGCCTAAAGTGGGTGTCACGGGCTTCCACTGTGTAAAAATAAGGGTAGGCCACAGGTTGAGGGTCCGTGAGAACAATCCCAGTGAGAGGAGGGGGACAAGGGGGCTCTATGGCCAGAGCCCCCAGGTGTTTTGTGTCAGCCCTGTTCATCACAACTGTTCTCCAGTTGGGCGAGCATCTGAGAGTCTGCTTGACCAAACCAGCCAGCTCACCAGTCTCACTGTCCTGCTCACAACTATCTCAGAGAAGCCAGGAATTGCGGCTCAGCCCAAGAGTCTCAGCGCTCAGGAAGCTGAGGCAGGAAGATGTTTGTGGATTCAAGATCAGCACGGGCTACACAGTGGGTTCCAGAAGAAGACTCTCTCTACAAAATAAATATTTCTGCTTGGGTGTGGTGGCTTACACCTTCAATCCCATCAACTCGGGAGGTAGAAGTAGACCGGCTTTCTGATTTGAAGGCCATCCCAGGCTACATACCAGATTCCAGGCCATCTAGGGCTGTGTAGTGAGATGCTATCACAAACACAACTATGATGATGACAACAACGAAAATGCAACTCACTTCAGGGCCAATGATGTCATCAGCTGAGCAAATACTTCATCAGGGGACCCATGTACAATCCTGGCAAGACCAAGGACACCGAGGGGCAGTGAGAAATACTCAGAGGGCCATGTCCCCAACATACAGCGACTTCCAGAAAAGAAAATGTGTGATACACCAGGACAAGGTTCTTGGCCTCTGGCTGAGGGAGATTCAGTTCCCAAGATAATGTCCCAATTCCCCTTTCTCCTGGTGTCCCCTCATCCTCACAAGCTCCCTTGTAGCACTCAAATTGCTTCTGTCCCTGAAGTGGTAACTCAGCTAGATAGGGAGGTCTGGGGTTCAGAACCTAGCTTAAAGACCCAAGGACCCAAGATGTTATTCTGGTGGGGACCCTCGAGGTGGGGACTTCCAGGCTTGGGGGGAATAGCCCACCCCTACCCCCAACTCCCTCCCTGTTGTGGTTCCTGGCATAACTCCCCTCCCAGGAGTCCATGCAAATAAACCAGTTTTGCTTGGGAGGCTTCAGCTGGGAGTTTCCAGCCTGCCCCACCTATAGCCCCAGGGTAAGGTCATACAATCCTAACCCTGAAGGACCATGAAGTCTGCTGATCTAGACCATTGCAATGCAGGATCTTGAAACAGAATGCCTGTGGGAGGGTAGTTCTACTCTTGCTGGACCACTGTCCCTTTGGAGCTTGTGGGGACAAATGCCCTTGCTGGGACAGGCCTAAGTTCACCTCACTCTTTCAGCCATTACCAGTGAGTCCAGACCTCAGGAAGCAATCATGACCTGGCAGTAGGGTGCCCCCAAAAGACTGATGCCCAATCCCTAGTTACTCCCTCCCCTTAGGGAGAGGGGTGGGGAGGGGGGGAGAGCACTAGGAAACAAGACAGGGCAGGAAGCCCAGGCAGGCAGCGGGCACTCTGGGCCAGGCACAAACAGCCAACACAGGAAACCACAGCCCACCCCCGCCCACCCCACCCGCCCAAGGCTCTGGGAGAGAGGAGTGCTAGTACCCTGACTGAGGCCCGGGCCAGGGGTTAGCCCAGGGCAAAGGAGGTGCTCAAAGGCCTCCCGGCCTCTCTAGGCCTTAGACCCCACCTGAGGAGGGGGAGAGGAAGCCAGGCTGGCAGAGATGGGCTGCCTCTTTAAATCCACCGAAATCCTGAGCTAGGCCCAACCCAGCTCTGGTTTCACAGGAAGGAAAGGAGAGCACAGGAGCCAGCAGAGCCGACGGTGGTGGCTGGAATTAGCCCCACCGCCCAAATATATCTGGACACCACTGCCACCCTACTGGCACTTCCTGCCCCCTGGCACCTGTACCAGAGTGGGGGTGGGGGAGGGTCTAGGTGCTACCTCTCCCTGATAGGAGACCCGGGATTTTAGGAGGTGGCCTGTTGCTGTATGCACGTGGAGTGACTTCTCAAGCCGTGCTCCTCCAACAGGGAGAAAAAAAAAACAAGCCAGGTAGCTTCGGGGGGGGGGGGGGGGGCTTCACCTGGTCCTCATCTCCCAAGGGGTTAATCGGGCCCCTATTTAGGGGGGCATGGGTGACTGAGGAACCTCCTCCAAACTGCCTGGCTACTAGAAACAATGGGGCCATTGTGGAAGGTGGAGTGCGGGCAGGCCACTGGCACAGCCAGCACACCACGGGCGGGACCTCGCCCAAAGACTGCCTGCCTGCCGCACTCTGCTCTCTCCCCCAGGTACTGCCAGAAGCAGACACATCCTCTGTCCTAGCTCCAAGCTCTTGGCACCAGCAGCACCCGAGTAGCCATGTAGCTCGGTCTACGTTGACATACAGATAGCCATGACCCTCCAGGAAGCAGGGGCTTGTGGGCCAGGGCTAGTGGGGGTGGGGTGATGAGACCGGATGTGTGCCTGTGATCTCCTGCAGGGCAGACAGGAAGGCCAAACCCGGTTTCTAGTGTCAGTCCTGGCACCCTCAGGCAAGAAGGGCTTTCAGGACTGTGAGCGCAGGGTCCCCTGTCCTAAAGTCTCCTTTCCCACATCCACTCCATAAACCTTCCCCCTACAAGTTACAGTAGCTACTATATCCTTGACCATGCATCCTGCCATGCATGAGGTTACAACAGCAGAATAACCTGTAGTTGGGCAGATAGAACACCAATCCCGTCATGCCTCTTCTAAACTGCAGAACCTTGTCCACCTCTCCTCTTCCTCCACCTCCACCACCACCACCACCACCAGCCTCAGTTTACTCAATTACAAAAATTACAAAGTGAGTTAATTTCCAGAAACTACCTAAACATGTCTATGGCACCTTAGCCCTCAACCAAGTCCCTTGGGCAATCTCTTTCCTAGTACCCAAGAATGTGGTGTGTCACGAAGTTACATCTGTGATGAGAAGCGCCTTGTGAGCATTCAGGCAAGCAGGGCCCTTGAGCATCGCACTTGTGTTACACAGGACATGGCTTTCTCTGCACTCTGAAGAAGCTTGTTCACTCTACCAACAGGCATCCTCCCCGAGCACCCCCCCCCCCCCGGGATTCTGTGCCTTTCTCCAATCCAGAGCGTGGATGCAGAGAGCAGCCATCCGAAGCTCCCTCAGCCTCAGGTCTGAGGTAAGTGAAGAGTGAAGGGGTCTTCTCTTCCAGAGATCTGCAATCCCCCAGTCTGTCCCCTTTGGAAATACATGCAGTGTGGAGCCATAGTTCTCTCTAAAGAGAAGGTCTTGAACTGAAAGGGCAACTGACAAGCAGTCCTAGAGGACTGGAGGCCCAAGGAGGAAGCCCATTCTCTTCTCAACCAGAACGGGTAATACCTCTCAGGGTGGCCCCACAGAGCCCCAAAAGGGTTAACAAGGTCCTAAAAATAACCCTGTTCCCAGCAGGACCCACTGATCAGAACCCTCCAGCCATCTGTTCCCGTTTTCTCCTGTTCACGTTGGAACATCTGAAACCGGCCCCAGAGCCCCAGCCCAATCCCAAAAATAGCCCCAGTCTGCCCAAGGAACAGGCCCAGAGGCTGGGCACAGGAGGCATGGCTGGCTCAACAGTGAAGCACCACGGTGCAGGCAGATGAGTCCTCACCTCCGAGTCCATAGAAAAGGGGAAGTTCTCTCTGTCCCAGGAGGTGGTGGGCAGCACAGTATAGGGCTCTAGTCCTCCTAGTCCAAGCCCTTAGAGAGTACCTGGGGGCCAGGCCCAGGCCACAGACCTAGAAGCCCTGCTCTTCCTTAATCCACAGATCCTAACCACCTGTTGACATGGATTCTTTCTTCTGTGGGCAACCCAGCCCTGCCATCTACCATGGCTCCTCACCCAGAAGCTCCATCCCTACCATTCCAGTCCTAGCTCGGGACCTTTGAGAATCCTGGTTGCCCACTAGTATTCACACCCCCCAAGCCCCTGCCCTGAGACACACTGGACTTTCTTCAACACTCTTAGGGAAGGATTCCAGGAGTATCCTACTGGATACCAGGGGTGCTGACATGCCCCTGCTCTCCATATAGATTTGAGGATAGCCCTCCCTGCCTTTGTGAGATGCCGGGTGTGCTTGACTCATCTCTCAGGCAGTGTCCTTCCATATTTAGAAAATGTTCAAGATGGTACCCTAAGACCTGAGGCAGGTCTAACCACTACCACCCACCTCACAGCTCCATACTGCCTTATTTCTTCCCAAGGAAGGGCACTGACTCCTAGACCAGGAGGGAAAGAAGGAGGCCATTGGAGCCATTTAAGGACAGAGTGTTTCCTCCAGTCTGGTTCAGAACAGAGCAGCAGGAGTTGGATGGTAGGAAGGGCTCCAAAACTAAAGCAAGCAAGCAGGCGGGGGGCGGGGGGGTGTAGGGCTGGGCCCAGAAATGCAAGGGTAAAGACAAAGGAATGGGGTGGGGGTGAGGTAGTCCTTGGAAACTCAAGTCCTTCTCTAGGTCCAGGGCAACTACAAAACTTGCAATCACAGTATGAGGCAGCACCAACAGTGGGGAAACTGAGGCAACAAGGTACGTCTCGCCAGCAGTGGTACCTCACAACTTTAATCCCAAAACACAGAGGCTAGAGAGCTCTGTGTGTTCAAGGCCAGCCTGGTCTGCCCAGTGAGAATTTGCCTCAAGATACAAAAACAAGGGCATTAGAGTCTAAAGACCTAGATGGGTTCTTCCTCCAAGCCCTAAACTCTCCCTTAGGCCAAAGCCCCAGGATAAAGCTCCCACAAGGGGCTTAAATTAACCAATAAAGCCAAGCATCTCTGATATCTGCCAAACATCTACAAACTCGTTCTATGTTTTACCTAACTTAACCTCCAGAACAATTCTACAAAAAGTCTGGTTTCCTCCCCCCCCCCCCCCCCCCCAGCTAGTCCTGGGATGGAACCCAGGGCCTTGAGTCTGCTAGGCAAACAACATCACCATCTGAACAGTTTTCTTCTTGAGACAGGCTCTCACTGTGAAGACTAGGCTGGCCTCGACTGTACCGAATTCTTCTTGCCTCTGCCTGGAAGTGTAAGCAAGCAGTAATGTGCTCCACTCTTCTCAGAGTCTCCTCTATCTCAGGATAGTCTTCCAATTTACTGTGCAGCTAAGAATGGCGCTGGACTCACGAGCTTCCTGTCTCTACCTTCAGAGAGCTGGGATTAAAGACACGTGCCTCCACGCCTGCCTTATGCCCAGCTTATGTCATCCTAGGCTTGAGCGTGGAGTTTGTGGATGAAGGCAAGCACTCTATCAACTGAGCCACAGCCCCAGTATAGCTTTTTTTTTTTTTTTAATTATTTCCTGAGATAAGGTCTTGCTATGTTACTTAGACTGGCCTTGAACTCCTGAGGACAGAGGAATCCTCCCTCAGCTGCTAAAACAGTTGGAACTATGGGCAGGCTCCTACCACCACAGGCAGCCTTAGAAAAGACTTTATTTTTATGATCTTGGAGCGTTTGGGGTTTGCTGGCTTGTCTACTTGAGACTAGATATTACTCTGTAATCCAGGATGGCCTCGAACTTGAAATGATCCTCCTGCCTCTACCTCTCAGTTGTTGGACATTCCATTCCTGGCCTAGAAAGCCCTTTTATTATTCCCTCTTTGCAAGTGAGAAGAGTTAAGTAGCTTGCCCAAAATACATAGCCCACCATTACAGGATCAGGATTGGAGCTCAACACTCCAGCAATTGGGTTCTTAGCCACTGCCCTGTGCAGATGCAGCATGGTGTCAGCCCCTCACAGCGTTCAGGCCTAGCCTTCATCCTTTGCACCCTTGCACCCTCCTCCTAGGTCTAATGGATATCAGGTCCTGCACTAAAGGCCACAGTTCCTGCCTGGGGGAAGAGATCAAAGAGAGACCTGAACCCTGCGGCCTCTATACAGGTGCCCTGCTGAGCCAGGCCTGAGATCTCAAAGAGCAAAGTTCTAGGGCCTCCCTAGCTCCACCCCCCACCCCCCCAGTCCGTTACCTCCTCACTCATCCAGGTCTCTATCAAGTCAGCATGGTCCCAAGACAAGTTCCTAGTGCTCTAGCACAGGCTCCTGCAGAGATGCCCCGGGGCTATGAGAAGTCCTGCCGTCCCACAAGTCCTAGGTGGGAGTCAAAGGTCAAGCGGGACTTCCCAGAGAAGGCGGGAGTCCCAG
Organism: Rattus norvegicus; assembly: GCF_021556685.1. Classification (NCBI taxonomy): domain Eukaryota; kingdom Metazoa; phylum Chordata; class Mammalia; order Rodentia; family Muridae; genus Rattus; species Rattus norvegicus. Next base: position 52,519,989 of record NC_141541.1, on the reverse strand, counting down.
CCCCACTGCTGACCCACCTGGCCCTCCTCTTCCCACTTTTTTTTCACCGTCTGAGTTAGAAGCACAGTTTCCTCTGGGAAGATAGTGGCCTCCAAAAGGGAAAGTTGGGGGTTGGGAAACTAGGTGAAGGAACTAGAAGTTTCCCCCTCCAGAGGACCGTCCAGGAAAAAGAAGCACCTCCCCCCTTCCCTTCCTCAGACTTTCCCTAGTCCACAGGAGCCTACAGGCTTGTTTGTTGTGAATGTAGAGTTGTTGCTAAGTAAGGAAAGAGGGAGGAGGGAAGCTATGTACGTACGTGCCTCTGTGTGTGTGTGTGTGTGTGTGTGTGTGTGTGTGTGTGTGTGTGTGTGTGTGTGTGTGTGTTGTGAGTATGTACACGCCTGTGGAACCAGGACAACAAGCAGAAACCAAACTTACAGTGGTGGCTGGTGGCCAGTGGACCGGCCGATGGGCATGTTGGATTTGACTCAACCTCTAGAAGCCAAAGCCAAGGAGGGAAGACAAGTAATTGGGACAGCCGTAAAAATCTACCTTGCCCTCCAGGTGGACACAGTTCTGAGTCTCCCACCTCCCACCAGGAGAAGAGGCTTAAAGAAGGCCTAGAACTTTTGGTGGCACCCAGCTTTAACCCTTCCCTGTCCAGGGCGCGCACACACACATACACTCCAGCAGTACTGCCCACCTAGAGACAGAGGAGAATGCAAGTGGGGCAGAAAGCCAGGAGGAGGGAGCCGACAGAAAGAGCCAAGCAGGAGGCTAAGCCAAGATGATGCGGCCACTGCAGACAGGATGGGAAGGCCAAAAAGCAGCACAAAACACATGGACCCGCTCACCTCTGAGGAATGTGTGTCAGGTTCAGGCTCAGGGGTGTGGTCTGGGATGGGGGCTCCCTGTGGAGAAATGGTCACAGCTAAAAGTCCCAGGCCAGCCATGTATGCCCCTGATCCTCCCAGAATTCCAACCCTAGCCCCCTCCCCAGCCATAAACATGTACAATTCACAGACAACCTACAGCTCCAGGAAGTCTCAGAGTTGCTCAGACACCCCCTATGCACACACACACACCAAGGACTTCTGTGGACTGGCCAGGATCCAGGCCTGACCCAGCTGCCCCATCACACCACCCCCCCTCCCTGTCCTGGAAGCAGGAAGGAGAAGGCACTGGAAGACCTCAGACTTAGTTCCCTGAGAGCTTGGCCCCACAGAGAGAGGGAGGGTGGAGGACTCCCACGTCCTGGCCTAAGGACCTGGGGGGAGGGGTGGCTGAAGCCCAAGGACCCCGCTTCCAGAGCCAGCCATCCCCAGGTTAACTTGTGGCAGGGGTAAGGGTTTTCGCTCCTATGTACCCATGTGGTCTCCTTGGCTATAACCCTGGTTCTCTAAAGACAAAGAGTCCTGGGCACCTGGTCTATGTACCAGGGCCTGGGGGCGAGGACGGTTTAGCAGTTTAGTAGCACTGGGTGAAGCTCCCACAGCAGGAGGGAGGGAGGCTGGTGGCTGGGCTCAGTTTGTACTGGGGGTCAAAGGGGAGTTCTTTTCCGAAGAATTCTGGGAGAGACGCCAACTAGAGCAAGCTGCTAACCACCCCTCCTCCCTCTCTCTTGCTGCACTGGGGTGGGGGGGTGTCCCTGCCAACCAGACTTAACCCTCTGCAGCCTGTATTACTCTTGGCTCAAGATGGGGCTGTTAGAAGGGGACCCTGACTGCTCCCAGCTTCTAGTGACAAGAGACAGAAAGCACACCGTGCCCACCAGAAAGAGGCTGTCTCCCTATGGTTCCGTCTGCACCGCCCTGCCCTACCACCATCTAGGTGACTTTTCTAGACTCAACTCCCAGAGGTGTCTGCAGTGACGTGCCCATGTGCATGTCTCAGAGACAGAGATTGAGAAACAAACTGAAAATTCCTTGCCAAGGCCCTCCTCCTGCTGGGTCACTGAGCCCTGTACCAACATGGGTCTCCACTACTCCCTTCTTCCCACTGTACTGGGGACCAAAGGACACTTCAGGGGAAAGAAGTCTAGCCTATGCCCACCTCCCCGAGGGAGGCCTCCACAGGCCCGTCACTCACAGAAACACCCCCTGCCCATCATCCTCCTCACTGACCATGGTACTTCCAGAAAAGCAATCAGATCCTAAGATAGGAAACTGAGTCCTAGCAAGGAGTTGGAGCATCCCAGTTAGTGTATATTACCAACCAGCATAAATATACTACCAATACTCAGACTTTAGCCAGAAGAAACAAAAACCAAAACATTCATAGCTGCCCTCCCACCCACCCCCCACACCATACAGAACCTCACTGTCAGTAAGTAGGAAGTAAATGGTGGGGGGCATCAGTTCCCCTGGACCAGGGCTGCAATGGTTCACCCCAAATGCCTGCATTCCAGGCCCCTCTGCCTTTTGCTTGGGATTAAATTTTGAGTTTGTTTTGTTAAGCAACTGTAAGTGGAGAAGTCAAGTTTTCTGAACCTGAAACTCACCACCAAACTCCTAGGTAAATTGTGCCTGACTGTTCCTGGTCTCCAGTGAAGGAGGTGACTGCAGAGGTGAAAGGAATATGTCCCTTTAGTCCCTAAGCTCCCTCTATCAGCCATCGCTACACCCTCAGGACACAGGGTTGCCTGGTGCCTCCGAGCATACAAGGCCAGAGAAAGAGAGGACCAGGCCCTGGCAACAGCTTATCCAGGCGTCTCCCCAACTCCACCACTCTTTCTCCAAGGCCTCAGAGCTGCCAGAAGCTTGGGCCTTACTCCAGGAAACCTCCCTATCAAAGGGCAGAGGACTCCACGTCCCAGGGAGCTGCAGACCTGTGACTACACTCCCCAGACACGTTCCCAGGGTGGAGGAGGAGGCGGAACAGATACGAAACGAAACGTAAGCACACAGCAGGGACACACCTCCAGCACACTCCTCAGAAAGAGCCCCCAGACACACACACACACAAGTGAGAGACAAGCAGACACACTTTCAAGGTACCAACTAAAATAGCCCAAACTTTCCTTTAGACCAGTGAGAGTGGCAAATTCAGAGGCAACCAAAGAATGCTCTGGACACAGCCAGCCAGCCGTCAGCCAGTCACACAGAATACTGACACAGACACACCCACTCCGGGACACCCGCAGAGCCACCGCATACAGAGTAGTACAATGTGTATCCATGTGCAAGCACACAAACTCAGAGGGAGTACCTCAAGTGCAGCCCAGCAAAAAGTCAGATTTGAAGACAGTGAGCCATGAGTGGGGAGGGGAGTCAGAGGGGGCAGCGGGGAAGCATTCAGGATTTCAAAACAATCCTGGTTTCGAAATGCTGGAAATGCTGGGTTCAGGGCCATTCCTGAAGCTGGGGGTGGGGGTGGGGGTGGGGGTGGGGGGGACACACACCAATTTGCAGCTACCAAGACAAGGAGGAGGAAAGGGCCGGACAGAGGTGGTTCAGCCAGTGGGAAGGGGGACCCGGAAAGGGCTACCAAGTTAGGAACAGCAGCTGGCCTAGAACCAAGAAGGGAGGGCCCTGCCTGCTGGACGCAGGGCAAAGGAGAGGCCTCCAGTGGCTTTTGCCACTGACAGGAGAAGTGCGGAGGCAAAGGGAGCCTCCACTCCCCTTCAGGACTGAGAGTTAGAAGCCACCACACCCCTTACCTACACATACAAGGTGAGCATCCCTTTTCTCCAGAAGAGTGCCTCAGCTCAGCTCCCCTAGTTAGTAAGAGTCAAGAGACAGGGACAAATGTCCCCACATTCAGGACTGGCTAAGGGAGCATCTGTCCCAGAAGTCTTCGTGAGAAATCGCCTCGGTCTCCCATGAGTACCCCCACACCCAGAAAGTCACCTTTCCCTGCTAGCCAGAATGTTCTCACTGCCCCTCCTCCAACCTCCAGGGAAAGTAGACAGAGGGAGGGAGGGAGGGTGAAGGAGGGAGGGAGGGGAGGTCAGGCCAGGCTGGGGGTGGGGCTTTGGAGGCCTGGCCCTGGCACCCGGCAGGAAATTCCAGGCTGTAACTCCAGGCTGCCTTCAGGGCCACCCATCCAAGTGACATGCTGCAAACAGCTCTTCAGGGCTGTGACCATCTATCTCCATCTATCCCCTCAGCTCCTGGTCCTGGCCACCAGCTCCAGCTCTGGAACTCAGAGGTCCAGCCTTGGGACAATTTAGCAATCCCTGGAAGAGATACCCAGTCCTGGAAGGATCCCTACTAAGCTCCTTGGACTAATCTGAGCCTCTTTCCTCAGATCCCTGGGGCAGTGTACACAGTGTGGCCATGGGTGGGCATCTGTTGGGGCTGGCAAGCAGGGGCACAGATGCCAAGCTACGGCAGCCAGGCGCTCAACAGGTTGAGCCAGTCCCTGGAACAGCCAGCCCCACCCCAGGGAGAGCGGGCCTGGCAGAGGCTCCCTGCCTGGGGCACCCAGCCTGTACCGCTTTGCTCCCACGTCTGCCCACTTTCCCACGGTGCCATCCCCCTCTGTCCCCTCCCCCCACCAGGTCAGCACCCGGGCAGTGCCCAGGGCCTTGGTACAAGGAAGCAAGGGATGCCATTTCCCTGTCATCCTTGGGTGCCCGGGCTCTTCAGGTACCTCACTATCAGCAATGGAGAAGCTCAGGAAAAGTAATCATGGCATCAGGACTACATCAGTCCCCCACCCCCACTCCCTACCGGGCTTCCTTTGATCCTGGGAAGACTGGACACAGACACTCTGACTCCCTTGAGCTGCCCCAGGGCTCTGGGACAAAACCTCAGCCTGAGGCAGAGCCAGAGGCAGGGTGAGGGTGCCTTCAGCAACTCATCTAAGTTTCCCGGAGGAGAGAGGCTGCAGGGTGACTTTTGACTCCCTGTACTTACTCCAGAGCTTCTGCTGCCTGCAACTCTGGTGGTGCCCGCACGCCCCCACCTCACTCCAGGACTCCTTGGAGTACTGTCCTAGCAGCTTCCCCCAAAAGCAGCCACCCCTACTTTGTAACACATTTCCTTTCATCTAAAGCAAGTGCCAGGCAACCTGGCCCTTGCTGAGTTGACACTGCCACTCTGCTGCCCACTAGGTCTCTGTCCAGCAGGCTACTGGCCTCCTTGGTTGTTGAAGCTGAACCCACCAGCCTGAGGCTTCTGCTGAATCCAGATACCAGGAACTTGCTAACCAGAGTCCTGAGTGCTCTGTGTACTTTGAACAAGCCAGATCACCAAGCTCCAATTAGCACGGATGCTTTAACCCCAGATTTCTGTGACCCACCAGCCCTCCACTCCTCTCTTCGTGAACCCCTCCACCCCATCCCAAGCATGAGTGACACGACTTAGAAAAGAAATTCCAGCAGCAAGCATGCAGACAGAACCCCGGTCCTTCAAGGCCAGACAGGCGGATCACTTGAGAGAAAGTGCTCTCCTTCCTGGTACCAGAGTTCTGCTTCCCTCCCTGCTTCTCACCTTCCTCTAGCATTCTCACCCCATCCTGAGGCTCCCAACTGTGGGGCCTGAGAGCTGACTTTGAGCACACTCTTCCCTTGGAGCCATGAGATCATGGTCTTGGCCTGAGAAGGCAGCCAAGTCCATTCTGGGAAACAGCAACTGTCCTAGGGAAGAGACTGACCCCTGGAGAGGCTGAGGAGAGGGGGAGAAGGAAGTGTGGGTACTGGCATTGGTGGTGGTGTAGCAGCTACGAGACAGACAACATTCCCAGGGAAAACAGAACGCCAAGCAGTTCATTGGGAGGGAAAGAGGCGGAGCAAAAAACCAAGGGGGCCCGCAGACCCTCCCGCACACACCTCTTCTAGGGCTCAGGCAAACACCAAGCCTTCCTCTCTCAGAAATGACACTCATTCTCCTAAAGCTGAGGTTCCCCCAGACAAGACATGAACACACACACACACACACACACACACACACACACACACACACACACACACACACACACACACCAAGCAGCAGACAGAACAGAAGGAGGAGGGAGGAAGGTGGTGTCAGAAAAACCCGGAAGGAAGGAAGCTGGACAGACAGACAGAAACTAATCCTTGCTTCATTGCTCCAGAGAGACACTCTTTTGACTCCCAGACTTTGAGGGATGTTCTATTTCTCCGTCTCCAGGGGGGTGGGGTGGGGGCGGCGGGAGGGAAGACGCCGGACCTCCATATCCTCTGAAACCAAATTCCAGCAGCCCTCGGAGTAGGGCCATACTCCAGCTACGCAGAGGGCCTAAGTCTTACTTCTCTTCTTCATATCCCTCACCCCCCAGGGGCTCTTTTGGATCAAGACAGGAGCCACCTTTCCTTGGCAGTGCAGAGAAACCTCCAAGGAACTGTATGACTGCCCCACCCCCAGCCAAGCCCACAGCACTCAGAATCCTTCGCAGGGGAGGCTCCTCTGGCTCCTAAGGCTGAGAGGCAGTGCCTAGGGGCAGAGGACCCAACCTCTCACTCTTGTCCCAACCCTTCTCCCCCAGGAGGCTCCCACGAGTCAGGGGAAGAGTGCTGGGTGCTAGGACCCAAGAGTTAGTGAGCCTGAGAGGGGGACTACATCTCCCAGAAGCCCCCAGGGCAGAGTTCCCTGCTCCAGCTGGCCCAAGGCCGGCCTTGTTCTCTGCGCTAAGGTGGTAGGGTCTCCTGGCTGCCACTAAGCCCTTCTCGTAGTGCTCCGAGAGTGCCAGCTTCGTTGAGGACCTAAGAATTTCTTCTGGTGACCCTAGAGGAGTCCCCCGCTTCCTAAACAGCCTGGGGTGCGAGCTAGAACGCAAGAGACAATCATACTGCGCTTCCCCTCCCCAATTTAAACTGGATCTCGCTTGGCGCGCTCCAGCTGGCCTGGCATGACTTTAGCCCTCTGCCCCAAACCAACCCTCACCTCGCACCGGTCGGGGGTCCTCACGCCAGGCCGGAGCTGGACGCCATAACCAGATCAGGGTCGTTGGGTGGACTGGGATCCTCCAGCAGGACGGTGGAGTCGTGGAGAAGGCGGGCAGGCGGTGGTCTTTTTGATCCTGGACGCCTTGATCTTAATACCAGCCCGGCCCGCGAGCAGGTATCCCGGAGGCGCTGGTTGCCTGGGTTCCTGCCTCCCAACCGCGGAGCATGGTCCTGGGCGCCGGCAGCAGCGGGAGAGCTACCGCACCGCCGTGCCCGGGCTCCGGGCTGGGGTCTCGGCCCAAACCTCCCAGCTCCGGCTGCTGCCGCTCCTGCTCCTCCTCCTCCCTTCCTTCCTTCCTTCCTTCCTTCGCCTCCTCCTTTCACTTTCCCCGAGGCCCGCGGGGACGGCGGGCACGGGGCGGGGAGGGGGCTGTCTAGGCGCTTATTGTTGGTCGGATGCCGAGGGTCCAGATCGCAGCCCCCGGGCGGCGCGGCGCCAGGGGACCCAGGCGTGCGGGCGTCCGGCCGGCTGGCTCCGGGCGGCGGCGGTGCTGCAGCGGCCCCGGATCCGGGGCATGTCCGGCCACTGGCTCCGCCGCGCGCCGCCGCCTCCCCGGGATCCCCTGCGCTGCCGGAGCCACGCTCGCCCCTCCACTCGGCTCCTCTCCCCAGCCTGAATAAGCATCGGGGCTCTCTGGCTGCCTCCTTCTGCCTTCATACCAGAGCCGGGAGAGGCCCCTGTCAAAATAAGAGCTCCCCCATCTCGCCCGACTCCTCGCCCAACCCGGCTCCCCCAGCCTCCCAGTGGTCTGACTCGGTAAGGCGCCCGACCGGCTAGCAGGAGGCAGTTGGCCCTGGGCGGGGAAGGGGCCTTGGAGCCACCCTCCCCCTTTCCTAAGGCTTTGGGAGGAGTAGCACCCAAAGCATTGGAGGCTAGGGAGAGGTCTGAGAAACCTACCGCGCTATCTGCACGGATTGGAAAGAGTGGGAGTAGCCTGGACGGACACACACACTACACACACACACACACACACACACACACACACACACACACACACACATCTAGCTCCCCTCTTTATTGTACCCACCTACATCCATTTTGCACTAAGAACATTCCCCCCTCCCACTGAGGACATAGACTGAATTTTTTTTTCAATTAAACCTTCAGCAGTGCAAATTGGATGCTTAGAAAATGTTTGAGGAAGCGAAACCTTTGTCTTCTCAAACTCTTCCTCACCTCAAAAGGCATCACACATACATTCACAGCACACACACAAAAACACCATCCTATAGGATGTCAGACCCGTGGAGGGAAAAAAATTCTACACAGTTTTTAAAAGCACTGCATGTATTACCTCAATGGTTACCACGGATTCACAAGGAAGGGGTTATAGCCCCGTTACATAAATGAGAAAAGCAAGGCTTGTGTGACTTAAGGAATTACTGAGTTGCACAATTAGAATTGTGAACCTAGGACTAGAATTCAAGTCTTCTTCTCTCAGGACACTTTTCTTCTATCCCGCTGCCCCTTCACCTAGAATGAGATCAACCAGTGCTGAGCACTGCCTGTTTCAGAAAGAAAGGACACTAGCAAACTGTGTGTCTTCAGTTCCCCCTCACCTGTCACATCTGTACCACCCACCAGAGTACTGATTGTTCTTTCTCCTTTCTGTACATCTGGCTGGCACAAGATTCCTGAGGACTCAGATCATAACTGCCAGTCTCTATGTTCCTTCCACGAATGACTCAAGTGTTGGCCAGGTTGACAGTAGGGCTTCAGTGAATGTTGACTGAAGGAGTGGATGGGCCCAGGAGCTGGGCACTGGGCAAGATCTGGGAGGTCCAGATGGGGGCAGGGGCATAAGCCTTGAATGAAAAAGACTTCAGGGTGACAGGAAATGAAGGCCAAAGGATCAGGAGTTCAAGATCATCTTGAACCTGAGCTCAAACTGGGCAAATATGACTTTCTATCTAAAATAATAAAATAAACAATAGTAATAGATAAAAATAAACAAAAGCCCTGAAAGTGGAGAGAATGACTCTATGACATGTGTGTGTGTGTGATAACATTATGACTTACAGAACACTGTTGTATTACTGAATGGCCATATTTTAGGGTTGACTTTTGTTTGTAAATAGGGTCTCTGTAGCCATGGCTGTTCTAGAACTCACTCTGTAGACCAGGCTGAACTCACTGTGTAGACCAGGCTGTCTTTGAATGCACAGACCTGCCTGCCTCTGCCTCCCAAGTGCTGGGATTAAAGGAATGGCCCATGATGCCCGGGGACTATGTTTTGTTTTTGTTAATAGAACTATTTTTATTTTATATGTATGAGTGTGTGTCTTCATATGTGTTATGCACCCGTGTGTGCCTGGTGTCCACCGTTGTGAGCTGCCGTGTGGGTTCTAGGACTGAGTCTGGGCCCTCCCTGAGAGCACCAAGTGCTCCTTCCCATGAGCCATTTCTCTAGCCCCTCATCATCATTTAAATCCTCTCAACACACAATGCCCAAGTGTATACTAACTACTGTATCAAGCACTGTGCTAGGTTAAGGATTTAATCACCCCAATTCTATGAAGTATGTCTATCTTTTTTTTTTTCTATTCTTTTTTTCGGAGCTGGGAACCGAACCCAGGGCCTTGCGCTTGCTAGGCAAGCGCTCTACCACTGAGCCAAATCCCCAACCCCGAAGTATGTCTATCTTTAAACAAAAGAAAAGGAACTGAAGCCCAGAGAAGCTGAGCTCTGTGATCCCCATACTTTGGACAGTAGGACCATGAATTTGGGTTTAATTTTCTTTTCCCTTTAGGGTCTCCAGGGTATACTACTGACCACAGGCAGAGAACCAGCAAACAAATTGACTCCAAGTTACTCTGTGGATCAGCCTCAGATCACAAATGACAAGACACTTGGGCTTCACTGGGACAGGTTCTCACTATAGCCCTGGCTAGTCTGAAACTCTCTATACAGAGCAGGCTGGACTTGAACTCACAGGGATTCATTGCCTCCGCCTCCTGAATGCTAGGATTAAAGGCATGTACCACTAATTCGTTTTGGCATAAGTCCTGTTCATAGTAGGTCCAGAAGTCAGTATTAATAGTGATGGCGACAGGCTGGAGAGATGGCTCAGCCCTAAAAAGCTAGGCTCACAACCAAAAATATACTGGTGGTGGGTGGGTTGCAGGGGTCTCTAACGTAGTGCATAACAAAACCCAAAACCCAAGAGTATTTGGTATGTCCCATGAAGAGGCAGCCTTGTGGAGCGCTCCCCTGGGTGTGGCTGTGACTCATTCCCCCAATGTAGGTTCCAGGTCTGGATGCAGAGCCGAGGTTTGGGCAGCCACGAGTTATGGGTGGAACCCTGGAGTCAGAGAGCAGGGAAGGAAAGCGGGTGGCCCTTTGCTGGAATCGAGCGGCTCCCTCTATTGGCCAACTAGGGGAGACACCATGCTTCTGTGTGTCTTGGTATCAGGAGGGATGTCACAGGTGTGCCAGCGAGTGTCCGTGTCAGCTTTTGCCGGTAAAAGTACGGCATTGGCATAAGGGTGTTAAGGTCCCTGTTCCTGATACGATGTTCCTGTGCCAGCGCTGCTCGAAACTGTTTCTGGAAGCTGTACCCACACCACAACAGCATCTTGTAATAAAATTTACTTTTGGACGGTGGGGAGAGGGCGCCCAGGACGAGACTGCTTGTTTTCTGAGATTAGCCATCTGCCTGTTTCTGGGGTGATCAAAACGCACAAATAATGCTGGTACTCCTCTCCAGCGTGCACTAGTCCGAGTAGGTGGGCTCCAGTCAAGGGAAATTATGTGGAAGGGACTTTATATTCTGAAGCAACTAGGACCCAAGAAAGGGTTAACCTCAAGCTCCACAGTAACTTCAATCATTGGCTCGGGGCACTGCCTGTCAGAGTTCTGAGGGTGGGGTTTTCGAGGCTGCAGTCAGATTGCCCAGAGCCCCTCACTAGCCACTAGCCCCTGGAATCCCCCTCCCATCATGATCAGCATCTGACCACTGGGCTTTGCCCCACACTGTGCGTATCTTGTTGGAGACACCTTTCTGGGCCCTGGATGAGGCGCGGATCCGGGCATCCTGGCTTACCCACTCTCTCCACCAGCCCGGCTTCCTGATAGATGGTGATTATTATATAATAGACTCCCTGGACAGAGCCCTGCCAGCGCTGGGAACACTGCCCCTCCTCGAAGTATGCCTTAGGACCTGGCATCTGCGGAACCGACCTTACCGCCCAGCTGTGCGGACGTCCCCCGCACCGCCTCCTTCCGGGAGCCGGAGACCCCAAGAGCCACCTTCCCTGGTGGCCAGAGGCCGAGTCCTGGGATGGGGCGGGCCCAGGCCGGGAGTCAGGCCGGCGCCCCGCAGGTCTCAGGGTCGGCCCGCATAGCGAGGCTTTACCAGCGTCTCGCTAAGATTGTGGAGTCCACCTGGCCCCCTCCAACCTGAACTTGGAACTTGGGAACCAATAGAGGTGGGGCTAGGGGGCGCTGGGGCCAGGGTCCGAAAGGAGTTTAGAAAGCTGCGGGGACAGGAAACTCCAAGCTGGACCAGGGGGCCGACAGGGGCAGAGGGGGAGGGACTCTTATCCTGACAAGGCTCCCGCCTTCTCCGACTGGAGGGTTTGGAAAAACTGAGCAGGCAGCCAAGGCTTGGCTGGAAATCCTGCAGCCCACCCTCCTGGGGACACAAAGCTGGAGGGCGGGGGGCAGGGCGGGGGAAGGGAGCGCGACCCCGGGGAGGGCAGGGCCCCTTTTGGGGCTAGGGGCTCAGGGCCAGGTCCCTGGGGAAGGGGTTCCAGGCACTGTCTCCCTGCAGTCTGCTTCCCCCAGCTCCTTGCTCTCCCCCCCCCTCCCCCCTCAGGCTCCAGTCTTGCAGATTGCGGGCAGACTTAACTCTTAGCATGCCAGTCTGGTGGACTTGGAGGTGGTGACACTTGATTCACGAAGGAGGGAGGGAGGGACTCCGGACCTCACTCCCACAGTTAACACCTTAAGGCCCGGAACGCAATCCAGGAACTTCGGCTGATCTGAGCCCTGAAAGGCTGCCAGTAACAGGAGGAACTACACGCAAAGCGAGTGCCTGAGAGCTGCCGAAAGCCGTCTGCTCTCGAACCCCGTCTTAACTGCCAACTCCCGCTCCCATCCCCTGTCGTCTTCCCTTAACTGGTGGTCTACCTCCCTCCTTCCCTCTGGCTGAAGCCCCTTGGCAGATAAATGGCTGCAGAGGCTGAAGTCTGGATTTTGAAGCTGCTTGAACAGTTTCCACTAAAGCTTGTACCAGGGGGCTCCAGCGCAGTGACCACCCCACTTCGCTCTTGTGACCTGCAAGGGCTTTCACTCTTTTGAAGAGACCTACCCATCGGAAGCAGAGAACTTTAGCCTTTCCAGGCTCCAGCTAGGATAAGGACAAGGGTCTGAGTTTCTGGAAACCATGACTTCACCCCCACCCCCGGGCTGGACATCCTCCCTCAGATCAAAATTGGCCCCCAGTTCCACTAAGAATGACTACCTCGGGGAGGTACTTCAGACTAAGCAGGAAGTGGTTAACAGCGCTAGGTGAGAGCCAGGTGAGGCACCGCCCATCCGAGAGTAGGTACGGGTAGGAGAGGGATACTGACCTTAAGGGTTGTTTTTACTGCCCCCTAGTGGTTAGATCCGGCTTAACACCCAGTTGTGGGGGGGAGAGTATCCTCTCTGGATGTGTTTTAGACGGACTAGAGCCTCTGAGGTGTGAAAGAAGTTCCCACGATCTTTGCCCTGCAATACCCACTCATCGGGTGGTTCCAGCCTCTTCCAGATCTGCGTGGTAAAATTCGCCTTACTCAAATGCCACGCTACAGAGCAGAAGCTGGAGGCCTCTCCTCCGAGGTTCTCCACCTAATAAAGGGGGGTCAGAAGAAAGAACCTCCCGCTTGTGCCCCAGGCCTTCTCTGACTCTCAGGCCTCGCAGCTCAGCATCCAATGCAAAATTCAGCGCCAGATTCCAGTCTCCTCAGCTTCACTTCCCTTCACCTTTATTCCCCTCTAGCCAAGTTGTCTGTCTCCCGGATCTCTCCACTTTGAAGGATTCTAGAGCTTACAGTCAAGGCTGAGACTCTATGCAAGAAGCCTCCCGGCTGAGCAAAGCCAAGGATTTAGAAGGGCTGGCATCCCACCCTTTCAATGAATTGCCCTGCTTCCCTGCCTCTCTTCAGTTCCCACTACATTCTAGCTAAAACCCCTTTTTTATGTAAGTGGTTCTGAACGTGGGTCGTTTGTATTGCTGGGGACTGAACCTAGGGTCTCTTGGTGCTAAGCAAGCCTGAGATGGCCTTGAACTCACCGTAGCCCAGGCAGGCCCTGAACCTAGAATCCTCTTGTCTTAGCCTATCAAGTAGCTGGGTTCTGGCCTTCACCACCATACCCAACTCTGCTTGTGAGTTTTGATAACTCAGTCTTTTCTAGTAGGACTCCTTTTCTAACCAATTCTGAAAACCTACTGTGTTCCAAGCACTGGACTGGACACTAGATTTACGTTGGCGAAACCACAGGCATGGACCTTGTCTTCACAAAGCCAACAGTCTAGCTAGGGGCAGACAATATGCTGACAATTAACAATTCAGTATGAGAGTGGCTTAGGCTGCTCTCAGGAAAGATCCTAGAGCTAGGCATAACCAGGAAGCAGCATCTACACTTCTGTGAACCTCAGGGAGACAGCACGCACCTGCTAGAAGCCTAAGGAGACTGCAGCAAGAGTTTTCTACCAGAGAGATTTCTGAGGTCTCCCTCTCTATGTTCAAGGAAACAATAAACTATCCCAAGGAAAAGACTAGCCTGAAGGGCCCCAGCCTAATCACTTTCCAGGCCTGTTTCTTCGAATGTTTTAAAAGAGGACCAGTGAGATGGCTCAGAGGTAAAGGACTTTGTGGCTAAGCCTGACCACCCGAGTTCCATCCCAGGGACCCACATGGTAAAGAGAGGTGTCTCACAAACTGTTCTCTGACACGATTGTGGAGACAGAACTGCCTCCTGCCCCCATGAATAAATACAAATGTTACAGAGAAGGTTAGCAGGGGCCCTGCACAAGAATGACACAAATTCTTTTTTTTTTTTTTTTTTTTTTTGGTTCTTTTTTTCGGAGCTGGGGATCGAACCCAGGGCCTTGCGCTTCCTAGGCAAGCGCTCTACCACTGAGCTAAATCCCCAGCCCCCACAAATTCTTAAAGCATTCCTCTCCCCCAAACCCCAGGACAGAGTTCCTGTGTGTAGCCCTGCCTATCCTGAAACTTACTCTGTAGACTAGGCTGGCCTCGAACTTACAGAGATCTGCCTGCCTCTGCCTTCTGAATGCTGGGACTAAAGGCCTGGGCCCTGGACATTCCATTAAAAAAAGAAATTGGGTGAATTTAGTTGTTTATTATTTATTAAATTTATTATTTATATTTATCTTGTATTTGTTCTTGTGGGTGTTTTGCCTGCAGTGTCTGCACACCACATTGTGTGCAGTTCCCATAGACACCAGAAGAGGGCGTCAGATCTCCTGGAACTGGAGTTAGAGACATTGTAAGCTTCCACATGGGTGCTAGGAATTAAACCCGTGACCTCTGGAAGAGTGGCCAGTGCTTTGAAGCTACTGAGCCATCTCTACAGGTCCATAGTGTTCATCACCCTGAAGAAGACAATTTGGTAATGGGCTTGGGTTGACTTGGCTATTGGCTGGTTTCATCTGTTTGGGGAAAAGAGGCCTTGTTATTATGCAGCCTGATTGAGCTGGTATTCACTATATAGCCCAGGCTAGCCTCAAACTTTCTACAGTCCTTCTACCTCAGCATCCAGAGTGGTGCAGTTATGGGCATGCACCATCACACCTGACTGCAAGGGTTTTTTTCTTTCTTTTATGCTTCCTTTTCTTCTCTTTTTTCTTTTTTAGATTTATTTATCTACGTATACTGTAGCTGTCTTCAGACACACCAGAAGAGGACATCAGATCCCATTACAGATGGTTGTGAGCCACCATGTGGTTGCTGGGAATTGAACTCAGGACCTCTGGAAGAGCAGTCAGTCAGTGCTCTTAACCACTACAGCTCCTTGTTTTTTGAAATATTTATTTAATATATGTGAGTGCTTTGTCTTCACACATACCAGAAGAGGGAACCATCCCATTTTAGATGGTTGTGAGCCACCATGTGGGTGCTGGAAATTAAACTCAGGACTTCTGAGAGAACAGTCAGTGCTGCTCTTAACTGCTGAGCCATCTCTCCAACCCCAAAACACCTGGCTGATTTGAAAAAAAGAGGGTCTCACTATGTAGCTAGCCTAGGCTGGTCCCAAATCAAATCCACCTACCTCATCCTGAATTTCAGAAGTACATGTATGCACCAGCACCCCCAACTAGTAATGGGCACTAGAAAGGAAAACCACTTCACCCAATCAATGAAAGATTCTTTTTTTAAAAGATGTATGTATGTATGTATTATATATGCATGTATGTATGTATGAATAAATGAGTACATTGTAGCTGTCTTCAGACACACCAGAAGAGGGCATCAGATCCAATTAAAGATGGTTGTGAGCCACTGTGTGATTGTTGGAATTTGAACTCAGGACCTCTGGAAGAGCAGTCGGTGCTCTTAACCACCGTCCATCTCTCCAGCCAACAATATTCTTTTTGAGATAGGGTCTTACTGTGTCATTCAGGCTAATCTCAAACTCCCAGAGTCAAGCAATTCTCCCAAGAGTTATGCTGTGAGAGACTAAGAACATTATCCCTCCAATCCCCACAGGTTTCTCTGTAGCCTTGGCTGTCCTGGAACTCACTCTGTAGATCAGGCTGCCCTTGAACTCAGAGATCCTCCTGCCTCTACCTCCTGAATGCTGAGATTAAAGTTGTGTGCCACCAATGCCAAACTTTACTGTGGTATTCTTAAGCCCAAGAGAAGGGCTGGTGGTATGACCCAAGGTAGAGTGCCTGCCTAGTGTGCTCAGGGCTCTGAGTTCAAACCACAGCATAGGTAAGCCTAAAGATAAACCTAAGAGAGGCTGTCAGAGGCAGGGAAAAAGCTGTAGCCACCTTCCCCCTCTCTTGGCCTGCTGCCCAACTGTTCCACCAGTACTTCATCTTAGAAATATAATTCCTGCTATTTAGTCCTTGTGTTAAAGGTTGGAGCCTTCCCAGGATTGTGCTGAGAGCAGGGAGCACTCCCAGAAAATGCTTACACACTGCTTAATTTGCTCTTCTGCATAGCCCTATAGAAGTTCATTTTGAAGAGAGTGGGTTTGCAGGGTGCTGGAAGACTTAGGCAAAATCTCATGGCTGGCAAGGGATGCTGGGAGGTGACCCAGGCTTCTAGATGCATGCAGCCCCATCCCACACCACCATGGCAGAGCTTGCTGCCAGCTTTTCACTGGACATCTTCCTGCACCTGGCTCCTTTCCCCATAGGGCCTTCAGAGCTCGAATGGCAGCCTTGACCTCCTTATCTGGATTCTGCCCAGAGGGTAGGGTGCCAGGGCTCCCAGCCCTGCACCCTTCTTGTCAGCCCTATTTATATATGTGCAGCTCTTTAGCTCATTTTAAGGCATCACTGGATTCCAGAGGAAGCCCTGGGCCAGGCAGAGACTGAGTCCCAGCCATTCCTAAACAGCTCTGTGACTTCAAACTGCCTCACAAAGACCCATCAAGACCAATGACTAGGTTCTAACTCCTGGGGCATTTGTAACATGCTGTCCCAGGTTAGGAAGTGGCTCTAAGATCCTGGCATGGTGACACAAGCCTATAATCTCAACATTCAGGATCAGGAGTTCAAGGCCAGTGTCAATCAAAAACCAACCTGGGTTATGTGATACCCCCTTGCCTTTTATTTTGTTTTGAGACAGGGTTTCTCTGTGTAGCCCTGGCTGTCCTAGAACTACCTCTGCAGACCAGGTTGGCCTTGAGCTCACAGAAATCCACCAGCCTCTGCCTCTCTGCCTCTCTGCCTCTCTGCCTCTCTGCCTCTCTGCCCTTCTGCCCCTCTGCCCCTCTGCCCCTCTGCCTCTGCCTCTCTGCCTCTCTGCCTCTCTGCCTCTCTGCCTCTCTGCCCCTCTGCCTCTCTGCCTCTGCCTCTCTGCCTCTCTGCCTCTCTACCCCTCTGCCCCTCTGCCCCTCTGCCCCTCTGCCCCTCTGCCTCTCTGCCTCTCTGCCTCTGCCTCCCGGGTGCTGGGATTGAAGGCACGAACCACCAGCATCCAGCCATAACACTGTGTCTTTAACAACAATAACATCAACAAAAATATACAGCATGAAGCAAAGGAGTGGGCTGACATTTCTCTTTTTGCAGCATCCGGCAGCCTCAGGGCCGTATCGGCAGTATCTTTGGGGTTAGGGTGCTGTTTATTGAGGCACCCACACTCTGGTGCCATGTGTGCCCCTGTGAAAATTATGGGACATGTAAGCTGAATATATGTGAGGCCCCCATAACTGAAATAGTACAATTGCAGAAAAAGAATTCCAGTCTTAGGGGCTGGAGAGAAGGCTCGATGGTTATGAGCACTGGCTGTTCTGTTCCAGATGGTGGCTCACGGTCACCTACAACTGCAATCCCAGAGCATCTGACGCCCTCTTCTGGTGTGTATGGGTACTGCACACAAAGCGATGGACAGACACATGCAGGCAAAACACCCATCCACACGCATGAAATAAAAACAAACTAGAAAGTGAGTTCCAGTTGCTATAAATGACTCTGGTCATCTCGTCACAACCCACAACCAAACTTGTACAAGTCTTTCTACCATCCTGTTCCACCCTGCAGCCATCACCAGCATGTTGCAAACAGCCACCCAATTCCTGACTATCTGGATGGGATACCCCTCAGGTTTTCTTATTTTCCTTTGTTTCCACCTTATTCTAAGACAAAGCTGCTTTCCCGTGCCTGCCTCATCCAAACTCTTAGCTCCTGGCCTCTCAGTTCTGTATTACAAGAGCCCTAAGGAGCAAGCCAAGGCAAGGTGTTCCTACAACAGGTGAGGGATAAAATTATCTGGATAGGCAGAGAAGCAGGCAGGCTGGGAGCATGAGAGATAGAAAGGTTTTGTCATACTTGAGACAGGGTCTCTTGTATATCTCTCACTGTCCTGGGTCTCTCTT
Source organism: Rattus norvegicus (assembly GCF_021556685.1). Classification (NCBI taxonomy): domain Eukaryota; kingdom Metazoa; phylum Chordata; class Mammalia; order Rodentia; family Muridae; genus Rattus; species Rattus norvegicus. Next base: position 52,502,044 of record NC_141541.1, on the reverse strand, counting down.
CAAAATTCTTTTTTTTTTTTTTTTAAGATTTATTTATTATATATAAGTACACTGTAGCTGCCTTCAGATACACCAGAAGAGGGCATCAGATCTCTTTACAGATGGTTGTGAGCCACCATGTGGTTGCTGGGAATTGAACTCATGACCTCTGGAAGAGCAGTCGGGCGCTCTTAACCGCTGAGCCATCTCTCCAGCCCTGGGTCTCTCTTCAAAAAGACAAGACTGGCCTCAAATTCAGAGACCCACTTGTCTCCACCTCTTGAGTGCCAGGATTCATGGGCCACCACACCTGGCTTTTCGTTATTTTGGAGACATGGTCTTGCTATAGATAGCTTTGGCTAGTGTCAAATTTGTCTATAGACCAGGTTGGCCTTGAACCTGAGATCTTCCTGCCTCTACTTCTGAAGTGCTAGGATTGTAGATGTGTACCACTATACAGGCTGATCAGTATAGTATCTAATAATGGGTAACTCAGGACTTAGCCTAAAGGAAAGATGGAGACAAGGACCAAACAATAATGGATGCTGAGTCCCAAGGCAACATTTACGCAGGTAGGTTTAGAAGGCTGAGAGAGTGGCAGGAGGGACCAGGAGCAAAACCAGAGACAATCCAAGATGTCATTGAAACTAAACCTCAAGATCCAGCTGCCAGTTCAAATCCTTCCTGACTCTGAACTTCCTACCAACATCTTTGGCAAGCAGTGTTTCCAGGACCATCTTGAACACCTCCGGCAATGGGGAGCTTTCCGCCTGAGACAGTCGCTCCACTTTAAGAGCAGGGGGTCGGGCTGGAGAGATGGCTCAGCGGTTAAGAGCACTGACTGCTCTTCCAGAGGTCCTGAGTTCAATTCCCAGCAACCACATGGTGGCTCGCAACCATCTGTAATGGGATCCGATGCCCTCTTCTGGTCTGTCAAAAGACAGTGACAGTGCACTCACATACATGGAATAAATAAATAAATCTTTAAAAAAAAAAAAAGAGCAGAGGGTCTGCTTTCCTTTCCTCTGAGCTGAACTCCAGCTCCCAGTGATCTCCACTTACCTGGACTTCATGCTTTGAGCTCCTCCTCCTGGGTCATACAGTGTGAGTTTTATTTCATAGCCCTTCACATATTTGAACTTTAGTGATAACCAACTCTTCTCCCCCAAAGCCCTTTGAGACAATATCTCATGTACTCCGATCTGTCAGCAAACTCAGTCAGTATACAGCTGAAGATCACGACCTCTAGAGGGAGGGGGGCGCTTTAGAGGGAGTGGGTAGGGAATCTACATTTTAGAAATATTTCTAATATATTTGAGTATTTGCATGTGTGCCCCATGTGTGCCTAGTGGGCATCAGAGTCCCTAGAATTCGAGTTACAGTTGTGAGCCACCATGTGGGTGCTGAAAACCACCCAGATGTTCTGCAAGAGCAACAGATCTCTTTTTTTTTAACGATTTATTTATTCATTTACTATATATAAGTACACTGTAGCTGTTCAGACACACCAGAAGAGGGCATCATCAGATCTCACTACAGATGGTTGTGAGCCACCATGCGGTTGCTGGGATTTGAACTCAGGAACTTTGGAAGAGCAGTCAGTGCTCTTAACCACTCCCAGCCTCTTGCCTCATTTTTTGAAGAACCTCTCATTGGCTGAGCTGGGTGGCTGGTAAACCCAAGGATTGCCTGCCCTGGACTGAAAGCACGTTTGCTTGGCTTTGTTTTCTTAGAGTCTCTCTGTAGCCCTGGCTGGCCTGGGATTCTCTATGCAATCTTTTTCTAGATCCTTTATGTATATTATTATTTTCCTCCATGTATGTGTGTGCTCTACCTGTATGCAAAATGTCCACAGAGGTTAGAAGAAGGCATTAGATCCCCTTGACCCTGAGTTACAAATGTTTGTGAGCCACTATGTGGGTTATGGGAACAAAAACCAGCTCCTCTGGGAGAGCAACAAGTGCTCTTAACCACAGAGCCATCTCTGTAGCACCGAGAATTCACTATGTAGGCGACTCATAGAGACTGCCCAAGTGCTGGGATTAAAGGTGTGTGCCATCAGTCAGCTCAAAGCATGCTTTTTCAAAGATGGATTCTGGGGATCCAGATGTGGTAGGTAGGCTTGTAAAGGAGCTATTAGATATTAAGCAGCCAGGGCTACATAGAAAAACTCTGTTCGGTGTTGGGGGGAATCTACTGCATCTACTGTGTGTGTGTGTATGTGTGTGTGTGTGTGTGTGTGTGTCTGTGTGTGTATCTGTGTGTGTCTGTGTATGTGTCTGTGTCTGTATGTCTGTGTGTCTGTGTGTCTGTGTGTATGTCTGTGTGTGTGTCTGTGTGTGTGTCTGTATGTGTGTCTGTGTGTGTGTGTGTGTCTGTATGTGTCTGTGTCTGTATGTCTGTGTGTGTCTGTGTGTGTGTCTGTGTGTCTGTGTGTCTGTGTGTATGTCTCTGTGTGTGTCTGTATGTGTGTCTGTGTGTGTTTGTGTGTGTGTGTGTCTGTATGTGTCTGTGTCTGTATGTCTGTGTGTCTGTGTGTCTGTGTGTATGTCTGTGTGTGTGTCTGTGTGTGTGTCTGTATGTGTGTCTGTGTGTGTGTGTGTCTGTATGTGTCTGTGTCTGTATGTCTGTATGTCTGTGTGTCTGTGTGTATGTCTGTGTGTGTGTCTGTGTGTGTGTCTGTATGTGTGTCTGTGTGTGTGTCTGTATGTGTCTGTGTCTGTATGTCTGTGTGTGTCTGTGTGTGTGTCTGTGTGTCTGTGTGTCTGTGTGTATGTCTCTGTGTGTGTCTCTGTGTGCGTCTGTATGTGTGTCTGTGTGTGTTTGTGTGGGCACAAATGTCATAAAGTGCATGTGGAGGTCAGGGGCAGTCTTGTAGAGTTGCTATTCTCCTCTGCTTAGCATGCATGATCCCCACCCAGCAAGGCCTAAAGCTGAGCAGGGTAGGTCAATGGTGGGCGCGGGGGCACAGGAGCCAGAAGCAGGTGAATCTCTGTGTGAGCTCAAGCACAGCATCCTATGCAGGCCAGACAAGGCTACAAAGACTCTGTTAAAACAAACAACCAGGGCTGGAGAGATGGCTCAGCGGTTAAGAGCACTGACTGCTCTTCCAGAGGTCCTGAGTTCAATTCCCAGCAACCACATGGTGGCTCATAACCATCTGTCACGGAATCCAATGGTGTCTTTGGTGTGTCTGGATTCTGCTACAGTGTACTCACATACATAAAATAAATAAATAAATCTTTAAAAAAAAGCAAAACAAACAAACAACCAACCCCCAAACTAGGTGTGGTGGCACTCTCAATAATCCCAGCATTAAAGTGCTGAGGCAGGGGATCAGAAGTGTATAGTTGGGTTGCAGAAGTGGCTCACCAATCTCAGCTCTCAAATCTAATGAGGGGGGACAAAACGAATTTTAAGCTGATAGAGACGAAGACAGATGGGTAGCACACAAATGTCGAAGTTTATCCTAGTTCATGCCACATTGAAAATTAGTAAGATACATCCAGGAGACAGTAGGTGGGAGGGGCCAAGGTCAGGTGAGCCTCAAAGTCTATCCTGAGAAAAAGGAATCAGAAAGGCTCAGGAGCCTTCTGACTTGGGAGAGCCACGTGAGGACAGTGCAGTGTAAAAAAAAAAAAAAATTAAAAAATAAAAAATAACACACTAATTTTGGAGAGTTCCAAATCTGGATTTGAGTCTCAGCTCTTTGGCTGACGAGCGTGAGTAAATACACCGCTCAGAGCTCCAGGGTCTTTTTGGGAAATGGAATAATAACTATTTGATCAAGTATCCTGAAGATGAAGTGAGGAGCCGTGTATAAAGCGGCTGGAACACAGTAGCTGCTCAATAAATGGTAAAGAGAGCAGAGAGGTAAGGAGAAAAGGATAGGAGACAAGTTTAAGACAGGTCTAGCTCGGGGGCTGGAGAGATGGCTCAGAGGTTAAGAGCACCTGACTGCTCTTCCAGAGGTCGTGAGTTCAAATCCCAGCAACCACATGGTGGCTCACAACCATCTATAAAGAGATCTGATGCCCTCTTCTGGTGTGTCTGAAGACAGCTACAGTGTACTTATATATAATAAATGAATAAATCTTAAAAAAAAAAAAAAAAGACAGGTCTAGCTTCTGAAGTGTGTCTATACGTGTAGTCCCCTCAGGTCACCTCTGGGATGTTAGTGAGCACGTAGAATGACTTGTGGAATATTTGATATAGAGTCACATCCAAAGAGCGGTCGAAACAGATGCAGATGAGGAACTTCCCCAAACCTGAGAAGAATGACATGGTCACATGCGGCAGCATCTCTCCAACTTCCTATCTGAGAAATGGGATACTATACCCGTCCCAGTCAGAGCCTCATATAGCCCAGGCTGTCCTCAAACCTCATGTTTGGCGAATTACCTTGAACTCTTGATCATCCTACTTCTACTTCCCAATGACTGGGATTACAAGTGTATATCACCATGCCTGTCCCAAAAAAATATTTACAGGTTGTATGATGATACAGTATTCCATTTCTCTGTTACAAGGTTAGAAGGGACAGTGAAGTTTTTAATGGATAGTAACAGGGCAATCCAGAGGGATGACATGGGGAAGGCAGGTCATGTTTAGGGTCCCTGCATTGGGACATGATAGTAGTACCCAACTTGCCCCCCAACTGCACCTCCATAGATATGATCAATGAAGAGGTGAAGGTGTTTAATTGAAATCTGAAGAGAGAGAATTCAGAACCAGTTAGGCTTGGGGGCTGTGCCCCATACTGGTGTTAGCTGAAAGGCATTGTTGATACACTCCCCGACCAGGGAGAGTATCCTGCAGGACACCCTCAAAAGGTGGTTTATTTGACTGAGAACAAGAACAGAAACTGTCCAGTACTGCTGCTCTGCCCCTCCCCCATGTCCTCCCTTCTGGGCGGAGTGCAGTCAGCTTAAAAGGGCACCCTCTACCCACACCCCAGTGCAGCACACCTCTGCCCAGAACCCACTGGGATCCAGACCCTGTCCCTCTGAGACTCTCTTCTCTGTCGAGAAGGGACAAGAGTTCTTGTCTGACCAACAGACCCCGGCTGGATGCTGCAGTCTTAGACTTGAGAGAGAGTCCCTAGAAACAGATCTGCACAGAGCGAAGGACAGAGGGACTTGGGGGAGCTGAGAGGGGAGACAGGTGAGCATCCTGTACCCGTAGGAGAACAGACCAACAGAGGATGAGAAAAGAGATTGAACTGGGGGTGGGGGCGCAGAAAAAAAGATTTGCCGAGAAGCTGATGAAGTGCAACTGAGAAAACTGTTGCCATGGTGACAGGTCCAGAGGAGGGAATAGGAATATAAATCGGATTATGAATTTTAGGGATCTCGTATGTGCTGGAGTGGGGGCTGAAACCCCAAGGCAGTTCTCCCATTACCAGGCCTTCTTACCAGACTTCCTTCAGCCCGTGAGGAATACCATTCCCAGCAGTCACTCCCAGGCCAGAAAAGCAGCGGCTGTGGAGGGCTCCTGCACTCTAGCATGGATGGAGACAGACTACACCTGCATTCTTACGCCAGGTGTTCCTGGTCTTTTGCAGCACCCTTCTTCTTCCAGAGCCCCAAAGAACCCCAAACAAGTTCAGAGGAGATGAATTTTTTTTTTCTTTTCGGAGCTGGGGACCGAACCCAGGGCCTTGCGCTTGCTAGGCAAGCGCTCTACCACTGAGCTAAATCTCCAACCCCGAGATGAATTTGTTTTAAGCACCATCTTAGAGCCTCTGAGTGAGACTCCTATTCTTTTGCATCACTCCTGATCTGTAGAGATTACAATCTTTGTTCATAGGCCGTCACCTGAGTTCAAGGTCAGGGCTAGACCCTCCACCCAGGCTCATTCATCCTTTTCCCAGCCCTCTGCTTACCTCAGGAGCCTGCTTCCTACTCTCTAGCTTCCCTTTCCTCTTCAGACAGGCCGCACACTTGGGAGCTGATCAGAGGGTGCCCTAGTTGGAACCGTCTGGTATGCTATAGACAGTGAGGCTCAGGGTTCAGAGCTCAGTGGGAAGCTTGGGGGTGCTTTGAGAGCTGGCTTGGGGAAGTGGAGAGGAAGGACTTGGGTTCAGAAACTTCTGGAGCAGGAGGAGGCTAGGGCAAGCACAGGCCAGGCTGTTTTTAGCAGTTGGGAGGACTCAGAGCTTGAAGTGGAGCATGGGGAACTAGGGACGTAGCAGCCTCCAGTGTGGCAGTCCAAACTGCAGGAAGAGTGACTAGAGAGAGGGTGGTGTGTGTCTACAGATCCCCTCTGTGGCAGGGGTAGAGGATGAGGAGGGGACAGCTTCCCTCCATTCCCATCCCTAGGGCTTCTGTACAAAAAAACAGCTTTGCAAAGGGAACCAATAGCTGGTGCTCATGTCAGGCAAGGTCTGGAGGTGTGGAAGGCTAGCTGCAGGTTTGTGGGAAGCCATGCCAAACCTGCCCATCAGCTTCAGGAGGCTGGGAAAGGACTCAAAGCATTACTGAGCCCTTCCCATCACTCTTTGCTCTCCTTCCTGGTGGCAACTTTGGACTATCAGAGCTGTGGGCTGGTTTAAGCTACACCCCAACTGGAAAGTCTCTCTTGGTGGTGGTAGTGGCTCAGAAATGGCTAGACTTCAAGGGGAATTAAAAATGGCAGTTCTTCGGTCCCTGGGCTACTTGGCTGGAGATGGAGTCCTACTCTTCTTTGGCTATGAACTCTAGGGTCTGCTCCCTTCTGCTGAAGCATTCGGGCCTTCTCCACACTCCATCCATATCCCAGGAAAGCTCCTGAATCTCCTCCCCTTGCCCATCAGAGGTGCCTATAGATACTCTGTTTGAGATTGTCTCCATTACTTTTTTTTTTAAAGATTTATTTATTTATTTTATGTAAGTACACTGCTTATAGTCTCCCTGTCTTCAGACACACCAGAAGAGGCCAGCCATCAGATCCCATTACGGATTGTTGTGAGCCACCATGTGGTTGCTGGGAATTGAACTCATGACCTCTGGAAGAGCAGTCGGTGCTCTTAACCGCTGAGCCATCTCTCCAGCCCCCTCCATTACTTTTCTATTGCCCTGAAAAGACACCTAGACCAAGGCAACTTATAAAAGAAAGCATCAAATTAGGGACTTGCTCACAGCTTAGGCTTTTGAAACCTCAGAGCCCACTCCCAGCTACGTACCTTTTCCAACAATGTCACACCTCTTAGTCCTTCCCAAACAGTTCCACCAACAGAGGACCAAACATTCAAATATATGAGTGCAGGGGGACCGTTCTCATCCAAAGCACCACAGAGGCTTAGAAGGCCTTAGAAACTATATGACAAGGCTTAGAAGGGACGATCCTTCTCTGATCCCGTCCTCTCCAGGCTGTCTGGACTTTTGGACTTTAGGGAACCGTAGGCCCATCTCCACACAGCCCTTTCCTCCACATGTCCCCCAGAACAAGCTGTCATCTTGCACTACCAGGGATCAAACCCAGGACAACGTCCACGTTAGGCAAATGCTCTATATCAGTGAGTCAGAGCCTCAGCCCGAGCACCTATAGTCTGAAGAGCTCCCCAATGGCTTCTCCTTGCCAAAGCCAGGAGTGGATTTTTTTTTTTTTTTGGTTCTTTTTTTCGGAGCTGGGGACCGAACCCAGGGCCTTGTGCTTCCTAGGCAAACGCTCAAACCACTGAGCTAAATCCCCAACCTCCAGGAGTGGATTTCAAATCAATCTGCTCTCCTCGCTGCTGTTGCTGCTCCTACTCCTCTCTGCAGGCTTCCTTCTTTGAGCACCGGGGAGAGCAGTCCCTCCTGCTCTTTTCTCTTAAGGAAGCTTCTCAACCTCCTTTGTAAGCCTCACTCTTCCTTTATCCACAGATGTCAAGGTTCCCCCAGGCACATGCTCTCCCTCAAGGCTCCCACTGGCCATCCACCCCAGTGACTGACTGCCTTCACCGTAGACCACACACCTATCCACCTGCCACAAGCCTCAGTATCTTCAGGCCCCAATTAGCAAGTTTAAAACAGAACCGTTGCCTAGACTTCTAATAAGAGCTCTGTCCTTGGTTGTCCAAACCAGGACCGGAAGACGCCCTGACTCTGCTTGCCGCTCTTCCACAGCCTAGCCAGCCTAGCCTCACTAACGCCAGGCCCTGTCATTTGCTCCCCACCCAAACCCTTTTTCTACCATCTTCTGTCTGGAGAGTGATCTCAACAGCCTCTAAAATGCCTCTCAGCTGCTCATCTGACTCAACTGCTACACTACAGAGTCATCTTTGTTAAACACAGATCTGAGCATCACACTGTCCATTTTAAAATTCCAGAAGGCCTCCCTTTATCCTCACTAGAAATTAAAACTCCGGGGCCTGGGGTGTCGCTCACCCAACATGCATATAGCTCCTAGGTTCAATCCCCAGACGGGAGAAAGTCGGGTGGGAGGAAGAGGAAGAGGAGGAGGAAGAGAACTACCCTTGAAGAGTCTATAAAAATCTGGTCTTGGCTACTACTTCAGTGGTTTTTCCAGATTCTGTTCTCTAACTTTGAGTCTTACAGTTTTCTCAGCCTACAACAATCTTTCTCCACCCCTCTCTCCCATTCCATGCTATCTATTCCTACATTTTTAGCTCTCTACTTCTTCCATTTCCTCCAGGAAGTCCTTCCAGACACCCCCCCCCCCACTCCAGTCCCTTTAAATTTCCTCTTTGGCAAATTATATTTGGTTAAGAGAAATTCCTCCTTGGCAAAAGTCCTATAGAGAAATCCAGCCTTAGTCTCCTGATACTAAAGCAGTACAGTTCCTACCTACCTGTGCTACACATCTATGGTCTCAGCTTCCCTGGAGGGCTAAGGCTAATGTTCATAGGAATTGCAGTTTCACAGAGCCTAGTGTAGTGCATGCCGATGAAGAGAGTAGAGCCCAAAAAAGTGGCTTGTCACCACCAGTACAGCCTTTCTCCAGAGTCTTGGACTTTTTTTTTTTTTTTTTTTTTCCGGAGCTGGGGACCGAACCCAGGGCCTTGCGCTTCCTAGGCAAGCGCTCTACCACTGAGCTAAATCCCCAACCCCGAGTCTTGGACTTTTAAAACCCAATTCCCCTAAAGGCCATTTCAAACTTCTTTGACCCCAAGTCATCTTTCCACTGAGTTTTTCATTTCACCAAAACAAAACAAAAAACAAGCAAACAAACAAACAAAAAACCAGAGGCCTTCAGGAGGAGCCCCTGAGTCCCATAGCCCCTACCTCTTGCCCCCTGACTCTGCTTCCTGCTTCTGCCTCCCATGCCTGTGGAGGGGAATGTGCAGGGGTCTGTGGAAGCCAGAAGTATTGGTACTCTGGAAACTAGGGTTACAGGTAGTGTGAGCATCCAAGTGTGGGTGTCAGGACCTGAACTTGGGTCCTGTGGAAGAGCAATATATTCTTTTATCTGATGAACCATCTCCTGGCCCCATGATATGGGGTTTTTGTTTGTTTGTTTTGGTTTTGAGATAGGACCTCAAAAGTCCTAGCTAGCCCGGAACTCAGACAGATCTGCCTACTTCAAAGGCATGTACAACCAGGCTGGAGTTTCTCCTATATTTATAAAAGGGGTACAGGCATGGAGGGAGTAAGATGGCCAAGCAGGTAATGGCATCTGCCACCAAGTCTGATGACCAGAGGTCAATCGCTGAAACTCACATGATGGAAGGAGAGAACTGACTCTCTCAAGTTGTTATCTGATACACACACAAACACACACACACACACTACAAACATACATACATACATACATACACACATGTATGCATACATCACACACACATCATACATGCATACATCATACATACAACACGCATACATATATCAGACACACATACATCATACATACAACATACATGAATGCATACATACATACATACATACATAGAAAAAAGGAAAAAAAGGAGGTAGGCACACACACACACAATCAATCAATCAATAGAAACAAAGAAGAGAGGGAAGGAGGAAGGGAGGGAGGGAAGAAGCTAAGTACCACAAGCCTGCAACTCTAGCATCCTGGAGATGAAGCAGGTTAGATCAAGAACCCAAGATTGGGGTTGGGGATTTAGCTCAGTGGTAGAGCGCTTGCCTAGCAAGCACAAGGCCCTGGGTTTGGTCCCCAGCTCCGAAAAAAAAAAAAGAAAAAAAGAAAAAAAGAAAAAAAGAACCCAAGATCATCTCCAGTCACATAGCATTTGAGGCCAGTCTGGGCTTCATGAGATCTTATCTCAGAAAGCCAAGAGCGAGCTGGTGATGTCAGTCAATTGGGGGGAGGGGCACGCATAAGACCCTGGGTCAGTCCCCAGCACCACACCTCAGCAACACACCTGTCATCTCAGTCCTCTGGGATTTCAAAGGAGGAGGAGGAAGAAGGGAGGGGGAGGAAGAACAGCCAGACCTAGTGGTGCACACCTATGCTGCCAGCCCTGAGGGAAGACCTCGTCCCTAATGAATTAATCAATTGATTAAATCACAGCCAGTCAAGCTAGCAAACACTACAGTCACTACAGTCACATTTCTTGGAAGGATGACTATCAGGAGCTCAAGAACAGCCTGGGCATCAAATCAAGCCAGCTTTAAGAAAAAGAAAAAAAAAAATCCAGAGCCAGAAGAAAGCTAGCAGGGCTGGCAGGGCTTACCGCAAAACAGATGACCTGAATTTGGGACCCACAGAGGAAGGAGAAAATCAACACACAAGTTGGTTCCACATGTGCGATATAGCACACACGCCAGGGTTTCTCAGTGTAGCTCTGACTGTCCTGGAGATCACTTTGTAGACCAAGCTGACCTCAAACCTACAGAGATCCTCATTCCTCTGGTTCTTGAGTGCTGGGATCCAAGGTGTGTGCTACCATGGGGCCCTATTTTTATTCTGTTTATGAGGTTCTCCATGCATGTATATCTGTGTACTGAGTGTGTGTGTGTGTGTGTGTGTGTGTGTGTGTGTGTGTTTGTGTCTCTGTGGTGGTGGTGGTAGTGGTATGTGTGTCTGTGTGTGTCTCTGGTGGTGTGTATGTGTGGTGTGTGTGTGTGTGTGTGTGTGTGTGTGTGTGTGTGTGTCTCTGTGGTGGTGGTGGTAGTGGTATGTGTGTCTGTGTGTGTCTCTGGTGGTGTGTATGTGTGGTGTGTGTGTGTGTGTGTGTGTGTGTGTGTGTGTGTGTGTGTGTGTGTAAGTCAAGGAGGGCATCAGATCCCCAGGAACTGGAGTCAGACAGTTGTGAGCCACTACATGGATGCTGGGAACCAAACCTAGGTCCTTTACAAGAACAGCAGTTGCTCTCCTCAAAGAGCTGTCTGCCCTGTTCTGACCCTAGCACCTCACCTCCAGTTCTGGTTTGAGTTCCTCGCCTATAGGAAACTGCTTTCCTGAGGTTAGGGAGAAGCCCTGTGCTTCCTGGCCCAGTAGTAATCTTCACTTGTTTCTGCCAATCCTGATGATCTTCATACCAACGTGATGTTTCGTTTTTAAAAATTGTTTAAATGATTTTTCAATTGATGAGTGTGTGAGTGTGTGCCTTGAATGTGTGTGGTTGCCGTCAGAGGTCCAAAGGAGCAGCCAGAGTCCCCTAAACTGGAGTTTCACATAATCGTGAGCCTCCTGGTGCTTGTGCTGGAAACAGCTCCGGTGCTCTGAAAGAGCAGCAAGCACTCAACTGCTGAGCCATCTTTCCAGCCCCGACCCAGCATTTTTTTTTTTTTTTTGGTTCTTTTTTTCGGAGCTGGGGACCGAACCCAGGGCCTTGCGCTTCCTAGGTAAGCGCTCTACCACTGAGCTAAATCCCCAGCCCCCCGACCCAGCATTTTTGAAGCTCCATCTATCTATCCCTCCTTCTCTACTATTCATTACTTCTTCATAGACCTCTCTTCTTCTACTCTTTAAAATGCCCTCTGCCACCTCAGGAGCCTGTTTGTAGATGTCTTCTTCCTCCTTCCCCAGTCAAAAGGGGAATCCTGTCACTTGACTGTCTGTGCTAATGACTCATGGGCCCCATTATAATATCCCCCTGGCTACTTCCCAAGGCAATTGTATTGGTTAGCTATTCATGTTGGGGAACCTACCACCAGTGTAGTGACTTGTAAGTGTAAACATTTGTTCTGAGAGTCAGCCATTTGAGCAAGACCTGTTGTGTGTGTAGGAGTGTTGCCTCAGGAAGGCCAGGGAGGCTGGCAGGTGAGGTGCAGTCCTTTGATGACTTCCTTGGTGCTTAAAGACTTAGACTTAGCCCCATGTCTTCCCTGTCAAACACTGTTGCCTGAAGCTCTAGTCATGTGCCATGGAGACCTCACCTCATCATGGAAGTGCTTCTGTCTCTTTCAGAGTGAGCAAGGAGGAACATCTGGTCCCATCCTCAAGTGAGTCATTGCTTGCTGCCCTCAGGGGGAGGGGGCTTCTGAGACAGATGTTCGTCTTATTTATATCCTGTACTGTCTGGTTCTGTGTAGCCACTTGACACAAGCTAGAGTCATCTGAGAGGAAGGAGCCTCAGGTGAGGAAATGTCTCCATGAGATCCAGTTGTCAGGCATTTTCTCAATGAATGATTAGATGGTAGACACCAGCCCACTGTGGTTGATGCCATCCCTGGGCTGTTGGTCCTGGGTTCTATAAGAAAGCACGCTGAGCAAACCAGTAAGCAGTACCCCTCCATGGCCTGTGCATCAACTCCTGCCTCCAGGTTCCTCACCTGTTCGAATTCCTGGCCTGACTTCCTTTAGTAATCAACAGTAATGTGTAAGCTGAATAAATCCTCCTCTCTCCAATTTGATTTTTGGTCATGGTGTTTTGTTGCATTAGAAACCCCAACTAAGACATGGCCTAAGCTGGCCCTAGAGCTGCTATAGTTCAGGCTGGCCTTGAACCTATAAATCCTTCTGCCAAAGTCTCTTGAATACTGGGATTATAGATGTGCAGCATCTTCCCTGGCTATTCTGAGCTCTATTTCTTCTTTTTTTTTTTTAAATTTATTTATTTACTTTATGTATGAGTACACCATATCTGTTTTCACACACACCAGAAGAGGGCATCAGATCCTATTACAGATGGTTGTGAGCCACCATGTGGTTGCTGGGAATTGAACTCAGGACCTCTGGAAGAGCAGTCAGTGCTCTTAACCACTGAGCCTTCTCTCCAGCCCCTGAGCTCTATTTCTTTCCCCGCCTCCCTCCTATCTGCTTGCCTGTCTCTTGTTTTTGAGACAAGGTCTCACGTCGACCAGGTTGGCTTCAAACTTCTGATCACCCTGCCTTTAACCTTCCAATGTCGCTGGTCTCAAACTCTTGGCTCAAGCAATCCTCCTACCTCAGCTTCTCAAGTAGTTAGAGCTACGGGTGCACACCAGCTCGCCAGGCCACCTCTGGGGTTATCCTATGGGCCGCACAGATTAATTCTGACACGATGGGAAGAGGTTCCACAAAGTCACAAATGTGAGGAAACAGGAAGCAGGGAGCATTATGGGTCATCATGGAGGAAGCCTGCAATCATGACACCTCCGACTTAAAGGCTCCACAGGGAGCATTCTTCGTCCACCCCGCCATTCAAGTCTGATCTGAACCATAAATCTGGAGGTCATTTGTTCTGTCGTCACCACTGATGGAGATGCCACTACAGCCTGCTCTTTTTATTCTGATGGCCACAGCCTGGCCACTCAGTTTTCTTTTCTCTTGGGTAGTTCTGTTCCTCAGTCTCCTCACCTCATATCTGACCAGGTGCCAGTCTGTCCTCTATACTGCCAGGGGGATCCATGTCAGAATGACCCCTACAGAACTTTGGTGAAGAATCTCAAAGGCGAAAATTCAAACCTTCAGCAAAGGATATAAGTCAGCCACCAGAGTAGCTGAGGCTACCATCAGGCCCCTTCTTGAGGAAGAAGTTTGTAGTTTCTAGGTGTGAGACTAATTCAAGTCCCTCAGCCTTTCCAAATGCAGATTCCACCTCCCCTCAACCCTGCCACTGGCATGGTGGCTCACAACCATTTGTAATGGGATCCAATGCCCTCTTATGGTGTGTCTGAGGACAATGATGGTGTTCTCTCTCTCTCTCTCTCTCTCTCTCTCTCTCTCTCTCTCTCTCACACACACACACACACACACCAAAGTAAAATCTTAAAAGGGGGAGAGGAGAACAAGATGGATCACTTAAATCAGTATTTATTGAATCAGATACTTTCCTAGGCACCCTTAAATAAATTAGCTGGATTGATAATCACCATATTCCCACGAGATGGGTTTTATTTCATTTCTATAGAAGTGGAAACTATAGTGGCTGGAGAGACAGCTCTGTAGTTTAAAGTACTTGTTGCTCTTACAGAGGTCCAGGGTTCAGTTCCCAGCACCACATGGCGGCTCACAACCATGTGTAACACCAGTTCCCCAGATCTGATGGCCTGACTTCCAAGGGCACCAGCCCAGATGGTGCCCACACAGGCAAAACACACAGGCACACACAGGCAAAACATTCATAACATAAGTAAATTTACAAAGGGGGGCGGAATAGAGAGCTGACTCAGCAGTTAAGTGCACTGACTGCAACTTTCAGAGGTCCTGAGTTCAAATCCCAGCAACCACATGGTGGCTCACAACCATCTGTAACAGGATCTGAGGCCCTCTTCTGGTGTGTCTGAAGATAGCAACAGTGAACTCATATAAATAAAATAAATAAATCTGTTTAAAATAAATAAATCCACTTGAGGGGCTGGGGATTTAGCTCAGTGATAGAGCGCTTACCTAGGAAGCGCAAGGCCCTGGGTTCGATCCCCAGCTCCGAAAAAAAGAACCAAAAAAAAAAAATCCACTTGAAATGGCAACTACAATTTGAAGAATCAAGGAAGATAACTTAGCCAAGGTCAAAAGATGAACTGTTTGGGGCAAATGGTTATTTTGGCCTTAAAAAAAAAAGTGTTTTCAGGTCTCTTCCAAGCCTAAATGATGGAATTTTCCTTTTGGCTATAGCATCATCCAGCCTCAGATATTTAGGAAATGGTCCAGCCTCAGACATTTAGGGAATGGTCCAGCCTCAGACATTTAGGGAATGGTTCTCAACATTTCCAACAAACCAGCATTTGGTGAGCATCACCTCTGGCTTCTAGGCCCAAGCCCTCAGGGTGTCCACTGTGCTCCTGGATCTCAGGTCTCAATTCTCTTTCTGCATCTTTGCCCTAAATCATTTTTATGTTTGTCATGTCTTGTTAGACCCCAGTTCAAGAGAAATGAACACAGCTTCCCATTTTCAAGTTGGGGAAAAAAAACGGTTCAAAGCAGCTCACCCAAAGTTGTAAGTCAACACTCACCACCAGAGTACAACGACCACCATCAGTGTCTGGCATGCCTCGTGAGACAGGCATATTTTTCTAGTTGACTGGGAGGTAGAGACCTATTGAGGTAGGACTGTGGATCTATCAGGCAGACCTTGGTTCTGATCCCAATTCTTCAGGCTGCAGAACGACTGTAGTTCAAGAAGGTGACATAGACTGCAGTCCCAGAAGAGGGGGTCTGTTTTAAGAGCTGGCTGAGCAGAAGAGGAAAGTGAAGGGCCCAAGGGGCAAGAACTTATCCCACTTATCATAGCGGTACCACCTCGATTACTCCAGGGGCATCCCTGGTACTCAATAAATGTCTGTGGGCTTGAGGAGCATATATGTAAGGAGGAAGGAGAGGGAACTTGAGGGAATTCATATTCAAGAATCAAGGAGAAGACAGGATTTAGGGGAGAGAGTCCAGACATTTGGCCCTGATTCCCTTACTTAGCCACTAGAAAATCCTCCAGAGGTACAGGGTGCTGTGACTTTAAATGATCTCAGTACTGTCAGTGAAGCCACTCTGCTCAAAGAGTTATCCTCTTGCTCCTGTGCTGGGCCTCCCCCTCCTCTCAGCTCCCCAAACCCTTCTCAGCCACTGTGATGGGATAATTAGATGCGAGAGCTCAGCACAGATGATGCTCCAGTTGCTTAGCAACTAATGGTTTCCATGGAGACCGCAAAGCACAGCCTCCAGAGCAGCCAGTGAGCAGCTCGGCAGGGCAGGGAGAAGACGCAACTCTGCTCCTCCAGAAACCTGGGGAGGGTTAGGGTGGGGAAGGTGAGGGGGGTATTGGAGGGAAATGGAAGGGCTTAAAGGCACAGGACCCTCATATCCCTTTAAAAATGTGACCAGAGATCTGTTCTTTCCATTCCCACTCTGTCTCACTTCTAATTTCAAATGGGGCTTAAGAGTGAACCTATGTGCTCTGCTCTGCAGTAAACCAGTCCTCTCCCCGATTCCTCCTTAGCCCAGATGGGAAGAGACAGCTCCTAAACCCTTATGTAAACACTGTGCTATGTTGAGGCTTGAGGCTTGCCAGGAAGAGCTCCTGACCCTGACACCCCATCATGTAGCCCTCTTCCCCACTGCCAGTTCTCCTTCATGTGTGATCTTTCTGTGTGTAAAGTGAGGATAAGATCTCATCTAAAGGGGACAAAAGCCAAGGAGCCGGAAAAGCAGAACTCAGTTCCAGTTCTCCACCCAAAGGCAGCCTGTCCTGGCAGCTCGAGGAAGACCTCTGTCCTGTTTTGCATTTGTGTGTGTGTGTGTGTGTGTGTGTGTGTGTGTGTGTGTGTGTATGAGTGTGTGTGTCTGTGTGTGTGAATGTGTGGGTCTGTGTGTGTCTGTGTGTATGAGTGTGTGTCTGTGTCTGTGTATGAGTGTATATGAGTGTGTGTATGAGTGTATATGAGTGTGTGTGTCTCTGTGTATATGAGTGTGTGTGTGTGTGTGTGTGTGTATGTGTGTGTGTGAGTGTATACACCAATAGAGCATCTGCTAACTCCAAATGTGAGTCAGTGTCTCTGCCTTACCTGTAAGCACCTTAGGAAGTTTTAGGAAACCGTGAGACAGCTCAACAGGTAAAAACTCTTGCCACTGGGTTGAGGATTTAGCTCAGTGGTAGAGCGCTTGCTTAGCAAATGCAAGGCCCTGGGTTCGGTCCCCAGCTCCGAAAAAAGAAAAAGAAAGAAAGAAAAAAAAAAAAAACCTCTTGCCACCAAGCCTGACGACTGATTGATTGACACTTTGATCCTCAGAAGCCTCATTGTGAAAAGAGAGAGTCAACTCCCACAACTTGGTCTATGACCTCCACATATACACTGTAGCACGCATACAGGCATCCACATACCCAAAATAATAAATGCAAATTTAAATTTTTGAAAGAAATGCAGTTTCATGTTTTACCTCAGACCCACCGAATCAGAAGCTGCATCTGATCCAGTTTCCTAGCAGTCCCTTGCACGGTAAATTTGGAGACACTCAGGTGCGAGCTCTTCCTGCTCCCTACCAGAGCCCCTAAGTTCTGTCTTCTATGCCCCCCTACACACATCTAAGACTTTAAGTCTACCCACCATGGAGGAAAGGACAGAATCCCATCAGCCCTTCACGCCCCCCACTTTTCTACTAGGACCCAACCCTTTCTCTGGGATTGGGGGAAATAGGTGGTTCCTAGAGCAGACCCTGCAGAGTTTTCCCATCTGAGAAAGCCACACCCCTGCAGCCACTTTGTAGTGACAACCTGAGTCTCAGGTTCCACATCTTTAAAAAGCAGTGCTGTTCAAGAGGGCTTGCAGAGCCCCTGGCCAGTGTCCAGAGGAGGGGTGACTGAATTCACATTGCTCTTCCACGACTGGAGAACCTCCATCTGTTCTCTCATTTAGCCCAGGGCAGGAAGCAGCCAGAGAAGCTGTGGCTGGTGTTGTTTTTCCCCAACAGAAAATAGTATTTGTCATCCCAGGGGTCGAAACCCAGAGCCACATGCACAGAGTCCACCACTGAGCTACACCCCAGCCCTCAGACCCATCTTTTGTTGTTACAGGCTTGTTTTGTCTTGAGGAGTTTTGTTACTATTTTTTGTTTGGTTTTTGTTTATGTTTTTGCTTTTTTGTTTGTTTTTTTCTTTTCTTTTCTTTTTTTTTTTTTTTTCGGAACTGGGGACCGAACCCAGGGCCTTGCGCTTGCTAGGCAAGCGCTCTACCACTGAGCTAAATCCCCAACCTTTTTTGTTTGTTCGTTTGTTTGTTTGTTTTTGATATAAGGTTTCTCTGTATAGTCCTTGCTGTCCTGGAATTCAGTCTATAGACCAGGTTAGCCTCAAACACAGATATCCACTTGTTTCTGTCTCCCAAGTGCTTCAGTTAGAATCATGGGCCACCATCACCTCTCCCTGCTTTTGTTGTTACTCTTGTTGATTTTTGCTTGTTTGTTTTAAAAGATATATATATATATATATATATATATATATATATATATATATATATGAGTACATTGTAGCTGTCTGCAGACACACCAGAAGAGGGCATCAGATCTCATGACAGATGGTTGTGAGCCACCATGTAGGTGCTGGGAATTGAACTCAGGACCTCTGGAAGGGCAGTCAGTGCTTTTAACCACTGAGCCATCTCTCCAGCCCTGTTTGTTTGTTTTTTTTTTTTTTTTTTTTTTTTTTTTTTTTTTTTTTTCGGAGCTGGGGACCGAACCCAGGGCCTTGCGCTTCCTAGGCAAGCGCTCTACCACTGAGCTAAATCTCCAACCTTGTTTGTTTTTTTGAGACAGGATCTCTCAACATAGCCCTGGCTGTCCTGGAACTCACTCTGTAGACTAGGCTGGCCTCAAGTTCTCAGAGATCCTCCAGCCCCTGTGTTTTGAGTGCTGGAATTAAAAGCGTACACCACTGTGTACACTGTTTCACTGGACTGGTTTTGAGACAGGGTCTCCCTGTATAACCCAGGCTGACCAGAAACTCACTGTGTAACCTAGGCTGGCAAAAACAAACAAACAAACAAACAAACAATACAAATACCTCAAGACAAAATACACCTGAAACTCGGGATCTTCCAGTCTCTTGTTTCCTGAGGTTTTTCTTCTTTACTCTCTACCAGCTGAACAAACCCTTGCTGTCCAGGTCTGTTTGTACATACACCACAGCCCACTACCCTTGCTGGACTGGACCAGTGTTTGCTTGGTAACTTTCCCAGACCTCCCTTGTCTCCACCCTCTGGAGAAATCTCAAGACTCATACTGACACCTTCAGCTTCTCCCAGAGCGGCAGTTTTTTGGGCCTCAGTTAACACCAGAACTGGATCTCTCTGGCTCTGCTATCCCCATCCTACCCAACCAACCTCCTCTCTCTCATCCTTACTAACCAAAGCCCTTTCGATCTTTGGGGGTTTTCCCTCATAGCAGGGCAATTTTAGAACTCATGGCCCTCCTAGGGAAACTCCTACCTCCAGGACGCAGACACATGTACAGGAACCCTGTGCTTCAGACAGGGGAGTTCCAGAGTCATACTCCCCTCCAGCTAACTAAGCTGCCAGGACCCAGCCAGAGCATCCCCCTTTAGGCCTGAGGGCCAGCTCCCCATCCTGAAAAACCTGTCTGGGGGCCCTCCCTGAGGCTACAGTGCCAAGGGGCAAGTTGGACTGGATTCCCAGCAGCCCCTCCCATTCCAAGACAAAAATCAGCCACCCTGGGGCAGGGCCTCATTGGCCCTGGAAGCCCCAGCCTGCCTGAAGCTGTTCCAGGATCCAGTTCCCAGCACAGTATGGCATCCACACTGCCTGTCCAGACCTTGCGCCTGTTTCTGATTTTGCTGGCTGTCCTGGCTCCCGGGGCTGCAGGTCTCTATTTCTGGTGGGAGGGAGGAGGGTTTCAGAGTTCTAGACTGGGAGCATTGTCTCTCCCAGGGCTCTCAACGAGAGCTTTGGTCTAGCTGACTGGGGTTGAGAGTTACTTGTGGTAGGGATCAGGTGACAGATTCCTGGGCTTCTTCCAGATCTAGGAGTAGAGAAATATGGGGAAGGGTCTAAGGTTTGTGTGGGTTGGGCGAGACTGGGGACTGACTGGATGCCAAAGTCTAGTCCAGTTCCCAAGCACTGCGGCGGCGTACCCACCATCTGCAGCTCAAGCCTGCCATCTGGTGGTCATATCCATTCGGTCCTGTTCTGTCTCGGCACCCTTTGCAATGATCACCCATCCACCCCCACCCCACCCCCCAGCCCTGAGTTAAGAGAGGGCTAACTCCTTCTGGTTTTCCTCTTGGCTCTCTAACAGACTTCAACATCTCAAGCCTCTCTGGTCTGCTGTCCCCAGCGCTAACAGAAAGCCTGCTAATTGCCTTGCCTCCCTGTCACCTCACCGGAGGTAATGCCACATTGATGGTCCGGAGAGCCAATGACAGCAAAGGTAGGCCTCCCTTGTACCCATTTATTCTCCTCATCTCAACCCCTCTTAACGACACCCAAAAGCTGACCGTTTTACAAGAGTGGACTGCTAGAAAACTGATCTTGCCTTTCACTCCAATTTCCCATCAGTGGTTAAGTCGGGCTTTGTGGTGCCTCCGTGCCGTGGGCGCAGGGAGCTTGTGAGCGTGGTGGACAGCGGGGCAGGCTTCACCGTCACAAGGCTCAGCGCATATCAGGTGACAAACCTCACACCAGGAACCAAATACTAGTAGGTACCAACGGACACCCGTGGGGGTGGGACACAGAAAGGGGAGCGGAGGTGGGGTGAGAGTAGGGAGTTGCTGGTAAGCATGGGTTAGGGAGGGTGCAGCTAAAGGGTATGAAATGTGAACCTCCACCCCAGGAGGGCACAAATGGGAGGCATAACTGGAAGATGGAGGCTGGAACCCCTCCTCCCACGTGCCAGATACCTACTGGGGGGTCTCTGCTTTCTCTCAACTCCCACCTCTAAAGCATATCCTACCGAGTACAGAAGGGGATGTCCACTGAGTCCAGTCCAGAGACTCCCATGTCCACGCTTCCCCGTAAGTAAAATGCCTACCTCAGTGGCCACACACTTCCTTGAACTCCGGCTCTATCCCCCAGAGCAAGTTATCTAAACTGTTTTCAGAGCTCTCACTCTCTCTCCTGCAGTGTTTGGTATGGCCACCTCCTGTTCATTCATCTGCTGAACTAAAGGTTCCTTGTGCAGAGGGACGATGTCCTATTAGATCTCCTTGGTGGCTCCCAAGCACTGCTGGGAGGGAGGTCCATGTTGGCTTGACTGGTTGGCTGGATAACTAGTTGAACTGATGCTGGTGGCTACTCGGAGGCTGGACTAAGCTGCAAACCACAGGGTTGCTAGGGACCCCACTCAACTCACAAAGGTTTCCCTGTCTTCTTCTGACAGGAAGAAACATGGAGTCTATCAGGTTAGGAATGGCCCGGACAGGAGGCATGGTGGTCATCACGGTGCTGCTGTCTGTGGCCATGTTCCTGTTGGTCGTGGGACTTATCATTGCCCTGGCACTGGGTGCCCACAAATGAAGGCTCTCCTGCAGCCCAGGCTCTTCCAAACAGGCAGCAGTTACCGGCTTCTCCTCCCTCTCCCTGCCCTCTTCACTGAGTCCATTCCTGACAGTACCCCTCTCTCTGCTTCCAACACTCCCTGCCAGCCCCCCACCCCTCGAAGTCCCACCAAAGCTGATTTTTCTCTTAACTGTACTTAATTCTCACAATAAAGGCTGACCCACGACCTGTGTCGTTGATGGTGTCTGTGTGAGTCACCGCTTTAGCGGGTTCCCTTATGCATATATCTAAAACATCAAGGTCAATGGCATATGCATGTCATTCTCTCTAGCCCCAAACCCTGAAGGTGACTTCCCAGGTGTGAGGCAAGCAGGGGCAGAGACAATGACAGCACTCCAAGCCCCAGAGCTAAGTTGTGGGTTCTGCCCTCAAAAGATGATCCAAGCAGGACTCTGAGTTAGGCAGGGGGTAGACGCTGGATCCCCATGTGAGGGTGTGGCAGGGACACTGACAGAGCTTAGGGAAGTGCTAGAGAAAACATAGATGGGAAAGGCTCTGAAGCCTGGGTAAAGACCATGCTACCAAGAGCTGAGATGGAAGCCCCCTGCAGGAGAGGGGACAAGGGTAACACTGGTAATCAGGCAGGGATGTCACTCTCGTCCATATTTAAACTTTAGTTTTGTTCTATGAAAGTTTTATTTATTTGGGGTTTTGTTTGTTTGTTTGAGACAGGGTTTCTCTGTGTAGCTCTGGCTGACCTGGAACTCTGTAGACCAGGCTGGCCTCAAATTCACAGAGATCCACCTGGCTCTGCCTCCTGAGTGCTGCCACCACCACCCAATTAAATGTTTTGTTTTTCTCTCTCACGTGTGTGTGTGTGTGTGTGTGTGTGTGTGTGTGTGTGCGCGTGCCTGTGCATATAGTATGTTAAATACATTGCGGACAACTTTTGGGAGTCCATTCACTCCCTCCACATAGGTCCCAGGGATCAGACTCGGGTTTTTGGGTTTTCACCACACACAGTTACCCACTGAGACATCTCCCTGGCCTACCTCCTCGTTTTTGTCCTCACCAAGATGTATTCCTGGTGAGAAGCAGTGATCTTTTCTTTGCTTGTAGGGCGAAAACCCCAGTCTACAAGGTGATCTTAGGACCAGGTTTGAAACACACAGCTTCCTTTCAGCTTTTCCCACCATGCCTCAGTAGCCTGCTTGCTTTCTTGCCACAGGGCCTTTGCACAGAGGATTCCATGTGCCTAGACTGCCCTGTGACTGCTCTCAGACCCTCCTGTTTTCATAGCTCACTGCCCCTTTCCCAGGGAAGTGTCTAACCTTCATCAACCCCTTCCTTCCCTCCACCCTCTGATTCCTGTCCTGCCCCACAGTGTTACATACACAGGCTCACAGTTGTGGGTGCGATGACTCAGTTGTCCCCTCCTCCAGACTGCAAGTTCCCTGAGACCAACTACTTTGATCTTAGGGACCTAAAACACCTGGTTCTTTAGAGCTGAGGACAGAGTAGGTACTCAGTAAATCTGTTGGTTTCAACTCTTGGGAGGTTGAGGAGGATTGCCCAAGTTCAAGGCTACCCTGGACTATATAGTGAATTCCAGAACAGCCTGGGCTACAGAGAGAGACCCTATCCCTTATACTTTTTGGTTGTGAGCCTAGCCTTTAATGGCTGAGCCCAAGAGACCCTAACTCAAAAAACAGAACAAATACAGAGGGAGGTGAGACAGTTCGGCAGAAAAGGCTCCTGCCAGCGAGTCAAGGACCTGAGTTCAATCCCCAGAACCCACATGAAGTTGCAAGAAGAAAACTGAACCCACACAGATGTCCTCAGACTTCCACACATGCACTGTGGCATGAAAGTTTCAACCACCATGCATGTACACACACACACACACACACACACACACACACACACACACTAAACCTACTTAAAAAATAGAAAATAAGGGGTTGGGGATTTAGCTCAGCGGTAGAGCGCTTGCCTAGTGAGCGAAAGGCCCTGGGTTCGGTCCCCAGCTCCGGAAAAAAAAAAAAAAAATAGAAAATAGACTGGAGGGGAGGGGGAGGGGGAGGGGGAAAAAGGGGATAACATTTAAAATGTAAATATGTAAAATATCCAATTAAAAAAAAACTGGGGCTGGAGAGATGGCTTAGTGGTTAAGAGCACTGACTGCTCTTCCAGAGGTCCTGAGTTCAAAACCCAGCAACCACAAGGTGGCTTACAACCATTTGTAATGAGATCTGATGCCCTCTTCTGGTGTGTCTGAAGACAGCTACAGTGTACTTATATATAATAAATAAATAAATCTCTAAAAAAAAAAAAAAAAGACAACTGAGGGGCTGAAACAAACAAACAAAAACCAGACTAGAGGGTTGGCTCAGTGGTTAAGATTACTGATTGCTGGGGTTGGGGATTTAGCTCAGTGGTAGAGCGCTTGCCTAGCAAGCGCAAGGCCCTGGGTTCGGTCCCCAGCTCCGAAAAAAAAGAAAAAAAAAAAAAGATTACTGACTGCTCTTCCAGAGGGCCTGGTTCAATCAATTCCTAGCACCTACATGGGGGCTCATAACCTTTGATTACTCCAGTTTCAGGGAACATGATACCCTCTTCTGCTATGTGCTGGTACTGCATGCACACAGGTGCCCAGGTAGACAGAGGCAAAACACCTGGGTATATAAAATGAAAATAAGGGGTTAGGGATTTAGCTCAGTGGTAGAGCGCTTGCCTAGGAAGCACAAGGCCCTGGGTTCAGTCCCCAGCTCTGAAAAATAGAAAGGAAAAAAAATAAAATGAAAATAAGTAAATCTTATAAAGGGGCGGGATGGGGGAGAACTGGAGACATGGCTCAGTGGTTAAGAGCACTGACTCTTTCAGAGGTCCTGAGTTCAAATCCCAGCAACCACATGGTGGCTCACAGCCATCTGTAATGGGATCCAATGCCCTGTGCTGGTGTGTCTGAAGACAGCTATGGTGTATGCATATATAATAAACAAACAAACAAACAAATAAATCTTAAAACAAAAAAAGGAGGCAGAGACAGGTCATCCAGAGCTACATAGTTTCAGGCCAGCCAGGGCTTTATAGAGAGGCCCTGCCTCAAAACAAACAAACGAACAAACGAACAGGGGCTGGGAAGATGAGTCTGTGGGTAAGAGCACTTGCTGCTCTTGCAGAGAACCCACGGTTGGTTCCCAGCACTCACCTCACTGTAACTCCAGCGCAGGAAATCCATCGCCCATTTCTGGCCAACACTCAGGCCCTCACGCATCCACATAAAATGAAATAATTCAACAAAACTTGAAAAGACATTTTATTTTGAATCCCCTGGGTTAGCATTCCCTCAGGCTCTGCCCCACAGTTACCTGGCAAGAGCTGTTTGCCCCCTCCTCTCTCACATCTTATTCTCTTGCTCTCTGCCCCTTCTCTCCCTGCCCCTTCTCCCTCCCTCCCTGTCTCCCTTCCCTTCTCTCTCCATGTGTTGCTGGCCAACTTCTCCTCTTCTCTGTCTCTTTCTCTCTCTCTTTATCTACTCCCTCAAATCCCCTCCCCATGCCCTAAATAAACTATTTTATACTATGTCCGTTGTATGGCTGGTACCTCAGGGGGAAGGAATGCTTCAACATGGGCCCACAGAGGCACCCCCTTCCACCTCACCATACCTCATCTCTATCAAACATTTCCTGACTCTCTCTTTTTTATAAAGCTCAACACCTTGTATGTCTGTGATGGGAAGAGAAATGGTAGGTATTCATGAGTGCAGGTGACATGGAAGCCAGAAGGTGTTAGGTTCAGGTCCCCTTAATCAGAAGTTACAAGTGGTCGTCGAACTCAGAACTCAGGTCCTCTGGAAGAGGAGCAGAGCTGGCTTTTAACCTCTGAGCCATCTCTCTAGCCTCACTTCCTGCCCTTCCTTTCCAGCCAACTAGACAAAGTCCTTGTATAACAGCCCTGACTGTCCTGGAATATACTCTGTAGACCAGGCTGGCCTCAAACTCCAAGATCTGCTTGCTTCTGCCTCCGAGGGCTGGAATTAAAGGCATGTGCCCCCACTGCCCAGCTCCCCCCTTAAAGACAAGGTCTCAATGTGTAGTTCCAGCTCATCTAGAAATCACTGTATAGATCATATTGGCCTCAAACTCACAGAGTTCTGCCTATATTTGCCTTCAGTTCTGGGACTAAACACATGCATTGCCATGTCTAGTTTTAAATAAAAATTCGTAACATTTTTAAATTTTAAAACAAAAACCAGCCTGGCAGTGGTGGTGCATGCCTTTAATCCCAGCACTCAGGAGGCAGAGGCAGGTGGATCTCTTGAGGCAAGCCTGTTTTACAGAGTGAGGTCCAGGACAGCCAGGGCTACACAGAAAAACCCTGTCTCGAAAAAAAAAAAAAAACGACAACAACAACAAATTACTTAATTGCTTTTAGAGTCTTTATATGAATGTTGTGGTTTGAATGAGAATGGCTCCCATTGGCTCATATATTTGAATACTTGGTGGAACTGTTTTGGGAAGGACTGGGAGGTGTGGCCTTGTTGGAGGAGGTGTGTCACGGCAGGGTGAGCTTCAACATTTTTTTAAAAGATTTATTTAATGTATATAAGTACACTGTCACTGTCTTCAGATACACCAGAAGAGGGCATTAGATCCCATTACAGATGGTGGTTGTGAGCCACCATGTGGTTGCTGGGATTTGAACTCAGGACTTCTGGTAGGGCAGTCAGTGCTCTAACCACTGAGCCATCTCTCCAGCCCAAAGCTTCAACATTTCAAAAGCCCATGCCAGGCCCAGTCTCTCTGTGTCTCTGTCTCTGTCTCTCTCTGTGTCTCTGTCTCTGTCTGTCTCTCTGTCTGTCTCTCTGTCTCTCTCTCTCTCTTTGCCTCTAACTTTCAGTTAAAATATAGCTCTGAGCTACTACTATGAGCCACACCTGCCTGCTGCCACACTTCCTGAGGTGATGAACATGGGCTCACCCTCTGAAACTGTAAGGAAGCCTCCCATTAATACGTTTTAATGTAACTAGGACAATGAATGAAAAATTAACACCCTGTATGAAATGCACAATTAAAATAGCACAGACTGTGTTGTTAGGAGA
This sequence comes from Rattus norvegicus, assembly GCF_021556685.1. NCBI lineage: Eukaryota > Metazoa > Chordata > Mammalia > Rodentia > Muridae > Rattus > Rattus norvegicus. The sequence continues at coordinate 52,475,713 of NC_141541.1, read as the reverse complement.
ATTGTTAGGTCTTGCAGAGGACCTGGTTCAATTCCTAACACCCACATGGTGTCTCACAACTGTGAGATCCAAAATCCCATTGGCGGTGGTGACCCACATCTTTAATTCCAATACTCCGGGCAGAGGCAAATCTTGTTTCTCAGAAAAAGAACCAAACTAACAAAAACAACAACAAACAGAGATTTACATTACAATTCATAACAATAGCAATGGAAATAATTTCATGGGGGGGGCGGGTCTCCACAAAGGAGAGGAACTGCATTAAAGGGTTGCAGCCCTAAGAAGGTTGAGACCTGCTGGGCTAGAATCATCTGAAGTGTGTGCTTCGATTGAGACAACACTTCCATAAACAGACTGTAGGCAAGCCTGTAGGGGATTTTCTTAATTAGTGGTTGATGTAGGAGGGCTCAGCCCATTGTGGGTGTGACTACCCCTAGGCTAAGGATCCTAGGTTCTGTCAGAAAGCAGGCTGAGAAAACCCTGAGGAGCCAGTCAGTAAGCAGCATGGCCTTCTTATTAGCTCATTTTTTTTTTTCAAAGGTAGGAATCCCCTCTGTTCCTTATCAAAACAGTTTAACAGCAAATGTAGATAATAAACTTTTTATTTAGACATATAAGTTATCTTCTGTGGGGGTATTCTATCTCGCCCCTTCTAATGAAAGAGGGCAAATGTTTATATTAATCTTATCCAAAGACTAGACTAACTTAACAGTGACAGACAGAGAAAGCAGAGCCCCTAGGGTAGGGAGTAGAAAACAGTTCCACTTGTAAGCACATTTAAACTTCCTACCAGTGCAGAGACACCTGTTGCCACTTCAGCATTAACTCCTGACTAGTACATGTCAGGGGAAGTCCCAACACGTATTTTAAATAAATTGTTCTCATTAGCTCTTGCACCAAGGTTCCTCACTGGGACTCTGACTCTGGGTCTGTAAGCCAAATTAACCCTTCCCTCCACAACTTGCTTTGGTTATGGTGTTTCGTCACAGCAATGGTAATCCCAAGGCAGCTATTTTAGCCCCATGGTATAACTCCAACCTGGGCTAAATGAGACTTCAAAGTAAGGGAAGGAAATATTAGCCGTGGGAGATGGGTTGGCGGGTGAGCATATCTGTTCTGCGAACATGAGGATCTGAGTTTGAATTCTCATTAAAAGGAAAACCGGGGTTGGGGATTTAGCTCAGTGGTAGAGCGCTTGCCTAGTAAGCACAAGGCCCTGGGTTTGGTCCCCAGCTCCAAAAAAAAAAAAAAAAAAAAAAGGAAAACCAAACAAATCATGATCCCTGCACTTAGGAGGCGGAACAAGGAGTTCTCTGTAAGTGTGAGGCCAGCCTGGTCTACATAGTGAGACCCTATCTCAAAAAAAAAAAAAAAAAAAAAAAAAAGTGATCATGACCACACATACTGTAAGCCTCAGTGTTGGGGGCAGAGACAGAGAGATCCAGGGAACTTGCTGGCCAGTGGAGCCTTAAAGGAACAGCGTGTCCTCCAACTTGCATGGCACATATGACCATATCCTACACAAAGTAAGAGAAGTAAATAAAAGCGGGGTGTACTGAATGATGGGAGGGGAACAGAGAGTGGAGGTGGAGGCCAAACTGGTCAGAGAGTCTGTGTCCTGAGGAAGGGATGTTTTGGAGCTTGGCTTCCTGTGGTAGCAGGAGCACTGTACTAGCAAGCTAACCACTGCACGTACAAGCACCACATCATTCGACTCATACAGGCTCCGAATGGAGATGGCCCTCCCCTGAGTTTAGAATGTTTAGAGATGACCAGTATACATGACATAGGATTTACTACAGTTATAGTTATCATTCTGGTTTTCCCTCTTTGGCTTCTCGTGGTGGTGGTGGTGTTGGTACTGGGAGGAACTCCAGCGTGTCCCGAATTCTAGGCTCTACCGCTAAGCCCCGCCCACTGGCATTATGTACCTAGACATTGTTCTGTGACCTTGGCTGTAACCAGCTTGACAGCAATGAGTGTATTCTAAAGAGAAACTTGTGCCCCTTTGTCTATCAGACTTGGAAGCCAGGGCTGGCCAGGAGGAGAGCCTTATCTTCAGAGAAACATCTACAGCTAGTCAGACACCCTGTAAGACACTGGAGTTCAGGCAATGATGGATCAGTGGTGCACAGGACCACACCTTGACTGGGACTCCTAGACTGTCTTTGTATTAAAGCCCTACAGAAGGACATAACCCTCGCCATCATTTTAGAATAGTGAAGATGGACCCTGGAGGATATCCACTAGATCTTTCCTGATATGCCTACGTTGAATACATCTCTTTTTTCTACTTTTCTCTATTAATTTAGCTTTTTAAATTGGCTCCTGGAAGAAGAGTGGCTGAGTCTGGCTGGTCAGGGCTGCCAGAGATCCGACCCCCTGCTATGTCGTCATCACTCTTCCTCTACAGGTTTTTTCTCACCTCAGATTGGTAGTGAAAAGCAGAAAAAGGCTTAGCAGGGTGCCCAGGAAGTCGAGGAAGTCCTGGGCAACAGAAAAGGCCCCTTCTCAAAAACAAAACAAAACAGTTGGTTTTGTTTTTTGTTTAGTTTTGTTTTGTTTTCCTGAGCCCGGGCCTCACTTTTGTAGCCCTGGCTGTCTGGGAACTCACTAAGTAGACCAGGATGGCCTGTTCCACACCGTGAGTATGATGATAAAGACACGTCCCCGGGCCTCTGCCTCCTAAGAGCTGGGATTAAAGATGTACAGCAGTAACTGTGATCCAGTAATGGGTTATAGTTCACCTTAAAAGGCAAGAATCAAGGCTGGAGGTCTAGCTCAGTGCTTTGAAACTTGCTACAAGGCCCAGGGATCAATCTCCAGCATCACAGCCCAACAGCAAGCAAGAAATGAAAAATCAGAAGGTCATAGTGACTCATGCTTTTTGTATGTTTTTTTTTTTTTTTTTTTTTTTTAGATGGAGGGTCTCTCTCCCTCTGTCTTAGAACTCATTGTGTAGATACACCAGACTGGCCTTGAACTCACAGAGATCCAATTGCCTCTGCTTCCCAAGTACTGGGAATAAAGGTGTGTACCACCAATGCCCAGAGTGACTCACCCCTTTCATCCCAGCACTTGAGGTAAAGAGCACTTGGCTATTCAATCACGAGGACAGGAATTCAGGTTTCAGTAGCCCACAATTAGTGTGTGGCTCCAGCTCCTAGGGATAGGGTCCCTTCCAGCCTTCAAGGGTATCCTCACGCATGTTACATGCATGCACACAGACACCTGTGTATAGACATGTCTTTAAAATTCAGAAGGGAGCAGGGTATAATAATGCACACCTTAATTCTAGGAGTGGGCAGGTCTCTGTGAGTTTGAGGCCAGCCTGGTCTACGTAGTGAGATCCTGTCTTGGAAGGAAGGAAGGAAAGAAGGAAGGAAGGGAGGGAGGGAAGGAGGGAGGGAGGAAGACAGACAGACAGACAGACAGACAGGAAGACAGAAAGTTCCAACTCCTGATTTTGTCTATGTAAGCTAATATCTGTTTTTAGGAAATACTAAGGTGTTTCTAGGTAAAAGGATATTCTGTTGACAAATTACTAAATGACTCATTACAAATGATATACTTTTAAGGGCTGGAGATGTAACTCAGTGGTAAAGCAGTTGCCTGGCTTACCTAAGGCCCTGGATTCTATTCCCATCATTGATCAGCCATCAGTTAATTAAAGAAAACCAGAACAGGGAACTGGATGTGGCAGTATACACTTTTAATCCCAGCACCCTAGGGGCAGAGGCAGGTGGATCTATTTGAATTTGAGGCCAGCCTTGTCTACATTGGGAATTCCTGGATAGAGAGACAGTGTCTCAAACAAAGAAAAAGAAGAGAGAAGAAAAGAAAGGAAAATATCTACTGAGGATTTGTAAGATGAACCAGTGGATAAAGGCACTTGCCCCCAAATCTGACAATCTGAGTTTATCCCTGGGACCCAATGATTGAAGATGAGAACCAACTGCCCCAGGTTGTCCCCCGACCTCCTCACTAGCACCGTGGCATGCTCACATGCATTCACACCCATAAAATAAATGGACTGTAACATATATGTAAAAGCGTGTATAAGGAGCTGAGCATGATGGTACATACCTGTAATCTTTTTTTAAATGATTTACTTTGAATTTTACGAGCAGGGGTTGGGGATTTAGCTCAGTAAAGCGCTTGCCTAGCAAGCACAAGGCCCTAGGTTCGGTCCCCAGCTCCGGAAAAAAAAAAAAAGGTCGAATTTTACGAGCATTGGTCATCTTGTCTCTGTGTGTGTCCGTGTAAGTGTGTTGAATCCCCTGGAACAGGAGTTACAGACAGTTGTGAGCTGTCATGTGGGTGCTGGGACTTGAACTGGGATCCTCTAGGAATAGTAGCAGCCAGCGCTCTTCACCACCGAGCCATCTCTCCAGCCCTGCACATCTGGAATCTTGGGAAGTAGATGAAAGAAGCTCGAGATTTCCCAGCTACTCTCAGTACACAGAGTTCAAAGTCCAGCTGCTATGAGCCTATTTTCAACAAACTGAAAAGAAATATATGTGTATACGTGCATATGTACAGAGACGCTTACGGGCTGAGATATTATAGTTGTACGGTACAGCACTTGCCTAGCACGTACCAGGCCCACCCGTTCCCGGAACTGAGAAAAATAAACGGATAAATGAATAAAAGGTTAATAAGGATGTAAAGTAGATAGCTATAAAGTTTTTTCTGTAAATTTGAAGTTAAAAAAAAAAGGGGGGGTTGGGGATTTAGCTCAGTGGTAGAGCGCTTGCCTAGCAAGCGCAAGGCCCTGGGTTCGGTCCCCAGCTCCGAAAAAAAGAAGAAAAAAAAAAAAACAAAAAAAACAAAAAAAATTTAAACCAGTTTGCTATTTAATCTAATCTCTGCTCTACTACCTACTGAGTCATCCTGTTTTTTTCCTCGTCATTCATTTATTTGTTTCTGTTCTTTTATAGTTTATGTTTTTGAGACAAGATTTCTGTGTATAGCCTCCTGAAACTAACTCTGTAGGCCTTGAACTCCCAGAGATCTGCCTGCCTCTGCCTCCAGAGTGCTGGGATTAAAGGCCTGAATTGCGCCCACACTCCCTGCTCCTTTTTTTTTTTTTTTTTTTGCCTTAAAAAAAAAAAAAAAACCTTTGCTGGTCTAGCAACCTGCACCACCACGCCCCCGCATTTAAACTCCTCCTCCATCCCCTCCATTCCCTAGCCCACCCACCCAGAGATCCTCCCCCTCGAGCCCAGTTTGCTTGGGTAGTTTAGGGTAACCTTGAATTTGTGCTTCCGCCAAGTGTAATTGATTCTAGGAATGTAGCTCGAAATCTGTTTTTAGGGGGTGTGGGCTTCGAACTTGCTCGACAGGCACTCAAGCAGCTGAGCCACATCCGCAGACGCAGGAAAACCTGGTGAGCGCGAGCTGGGTGGATCCTGAGGCAATCCGGAGTGTCTGCAGGGGCGCTGCGCTCCTGACCGTTCCCACCCGCGACTCCCCGCGGTTTGAGGACGCACTTTCCACGCAAGCGAGTCTCTCCGCCTCCTGCACCCCGCACTACTGGTCTCCTCTATCCTTAAAAGTGGACCCCAAAATCCAGGACCGGGACTTCTGGGCCAGCCTCCATGGCCAGGTCCCGGGCTTGTTGGACTGGGATATGGGCAATGAGTGCTTCTTGTCCTTCACCACGTCACACCTGTCGGAGGCCGAGCAGAAACGTGAGTGGGGCTGTGGGGGAGGGGCGCGTGGGTGGCTGCGGCATCCAGTGGGTGGACCGCCTCTGGCTTCCCAGGCTCGCCACTTCACTGGGATCAGGGTCTCGAATCCCACGCAGGCGTGTGTGTGGCCCTACCGCAACTGAGTTCCCAGAGTCCACATATTGTGGGCTACAGCTCATATCCCATCACCCCCAGAACATTCCTAGACCTCATCTGAGCTTTGGCGCTTGCGCATGAGAACTTGGCATGCCGCAGGCTTTAGTTTTCGGTGTGAAAACAATCACTGTTCTCTTTGGGGAGGTAATCCTTGCGTCTTTGGTTGTTGCTATTTATGTTTTTGTTTTGAAACCCAGGTTTGCCTCAAGTCTTAACAGTTGACCTACTGGTGCTCTAGGCATGGGCCACCATCCCGGGATGCTAGCCCACCTCTCGTTTTATCTGTAGTACAAGATGGAGTTAATAGTGCCAACAGGATGGTGGACCTGTTCTTTTTAAGTTTTTCTTCGTCCTTGAACCGAAAGTTCAAGTTTTAGGTGATCACTCTTGTTTTTTTTGTTTTTTTGTTTGTTTGTTTGTTTTTCCTTTTTCTTTTTTTCGGAGCTGGGGACAGAACTCACTCTTGCTTTTAAAGTGTGTTGATTTTTTTTTTCCCAGTGCAAGGTCGTTGGGTTAACGTTACTCTCCCCACTTCAGTTAGTCAGATCTGTCATTTCCACGTCCACATATAAATGTCTTATTCTTCAGAAGCTGAGACTGGAGTGATTGAGCCCAGGAGTTCTAGACCAGCCTAAAGGTGTCTTGTGCAAGGCCCTACTCTTTGTTTCTGGACACGTTTGTGTATTGTTTTGTTTTGAGACAGGTTCTCACCCTTGAAGCATTGGGTTGAGTCCAGAACTCTAGATCAGGCTGGAGTTCCTGGCTTGGGGCTGTTTATCTAAACAGGAAGAGTAGACAGATGTCAGGGCATGGGGTTCTGGGGAGAAGTGTGATTGGTGACACGTGTTGAGTGGCTTTGGTATATGGTTAGAATTTAAGAGTAACAACAGTTGGACCAAGGCTGAATCCAGTGTAGAGACTGAGGAAACAGATAACCATCCCCAAGAAGACAGCCCAGTATAAAAACAGTGGTAGAGCCTACAGAACCCGGCTGATACGGTGTTACAAGGACTGAGATCGAGAGATGGGCAGGAGGGTCTGGAGGTCAGGATTATCCTTGGCTTCAGCAGGACTCAAGGGCTGCTTGGACTAGAAACTATTGCCCTCCCCTTCCCCCAAATGAAGGAATAAAGGGGGTCAACAAAGGGAAATGGGGTAAATCTGATCAAATACATTATTGTGTGTGTGTGTGTGTGTGTGTGAGAGAGAGAGAGAGAGAGACAGAGACAGAGACAGAGACAGACACAATGCCCTAACATTTTCTTTTGTTGTTTTGAGACCGGGTCTCACTGTATGACGGAGATCTTACCATAGGACACATGTGAAAGTCAGGACATCCTATAGGAGTCTGGTCATTCTATTTTGAGGTCAAACTCAAATTGGCAGGCCAGACAGCAAGCCCTGTGACTCACTGAACCATCTCATAGGCTCCAATAGGCTTTTACATCCTCTAAAGGTGCTGTACAATTTTTGCATTCCAAATGTAATCCTTCCACCTCAGACTCGCAAGGGCTGGGACTATATAACCCTATACAAACCCCCTTGGCTTTACTATGTTTTTATGTCCATCAAAATTGTCAGATAAGTTTTTGTGCCCCAAATTCACAATCTTTCTGCTCTCGACTCCTACTACTGGGGTTACAGGTGTGTGCTCTTACAGACAGGTTTATCAATCAAAGTTGTTGTGCCTCTTTTTTCTTTTTTTCGGAGCTGGGGACCGAACCCAGGGCCTTGCGCTTGCTAGGCAAGCACTCTACCACTGAGCTAAATCCCCAACCCCTGTGCCTCTTTTTTTGTTCGTTTGTTGGTTGGTTCTTCAAGACAGGGTTTCTTGGTATGTGATTGCATCCCTGGCAATCCTAGAACTGGCCTTGAACTCAGAGATCCACCAGCCTCTGCCTCCCAAGTACTGGGATTAAAGCCCTGCACCACCATACTGGATAAATCAAATATTTTAACACAATCCAATCCAAATATACATCAACTGGACACTCACATACCATAGGATGATGTCGTAAAGTCATAAACCTTCGAAGCTGGGCACAGTATTACACCAGCAGTCAGAGGCAGACGAGTCTATGAATTCAATGCCAGCCTGGTCTACATAGCAAGTTATAGGCCAGCCAGGATTACATGACGAGACACCCCCCTCCATCTCAATACAGTCTTACACAATATTTTGTCTCTGTTTTGTGGTTGAAGATTGAACCCAGGCGTGTGCCATCTCAAACAAGGGCTTTTCCTGATGAACTGACCCTAGCCCTAAGTCGTCTTCTTTTCATAACAAAAACATGGGGACCAGGCAAGTGGCTCTGTGGTTAAGGAACACTTAACTGTGAGGTTCTGATTTCAAATTCCCAGCACGCGCCTCAAAAATTAGGCATGACTTTCTGTGCCTGTACCCCAGCATTTAAAAGTGGAGGGCACAAGGGTTGGGGATTTGGCTCAGCGGTAGAGCGCTTGCCTAGCAAGCGCAAGGCCCTGGGTTCGGTCCCCAGCTCCGAAAAAAAGAACAAAAAAAAAAACCAAAACAAACAAAAAAAAAGAGTGGAGGGCACTTCTGGTTCAGTGATAGACCTTCCTTAAAAAAACCACCCCCCCAAAAAAAAAACAAAACTAGGGGCAGCTAGATGCTTAGCATGAAAAGGTTTGTGCCACCTGAGTCTCATATAGTGACAGAGAGAGCCAGCCCCTTCAAATTAACTGTAATTTAAGATAGATATATATCTATCTTATATCATATATATATATATATATATATATATATATATGCACTCATACAGGTGCCTGCATACACATTCCATACATATTGGTGTTCTGCCACTCAGAGATGCTTCCACAACAAACATGCATACTCCATATACACACATATACACAAAAACATCATGCTCTATGCCACCACACACACACACACACACACACACAAACCCACAATAAAGACAGTAAAGGCAGACAAGATGGCTTGGCAGGTAAAAGGGTCTGCAGTCAAACCAGATGACCTCAGTGTGGTCACCAGAGCTCCCATGAGGGAGAGAATGGACTCTCGGCAAGCTGCCTTCTGACTTCCACCACTGCATGCTGGCATGTGCCCTCCAACATTCACACAAGTAAATAGAACAGCATATTTACAAAGAAATCTTGCCAGGTGTGTCGGTACATGCCTTTAAGACCTCCCCCGCCAACCCTATAAAGAGAAAGAACAAAAGATTTTGTGCAGTGAAGACACTGCAGTTTAAACCCCGCAGTGGGGGAGTTTAAACTCGGGAGGCAGAAGCAGGTGGTTCTCTTGAGTTCGAGGACAGCCTGGTCTACAGAGGGAGTACCAGGACAGCCACGGCTACACAGAGAGAGCCAGTCTTGAGAAAGAAAGAAAACCCCAAACACTGCAGTTTGTAATGGGAATTCTTACCAGGCTCCTTGGCAGTGTGGTGTGTGCTATGCCTGCGTTTGTCTGCTTTGTTGTCTTGATGAATTGTGTTTTTTGTTTTGTTTTCTTCCTTCCATCCTTCCGTCCTTTCTTTCTTTCTTTATGGTTTTTGGAGACGGGATTTCTCTGTAACCCTGGCTGTCCTAGAATTAGCTCTGTAGACCAGGCTGGCCTGGAACTCAGAGATTTGCTTGCCTCTGCCTCCTGAGTGCTGGGAATAAAGGTGTGAGCTATCGCTGCCTGGCTGGTTTTATTATTATTATTATTATTATTATTATTATTATTATTAATTATTACTACTACTACTACTTCTACTACTACTACTACTACTACAACAACTACTACTACTACTACTACTACTAGTAGTAGTAGTAGTAGTATATTTAATACAGGGTCTCTCTACATAGCTCTAGTTCTCTAGTTGTCCTGGAACTCCAATAGAGATCTTTCTGCCTGTGTCTCCTAAATACTGAGATTAAAGGCACAGGCCACCATGCCTGGCTGTTGTCTTTGTTCTAATTTGGTTCTATAGATTGAAGTCATGCCCAAGTGCTCTGAGCTATCTTCTCAACCAAGGAATTTATTTTTGGGTATTATTTGCATGTGCAGAGACCTTTAACTGATGGCCATAAGTCACCATCTGTAAATCCAAGGCTCTCAGATCTACCTACAGACAGGAACGCCACTGACTGTGACTTCTACTTTCAGTCATACCGACTGTCTAAGGGAGTAACGCACCATTTACTAAGGTCAGGCTAAATAACGAATGACACTTCCGAGCAGGGGCTGAAGAATAGGGCTGAAGGATGTGCCTGATGTGCCGCCATCTTGCTGGCCCAAGCAAATGTGATTTAATTAAAAATATGCTAATCATGAAGTCTGTAATTCTGGGAGGCTGAGGCAGGGGTATAGCAAGTTTGAGGCCAGCCTGGGATGTCAGGAGGAAAAGGAGCAGAGTGGGGAGAGGGTGGAGGAGGGGTGAAGGAAGAGGAGCAGGAGAGAGAGGAGATAACTGAGTTTAAAGTACTTGTCAACAACATCCAGTCTGCATCTCTGCCTTAGAGCTAGCAGAGAAGTCCGATACATAGCCAGATTTGGAAGCCTTGGATTTATGGATGGTAACTCACAGCCATGGGCATGAGATTGTTCAAGGATAGTATAGTATGTGTGGAGTATGAAAAGAATGCAGGAAACTTGAGGTCAGAGGTAAAGAACACCAGCCCCTATAACCTCATACTACCTGGACTTGGCCCACACCTACCCCAAGAGATCTTCAAGGCCGCAGATCCTGGGGTAACAGTGGGAATTTTAGAATATCTTGACTCTCTTTTTGCCAGTTGCCAAATACAGATTCCAAAGAACCGAACCACCGAAACTGCCTTTCCTGACTCTCTCTCTCTCTCTCTCTCTCTCTCTCTCTCTCTCTCTCTCTCTCTCTCTCTCTCGGCCAGTTGCCCTATACAGACTCCGAATCGTTGAACCACCAAAACTGCCTTTGGAAAAAATACCCAACCCTGATAAAGATGGTAAGTAGTGAGTTCTGTGGACAGAATTCTATCTTCTGAACCTTACTCCCCAAAGCCAGTGAACTATGAGATATCTCCCATTCCCCTGCCCAGGCCCAGACATTAAGCCCAATCTGTGGATGTGGGTGAACCCAAACATCGTGTATCCTCCTGGCAAGCTGGAGGTTGCGGTCAAAAAGGAAGACTCGTCGAGCGCACCGCCTGCCTCCCAGTCAGCCCTGAAAGAGGAAGACAGCTGTTCCGAAGCCTCGGAGATACCAGCACAGCAGCCACCGCCTCCTCGCAAGCAGAAGAGGAAGCAGAAGGAGAAACACATTGCCTCTTCCCCTAGCATCTGGGAGGAGGTATGGATGGGTGGGCACAGGGTTGAAACATCAGCAGCCGGGTATCTGAGGGCCAATAAAAGATGAACACGTGTAGACCTGACCTGTACCCTTGGGCTGGGGAGATGGAGTCTAGACCGCTCCCCTATCTGCCACTGCACGTTGAAGCTGAGGCCGAGGAGTCAGGACCAGATCCTACTCTGTGCCCCTCTAGCCTACAGAAGAGGAGGAGGCCAAGGACCGTGATGACAGCTTCTCTGTGGCTCTCCCATCCCTTCCCACAAGGGCCCCACTCCAGAATCGGTGGAGGCTCCGGCAAGCCATCAGCCCAGAGGGGCGGCTCTGGTCCCGCCCCCCTCTTCATTACTTCCATCTCATTGCCTTGGCACTCAGAAACAGTCCCCCCTGTGGCCTCAGCGTGCAGCAGATCTACAACTTCACTCGGTAGGTGCCCAGGGGGCCCTAGAAGGAGGGGAAGGGGAGGGTCAGGGTTTAATAACTTCCAACCTGGCCCTAGGCTGCTGACTGTTTTCCCTTCTGGTTTTATTTCCCTAGGCAAATGTATGCCTACCCAACGTTCAAGAACATAACCACTCCCACCCCTTCACCCCTTAAAATTCAGCCTTCCCTCACATACCAATTCTCCTGGGTCAAGTTGCAGTTTTTCCCACACTGCCCCAAAAGATTAGCCAGAGTAGAACCCAGTATCCCCAACACCTCCCACTCTCTGCCCCTTAGACTGCCCTGCCCCCGCACAGAACCCTGTAACCTCCAAGGGTCAAGGAAGCCTCACTGAGAAGTTGCATTGTATGTGTGCGTATGTGTTATCATTGAAATTAGGGCCTTTTTTTTTTTTTTTTTTGAGGCAAGGAATCACTTTGCGGCTCAGGCTGGCCTGAGTCTTACTTTATGCTAGCCTTGAACTCAGAGACCTACTTGCCACTGCCTCCCAGGTGACAGGGTTTCTGGGTGTAGCCGTGGCTGTTTTAGAACTGACTGTGTAAACCAGGTTGCCTTCAGCATCAGAGATTGACCTCCTCTGCCTCTTTGGTGTGGTGGGTTGGTGGAACTAGGGGTGTGCTGCTCCTGGGTGGTAGAATTAGGGGTGCGCGGGCCACAACCAGCTAACATTTTGCTTTGATAGTCGTGCATGAGTGTGAGGCCTTCCCTGGTATTAGGCAAAGAGCCCGGTGTCTCAGGTTATTTTTTTCCTTGGGTGATTTAATTCTGTTATTGGTTCTGCTTTGTTCCTGCCTTCAAAATCACCAGCCCTCGAGGGAGGGGCAAAGATGAGCCCGAAGTTGGGGGCAGTAAACTAGCCTTAGAAGAATTCCTCAGCCTAGCATGGTGGCACAGGCCTGTGATCCCAGCACTCAGGATTCAGAGGTAGGAAGAAGGCCATGGGTTTAAGGTCACCCACAGCTACCCAGTGAGTTCAAGGTCCATCTGGGCTACATTAGACTGTCTCAAGGACTGAAAGAAAGAAAAAAGCTGAGTTGTGGTTCGTCCAGCAAAATGCAACTCCAGACCCGTCTGTCCTGTTTTACCCTGAGAGGAAGCTGAGACTCTTGGCCCTGGGGAAGAACAAGAACCACAGTGCATCCTCTTCAGAGGCCCCATGCCTTTCTTTACTCTTCCTCCCTGTCCACAGAGAGCACTTCCCCTTTTTCCGGACAGCTCCAGAAGCCTGGAAGAATACAGTTCGTCACAATCTCTGTTTCCGAGACAGCTTTGAGAAAGTGCCGGTCAGTAAGCAGGGGGAGGCCAGCACTCGGCCTCGATCCTGCCTCTGGAAGTTGACTGAGGAGGGACATCGCCGATTTTCAGAGGAGGCCCGCACCCTGGCTTCCACTCGGCTGCAGAGTATCCAGCAGTGCATGAGCCAGCCAGGTGTGAAGCCTTGTCAAGTGCATGAGCCCAGGGGTGGGGGACCTGAGGCCCAGACCCTAGGCTAGATGTGCCTCCCTCAATCAGACTCTAAAGACATCTAAAGGGAGAACAGGAGTGATGAGTTTGTGAGTGAGAGTTTGTGTACAAGGAATAGGGAAACAGGTTGCTGCAGGCTCTGCTCACAGCCCAGAATCCTGGCCCAATGGCGTTCGAGCTGGGTAAAAAGTATGAGGGTTTATCTGCTAAGAGGATTCTACCGTAACGAGCAGAAAGGCTTCAAAAGAGGTAGCGTTGGACCCTTAAGCTCCGTGAGATAGTATAGCAGACCCGGGACAGCAGGTCAAGATTGCAAGCTCCTCTGAACTCTCTTACAGATGTGATGCCCTTCCTCTTTGACCTTCAAGAATAAGAATCAGCCATGCCCTATTAAAGATTCCTTCAGCAACACCTGTGTCTGTGTGTGTGCATGTGATCTCTGAGGATGGGGCTAAACGGGGAGTGGGATTCAGCTCCAAGAATGAAAGTAGAGGTTCTGGAAGCTGGCAGGTGCTAGAGAGGTAGGTAGTAGGTAGGTAGAGGTAGGTAGTAGGTAGGTAGGTAGGTTTCTCCATGGATGAAATGAACCAATTGAAGCTGCATCTGAAGTATAAAGAGGGCTGGAGAGATGGCTCAGCGGTTAAGAGCACTGACTGCTCTTCCAGAGGTCCTGAGTTCAATTCCCAGCATGGTGGCTCACAACCATGTATAGTGGGATCTGATGCCCTCTTCTGGTGTGTCTGAAGACTGCTACAGTGTACTCACATATCTATAAAGATAGGTTTGTTGCAAGGCAGCTTTTGGGTGAGTTCACTGATCTCACAGGTGAAGGTCGGAAGTCACACATCTGGGCTAAAAGCAAAGGGGTTTTTACTGGCTAGGGCTGGGATTGTATCCATATAAGGTAAAGAGGGCGAACTGGTTGGGTAGCTGGGAATGTGGAGAAAGGGAGAGATGACATGTTAGCCCAGAGTTTTCTTGTAGCAGAGTTGAGGGAAGAGCGATTGGGAGTTCTTAGCTTGGGCAGAGGGTAAGCAGGGGTTCCAATCAAACATCCGAGCCTCTTTGGGTATAAGGGCACTGATTCAGATCTGATTACTTCCTGCTGAAGAGGGACGAGGAGGGATGGGAGAGATGGGAGTTGGTGGGTCCATGAGGGAGCAAGGGAGGTATGAGTGTAGAAGCAAATGCGTGTGTGCGCATACACACATTTGTTTAATAACCAGGTCATTCATGGTAATATGTGCCTCTGATGCCAGCATTTAAAAGGAACAGTCCGGAGGGCCAGGAATTCAAGGCTGGTTTTTATTTTTCTTTTTTTTTCGGCGCTGGGGACCGAACCCAGGGCCTTGCGCTTGCTAGGCAAGTGCTCTACCACTGAGCTAAAATCCCCAATCCCTCAAGGCTGTTTTTAACTCTATGATTTAAGGCTAGCCTGGTCTTTTATTTCAGAACAGGTAGGAAAGTTAATTTTATCTGAACCCTTATTTTCCCAATTTCTTTAACTTTAGTTGCAGTCTCCTGTATAAATACCTTCCTACCCTCAGGTCAGTTTTCCTGAGGTTTACCTGGTAAAAGGGCAGAAGTGTTCTTTTGTTTTTCAATGATTTATTTAGTTCTATTTATGTCTGTGTGAGGGTGTCCGATCTCCTGGATCTGATATGTGAGCTGCTGTGTGGGTACTGGGAATTAAACCCAGGTCCTCAGGAAGTGCTCTTACCCACAGAGCCATCCCACCAGTGCACACGAGCACACACACACACACACACACACACCCTTTTCAGACAGCTTTACCATGTGACCCTTGCTAGCTTAGAACTTGACCTCAAATTCAGAGATCTGCCTGCCTCCTGAGAGTTAGGATTAAAGGCATGTGCCACCATGCCAAAGTCTTTTGTATGTTTAAGTCTCTAGCCAAGGACAGTCTTGAACTCTTGACCATCTTGCCTCTGCATCGGTGGCCAGAAGTAGTACTTGAATTGAAGATGGTTGGGTAGGGAGTAGATGACTTTCAGTGTGGAAGGTGGAGGGAGTGGAATCAGTAGGTCACAGTCATGAACATGGGGTAGTGAGAGCTGGACAAGGAAGCTCCTTTCTGGTGCTCATATCTAAGGTTCAAGATCAACCAGGAAGTCTGTGATGATGAGTAAGAGAAGGGGGAAGCTGGAGACTGCAGCTTAGGAGCTGATGAGCGAGCAGGAGAAGAGCTGTCTCCAGTTAAAGGTAATGAACTTGGCTGTGTAGCAAGTCCCAGACCAGCCCGAACGACACAGTCAGACCCAGTTAACACCAACACTCAGGAGGCGGAGGCAGAGACAGGTGAATGTCTGTAAATTCCAAATCTGTCATGGCTACATAGTGAGACCCTATAAAAAACAAGGAGCCATGCAATGTTGGCATGTGACTCTAAAGGGAATTTATTAGAGTGGCTTACAGGCTGTGGTCCCAATGACTGTCTATAACCAGAAAGTCCAAGAATCTAACAGTTGTTCAGTGCTTGGATGTTTTCTATGGTCTTCAGTATATGCTGGAATCCTGAAGCAGTAGTCCCTAATGCTAATGAAGGAATGAACTTGCCAATGAGAGTGCAGGCAGGCAAAGAGCAAGCTGCCTCCTTTCATGCCCATGATAAGCTGCCAGCAGAAGGTACGGCTTATAGTAAAGGTGGATCTTCCCTGAGGGTCAAGATTAACCCTCAATTCTGTGAATGATGAGCAGGAGAAGAGGGAAGCAGTGGTGTGGAAGGCCTTTCATGCCAGCATATTGGAAACCGAGGCAAGTGGATTTCTGAGTTCTAGGACAGCCAGGACTACACAGAGAAACCTGCCTTGAACCCACTTCAAATTATTAAGAATAAAATCCCTCACAGGTGAACCCAGCCAGTTGGGGTTTAGTTAATTCCAGACATAGTCAAGTTGACTAAAGAAGCCATCACAACCCCACCCCTCGCCAGCTTGACGCAGTCATATCTCCTTGTTTATGCCATGCTTAATTTCCAAAGGAAAACAATAACCAGGTCATAATTATGCCAAACACGATGTAACCATCTCATACAATTGCCAATGCTTTATCTATCTAACCAGGCCACGATTCCAGTTAATAATATAGATGCAACTATTACTCATACAGCCGCAAAGGTTTTAAGTTTTAGAATAGGGGTCCATGTTCCATGAGGGACATTCTCTTAGTATCTCAAACAAACATGATAACCATGGATAGTCTCTTTTTTTTTTTTTTTTTTTTTGGTTCTTTTTTTCGGAGCTGGGGATCAAACCCAGGGCCTTGCGCTTCCTAGGCAAGCGCTCTACCACTGAGCTAAATCCCCAACCCCATGGATAGTCTCTTAATTGATGTTACATTACATGATAGAGATGGAAAGAACACAGATAGCCATTCAAGTACATATGACAGAACCACTCCTGTCACTTATAATCTTTCTGCAACTGGTCAAATGTTCTTAGCTGGTATTTAAGACTACCTTCCTCAACCACCTATTCTGTATTTCCTCCCCTGTCAGCAAACACCTCAGCAGGTCTTGACTTTTTCTGGAGGAGTGATCCATACCTTCATTCCTGAAGGATCTGTGTCGCTTGTCACCCTGCCTGGGCTAGGTTATTGTAGTTTCCCATTGCCTTTAATCACAGGTTGATAAGATGTCACCAAGAGATGCCCTATTAGATTCCCTGCACTCCAAACATAATCTTTCTTACTCCCATTGTGGAGAAGCAGTTCAAATTTCCTCATGGCAATGTATCAGTCACACCTCCTAACACTGTTATTCCTTTCTTAGCCTGTAGGTTTAAGGGCATTAGAAGCCCAAAGTGGCCAGGAGGAATCTGAGCTTCCAATTCAATGGAACGTTTGTTGTGGCTCCTTGAAGGAGTGCTCCCCACTCTGGAACCAAAAATTCTAGACCAGCAGAACAGGAACAGGAAGCAAAAAATCTAGTTGAGGGCTGGAGAGATGGCTCAGTGGTTAAGAGCACTGACTGCTCTTCCAGAGGTCCTGAGTTCAGTTCCCAGCAACCACATGGTGGCTCACAGCCATCTGTAATGGGATCCGATGCCCTCTTCTGGTGTGTCTGAAGACAGCGACAGTGTACGTACTAGATCCTTCCAAATAAAATGTATGACCATATATACTACCCACTGTGAAGATTTCCCTTCACCAGTACTTTTCAGGATTGTTCCAGAAAGGGGCTGTAATGCCACAGCTGTCCACTTCTTGGCTGTGTCTGCATAACGTGCAGAGCCATCAGTAAACCAGCTCCTAGCCTTCTCTTCCCCAGTCACCTGATGTAGGACCCACCCCACCCACCAGGCTATAGCTACATCCTTGGCAGCAGATGGCAGACATTGTGACATGAGTAGAAACCATAGGCATTCATTCAGGCAGCTTCTTTATGTACCTTGCTTGTGCCTTCAGGACCTGCTTGGACCCAATCACATATATATCACTTCCATTCGATAATAGATTACTGCTGTGCAAACCCTGCTTTATGACTTGATGGGTCAGATAACACTCGTCTCATGATGGACAAGCTCAGACCACATAGTAACTTGATAACCCACTGTCAAACATTCAGCTTCCACTAAGGCCCAATAGCAGGCCAAGAGTTGTCTCTCCAAAGGTGAATAATTGTCTGCAGATGATGGCAGAACCTTGCTCCAAAATCTCAAAGGTCTCTTCTCTGATTCATGTATAGAGACCTGCGAATGTAGCCACAAACAGCATCCCTATCTGCCGCTGACATACTATTGGGTCTGTCGTTACGGTCTAAGTGGTAGAGCAACCGGCATAGCAGCCTGAAATTGTTGAAGAGCCTCTGCCTGTTCCGGGCCTCTTCAAAGCTGGCAGATTTCTGAGTCATTTGCTATATGGGCCAAAGGAGAACACCCAGGCCACTAAACACTGTGTTTCTTTCTTGGTGGTGTGAGGGGTGCAAAGGTGCTATAACTTAGAAGTACATTACTCATCTCAGACGTAATATATCTGCATGCTCCACACCACTGGGCTCCTAAGAATTTCACTGAGGTAAAAGGCCCTTGAAATTTGGTTGGTTTAATTTCCCATCCTCTGATGCACATAAATTACCAACAGAGTGGTTGCTACCTCCTGCTCACTTGGTCCAGTCAGCATCATGTTCTCTCTTTTTTTTTTTTTTTTTTTCCTATTCTTTTTTTTTGGAGCTGGGGACCAAACCCAGGGCTTTGTGCTTGCTAGGCAAGCGCTCTACCACTGAGCCAAATCCCCAACCCCAGCATCATGTTCTCTTAGAGTGAATCAATGTGATATTTTGTGGAAGAAATGGACAATCAAGTTCCCTTTGGACTAGGTTATGACACAGGGCTGGAGAGTTAATACGTCCTTGAGGTAAAACTGCAAAGGTATACTGCTGGCCTTGCCAACTGAAAGCAGGTGGCTTATAGTGGTTCTTATGGCCTGGTATCAAGAAAAGGGCATTTCGGGCTGGAGAGATGGCTCAGTGGTTAAGAGCACCCAACTGCTCTTCCAGAGGTCATGAGTTCAATTCCCAGCAACCACATGGTGGCTCACAACCATCTGTAAAGAGATCTGATGCCCTCTTCTGGTGTGTCTGAAGACAGCTACAGTGTACTTAGATATGTAATAAATAAAAATAAATCTTTAAAAAAAAAAAAAAAAGAAAAGGGCATTTCCTGGACCAATAGCTGCATAGCAGGTACCAGGAGAGGTGTTCATCTGCTCAAGTAAAAGCACCACGGCTGGTACAGCAGCTGCAATCTGAGTTACCACTTGATTGAATTATCAGCAGTCAACTGTCATTCTCCACAACCATTCTGTCTTCTGCACTGGCCAGATAGGAGAGTTAAAAGGAGATGTGGTGGGAACCACCACCTTGTATCTTTCAAGTCCTTGATGGTGGCACTAATTTCTGCAATTTCCCCAGAAATGAGTCACTATTTCCTTTGGCAGAGGCAACTCTAAAGGCTTCCAGTTAGCCTTCCCAACCATAATAGCCCTCGCTCCACAGGTCAGGCGACCAATGTGAGAATTCTGCCAACTTTTAAGCACATCCATCCCAATTATACATTCTAGGATTGGGGAAATAACCATAAAATGAGTTTGGAGACCTACCGGGCCTACAGTGAGTCAAACATCAGCCAATACTTCATTAATCACCTGACTTCCATAAGACCCTGCTTTAACAGAAGGGCCACAATACTTCTGGGTATCAACATTAATTCAGATCCAGTACCCAGTGGATCCCAAAAATTCTGATTATTTTCTTGCCTCCAGTGTAAAATTATCCTTGTAAAAGGGTGTAGGTCCCTGTGGAAAAGGACCAAAGAAGTGATAACATTAAAACTTTAGTATTTTATCAAGGTTCCCCTTCCTGAGAGGAACCTGGCTATCTCTTCATTCTGGGTCTGCAAACTGACTCAAGTCTAGAAACTGGTTCATGGGCTGAGATTCCCTGTCGTTGCTACCCGGTGTAATCTTTCTTTCATTTATTTGAGAATTTTTCTACTTATAGACAATAAAAAAAATAGACTTATCTATTTCATGCCTGGAAATACCATGATTGATTAGACAACATCAAAGGATCACAGAGATCATGCTACCATAAATATCACTTTGCTTGAAGCCAGGCAGTGGTGGCACTCAGGAGGCAGAGGCAGATGGGTCTCTGAGAGTTTGAGGCCAGTCTAGTCTATAGATCAAGTTCCAGGACAGCCAATGCTACACAGAGAAACCCTGTGTTTAAAAATTAAGGAAATAGAAATAACTTTGCCTGTGCTGATCACTACGGGTTAGGCCTCTATGGACATTACTTTGTCTATGTCTATTATAAGAACTATGGTCATATTGCCTTTGGCAATTCAGTGTTGTCACCTGGCCCCTGACATCTCCAGGCCCAATTAAACCCTTTGCATAATTCATCCAGCTGAGCACTAGTGTCTCATCTCCAACACTAAAGTCTGGCACAAAAAAAAAAAAAAGCAACAACAAAGTTCTTCAAATGTGCTGGCACTCCGTCATGTCTGTGAACAGACACCATGACCAAGGCAAGTCTTGTAGGGACAGCATTTAATTGAGGCTGGCTTACAGGTTCAGAGGTTCAATCCATTATCGTCAAGGTGAGAGCATGGTAGCATCCAGGCAGGCATGGCACAGGAGGAGCTGAGAGTTCTACGTCTTTATCCAAAGGCTGCTAGGAGAAGACTGACTTCCAGGCAGCTAGGATGGGGGTCTTAGAGCCCAGTGACACACCTACTCCAACAGGGCTACACCTTCTTATAGTGCCACTCCCTGGGCCCAGCATATACAAACCATCACACACCATTTTGCTTCATATAAGATTAGTGAAGGGCATGTCTTCTGGGCATTATCATTGTGGACTATTAGGTTTTACACAGTGTACCCTCTCATTGTAAGTTCCCTGAGCCTTGAGATCACCTTACCAACACTAAGCCAAGGGATATCAGGGATCTCCGACTCCTTCTCAGTAGGCCGTCTTTTGACAAATGCTTCAGTCAACCTTCCAAACAAACTTTTGAGAACTTTTTTCAACTGTGCCAGCTTCCATATTAAACCTAGATTCTTCACCCAGTAGCCCCATATCAATAAACTCAGCCTGGCCCAGTTTTATGTTCCTTCCACCGTTAACCCACACCCTTAAAAGCCATTCCCATACATATTTCCTAGACT
The DNA here is from genome assembly GCF_021556685.1 of Rattus norvegicus. NCBI lineage: Eukaryota > Metazoa > Chordata > Mammalia > Rodentia > Muridae > Rattus > Rattus norvegicus. The sequence goes on along the minus strand of NC_141541.1, from coordinate 52,454,970 downwards.
TCTGCTTGAATGAATTAGTAAACTTGTTAAGCTCTTTTTTTTTAAAGATTTATTTATTTATTTTATATATGTGAGTACACTGTAGCTGTCTTCAGACACACCAGAAGAGGGCATCAGATCTTATTACAGATGGTCGTGAGCCACCATGTGGTTGCTGGGTTTTGAACTCAGGACCTCTGGAAGAGCAGTCAGTGCTCTTAACCACTGAGCCATCTCTCCAGTCCCCTATTAAGCTCTTTAGTAGTATATTGGACCTCTTCTTGGAGCACACTTTCTATCTTCTCTTCTAGGAGTCTGCTTAGCCTTAAGCCTGGTTACGGGTCTAGAAAAACTGTTGATGGACCCTGAAGGACACCAGTATTGTCTTGCTTGGCATCTCTTTCAGATAAAGTCAATGATGATTTAGCAGACAGCGAAGGAATAATTTCTTCAGTCAAGGGTAGAAAAGCAGTATTTCGGGGCTGGGGATTTAGCTCAGTGGTAGAGCGCTTACCTAGGAAGCGCAAGGCCCTGGGTTCGGTCCCCAGCTCCGGAAAAAAAAAAAAAAAAAAGAACAAAAAAAAAAAAAAAAGAAAAAAGAAAAGCAGTATTTCAGGTGGGGCTAGAAGTACCTGTTTGCTAAGGGTAGAGAGACTACTTTCTCACATGAGATAAACCCTTGAGAATCTGAGGATTCAAAGTTCTCAGCTTCAATAGGGCCCTCTCACAGAGCTCCATCCCGAGTTACAGGATTTCATTCTTTATCAGTTAATGAACTTACTTTAACCACAGCCAGCCTCCGAGTCAGTCTGGGATTTGACTTTTCTTGGTAATTCAGTCAATCTTATAAAGAGGGCTTCATTTGATTTTCCACAACTTGAACTCTGTGGCTCCCGGAGAGAAGACTCTTTTCCAGGACAGAACTAGAAAACTTTAGACTGTTTATGCACATCTGGAATGGGTCAGTTTTATCATGGAGTTCACTGTTGTCCTTCGCTGGATTCTGAGATGGTAGAAGCTGGTTAATTTTATTACAAAACATACCATTTTCCTTTGTCAATTTACCTATAGATGTTAGGAGCATCATCATTTTCCTTATTTTTCCCACACAGAGTCACCAAATCTGTTGCTTCACACAATGAGTGACGCAGGATAAATTGAATGAAAAAAAAGGAAATAAAAAGGGGACATGACTGCTCCTAGGTTTAGAGGAGGAGAAAGGTTATTGTCCATAGGAAGGAGAGCAGAGGCAGAGAGAGGTGGGAGTCTAGAGTGAGCATGACCCTGAGCTGAGCCATGTCAGACGTGGGAGGGGAGAGCCAGGAGACTAGGAGACCAAGAGAACAGAGGGAGAGGGAGATATAAAAGACTGACGCAGTCAAAACAGCCAGATTCTATAGGGAAGAGCTGCTGGAGGAAGGGCAGCCCAGCTCTGGGACTAGAGAGTTCAGGGTAGGGGGTGGAGGATGCTGGCCATTTTTGGTGACTGTAGGGACTGAGAGATACTGGGAGAACCAGTGGGCCAGGTCTGCTTTGATATGTAAAGTAGGCACTTCAGCCATTTGTCCTGGGTTTGAAACCTAACCATAATTGTCTCCTTAAATTTGTAAAATAAGCCTGGCAGTGGTGGTACAGGCCTTTAATGCCAGCATCCCAACACTCAGGAGGCAGAGGCAGGTGGCCTTCTGTGAGTTCCAGGCCAGCCTGGTCTACAAAGCAAGTTCCAATTCCAGGACAGCTAGGGCTACACAGGGAAACCCTATCTTGAAACACCAAAAAGAAATTAAGAAAGAAAGAAAGAGAGAGACAGAGAGAGAGAGAGAGACAGACAGAGAGAGAGAGAGAGAGAGAGAGAGAGAGAGAGAGAGAGAGAGAGAGAGAGAGAGAGAAATTCCTCACAGGTGAATTCAGCCACTCACTGGGTTTTAGTTAATGGCAGATGTAGTCAAGTTGACAACCAAGGTACTCATCACAGGTAGTAAGGGGTGCAGATGGAACACAACACAGTTTTGGGGGCTTGTTGGCTTTGAAACCCCCAAGAACATTTTAGCATTGTAAGCCCTTAAGAGGGGAATCCTCATAGGTGCGGCTATGGGAAGATACAGGAGGAACGGTACTGAGGCTGCAGCTGGAGATAAGGACAGACCTAGTATTACAGGGTCTTCAAGAGATGGGAGCAAAGAAACCGACAGGTTCAAGTCTTACCTGTTGCTGACATTTGGTCAAATGTTTTTGAATTCCAAATCAAAATGGGTTCATTCAGGCTGGAGAGATGGCTCAGAGGTCAAGAGCACTGTCTGCTCTTCCAGAGGTCCTGAGTTCAAGTCCCAGCAACTACATGGTGGCTCACAACCATCTGTAATGGGATCTGATGCCCTCTTCTGGTGTGTCTGAAGACAGCTACAGTGTACTTACATATAATAAATAAATAAATCTTTTTTAAAAAATGGGCTCATTCTGATTAACAAAATATGAGACAGTGAGCTGATGGGGAGGGAGTGAGAATTTGTCACCTGAGGCTCCTTTGCTCTTGAACATCTAGAGAAGGAAAGACACCTGCAGTGTAGCAGTCCAGGAAGCTACAAGGCTCAGCAGGGCTGTGGCTGTCCTGGCCACCTCAGGCTCTGGTCCCACAAAGGAACATGAGGCAACTCTCTGAGCCCTGAGTTTTGCCCATGTGCTGTGGCATGTGTACACAGAAACAATAAAGAACTGCCTTGTCTGTTTTTTTTTTTTTTTTTTTTTTTTGAGAGTTTCTTCATGTAACCCTGTTTGTCCTGGAACTCACTCTGTAGACCAAGCTGGCCTCAAACTCACAGAGATTCACCTTCCTCTGCCTCCTGAGTGCTGGGATTAAAGTTGTGCACCACCACTTGGAGAAATGTTATTTTGTGTGTGTGTGTGTGTGTGTGTGTGTGTGTGTGTGTGTGTGTTTGCACATGCACATGTGCACCTGAGTGCAAGTGCCTAACTGAGGCCAGAGGTGTTAAATTCCCTGGAGCTAAAATTATGGGGAAGTGGTGAGCCAGCCAAGGTGGGTGAGTGCTGGGAATCAAATTCTGGTCTTCTAGAAGAGCAGTAAGTGCTCTTAACAACTGAGCCGTTTCTCCAGTGCCGCCAGTAGATGGTTTTTAAAAGATACCAGGCCAGGTGTAGTGTCTCATGCCTGCAATTCTGGTACTTGGAGGCTAAGTGGGGCAGATTGCTAAAAGTTCTGGTTGTAGCCAGAGTGAGATTCTGATCTCAAAAAAGGGGGAGCTCTGGGGTCCGGATGTGGCTCTGCTGGTGAGCTGCACACAAAGTCCTGAGCTTGATTTGCAGCACCACGCAGAACTGGTGGGCTATACCTGTAATCTCAGCTTTCTGAGGTGGAGGCAGGAGGATCAGAAGGTTCGAGCTCACCAGCTGGGTAGTGGTTGCAGGCTTGCTAAGATATAAGATGTTGTCTAGAAATGAGCAGATAAATAATAATAAAAGGAATGTTGTGGAGTTTAAGGCTTATCAGGTCCCCAGATACCCAGCGTGCATTCAAAAGCCCTATCTCCCCCTGGACTGATCTGCCTGTCCTGTTTGACATTTCCGCACCCACGACTGGGTCCTCAGAAGCCCTTGCCTGTGATTCCTCTCCAGAGACTCCCATGGGTGTGACTGCCTCCTGAGCATGGGTCCATGACGGGGCTCTCTTGTTTGCACTAAAGTGGTCTCCATCTTTCCTTGCCCACCTTGCTGGTTGTCTGCCCTGAAGTAACTCTTACCTCCTTGTTCTGAGCCTGTCTCAGATAAGGCTTTCGTATTCTGATCAGGAAAATGAAGCCTTTTCTTAGACTGGGAAAGGATGCAGTAGTGTGCCTAGTATAGAACCTGGTTCTTAGTGGGAGCTAAAGACTGTCTTTCTGTTCTCTGTGACTTCTGCTTCTTCCGGGACACTGATGGACTAATTGTGGCCTGGATCTGCTTCTAGTCCCGGATGACTCCTACTGATAACTGGGACATATGTGTTGCTTAGCAACTTTTTATTTTTGTCTTTGACACCCCCCCCCCCTTGCCGGTCTGAGTGAATAACCTGTCCTGAATAGAGCCAGGCTTTTGGCACAAGTTTTCTTAACATCTCTAGGCCTGTTTCCTCCATATGTAAAAGGGGGATAATGAAATAAAGCGGAGATTTGATTTGAGAACGAAATAAGATCATGGAAAGGGCATCGTCTGGTGCAGTAACGAGAGGGACGCCTAATCTGATCAGACGCCATTCTAGGTGTGCTTCTGGATTTAATGCAGCCCAGCAGCTTATGGGGCGGGTATCTTCTCCATTCCTTCTTGCTGCTGCCTTGTCTGTACATGGGTGCTTAGTTGGTTATATATACATATATATATATATGTGTAATATATTATATATTTATATTGTATAAATTATACATAAGCATTTGTTTAGTTAAAGTGTGTGAGAGCGTGAGCAAGTGCACGTGAGTGTACACACATACCACAGTGTGCTAGAGGACAATCCTAGGGGTGGACACTGTCCTTCCACAGTATGTTTTCAGGGACTACACTCAGGCCTTCAGGTTTGGCAGTAAGCTTCTTTATCCACTGAGTCATCTCAGCAATTCACATGACCAACTTTCTGAGAACAGGGTATCATGTGTCCCCGACTGGCCTCGAACTTAGTAAGTATCTGAGGATGACCTTGAACTCCTGATCACCTTGCCAAGCCTCGAAGTCTAGGATTATAGGTGTATGGTACAAGACAGTTTTCATTGGGCTGAGGATTTAGCTCAGTGGTAGAGCGCTTACCTAGGAAGTGCAAGGCCCTGGGTTCGGTCCCCAGCTCCGAAGGGGAAAAAAAAAAAAAAAAAAAAAAAAAAAAGACAGTTTTCATTGTTGTCTCATTTTTAAGATACCATCTTCCTATGTACCCCTGATTGTCCTCCGACCTGCATACGGGTGCCATGGTGCACATGCCCACGCTCTTATAGACATCAGTTACACACATTCACAGTGTTATGTAAAAAGTGAAAGCTGATCTGGAGAGACAGCTCAGCAGTTAAGAACAGTGGCTGATTTTTCTAGAGAACTTGGGCTCTAGTCCCAGCATCCAGGAAGCAGCTCACAAACCTCTGGAACTCCATCCTCGGGAATTTGACCTCTAACAGCATTGCAGAGATGTGGTACGCAAATATTCGTTCAAAAAAAAAAATCAAAGTTTAAAAATTAGCACCACCGTGCTGGCGTATGCCTTTAATCTCAGCACTCCAGAGGCAGAGACAGGTAGATCTCTGTGAATTGAGACCAGCCTGGTCTACAGAGTGAGTTCCAGGATAGCCAAGAGAAACCCTGACTGGAAGAACTAAAGTAAATAAAATAAAACTTCAAAAAAAAGCAAATAAAAATCTATATTCTGGTTCTAATTTTACAATTAAATAAACATATTTTTTTTCTTTTTTTTTTTTCGGAGCTGGGGACCGAACCCAGGGCCTTGCGCTTGCTAGGCAAACACTCTACCACTGAGCTAAATCCCAAACCCCAAATAAACATATTTTATTATCTCATTTTTAATTACGTGTATGGAGATATGCACATTCATCGAGGTGCTAGTTGGAGCTGAAGTTGTAGGCAGTGTGTGGTCTGCATGTGGCTTGGGTGTGGGCAACAGAACATGGGTTCTCTTTTTTTTTTTTTTTTCCGGAGCTGGGGACCGAACCCAGGGCCTTGTGCTTGCTAGGCAAGCGCTCTACCACTGAGCTAAATCCCCAACCCCCATGGGTTCTCTTAAAGAGCAACAAATGCTCTTAATCCCTGAGCCATCTCTTCAGCCTTTAAACAAATTCTTCAAAGTCGGTATTGGGAATGTGGATGAGAAAAATAAGGTAGTTAATACAACGAAAAGCATTTCTTCCTGTCCATTTGAATATCATCCCTGTTTGAGTCGACTTACCCGCAGGTGTCTAGTCATCTCACACTGTCAAGTACAGCATTACAATTGCTCATCGCAATATCTTTGTTAATGTTTCTCCCCTCCTTTTTTTAAGTTAACCCAGCTAGGGAATTACAATGAAATTTGATTGGATTTCCTCTTATCAAGACGTGGTCTCGGGGTTGGGGATTTAGCTCAGTGGTAGAGCGCTTGCCTAGGAAGCCCAAGGCCCTGGGTTCGGTCCCCAGCTCCAGAAAAAAAAAGAACCAAAAAAAAAAAAAAGACGTGGTCTCATGTAGCTCAGGCTGATCTTGAACCCCTACACTGTTCATAATGACCTTCAACTCCTGGTCCTCTTGCCTACACTGGCCAAGTGCTAGGGTTACAGGTAAAAATCGCCACACTTGGCTCTAGAATAAGCTTTTAAAGGTTACATGTGTGGTAGGTTATTCTGTCAGGAAGATTCCTTTCAGAGAAGTGTTTACTCGAGCCAGCTGGGTGTGGGGGGTGTTGTGGGGGTAGGGGTGGGGGTGGGGGTGGGGGTGGGGGTTTGGGTGGGGAGAGGGCCTACGGCTGAGGAGGTAGAGAGCCACTACATTAGCAGGAGAGAACATATGCCTCCATCCCCCAGGGGTTCCTTCATCCTTCTGGCAACCAGGGAGGACAACACAAGGGGATAAATGTCCAAGTCAGCAGAGCCTACCATGGGGTCGGACTGGAAAACCCATAGACTTCTTTTTTTTTTTTTTTTTGGTTCTTTTTTTCCGGAGCTGGGGACCGAACCCAGGGCCTTGCGCTTCCTAGGTAAGCGCTCTACCACTGAGCTAAATCCCCAGCCCCACCCATAGACTTCTTGATTTAGGTGCTGGAGATGGAGAAGTCACAAAAATCATGAGCCCTCATTTTGAAGAAATTTATGCCACTGAACTTTCTGAAACAATGATCTGGCAGCTCCAGAAGAAGAAATACAGAGTGCTTGGAATAAATGAATGGCAGAATACAGGGTTCCAGTATGATGTCATCAGCTGCTTAAATCTGCTGGATCGCTGTGATCAGCCCCTGGCATTGTTAAAAGATATCAGAAGTGTCTTGGAGCCCACCCAAGGCAGGGTCATCCTGGCCTTGGTTTTGCCCTTTCATTCCTATGTGGAAAACGTAGGTGGCAAGTGGGAGAAACCATCAGAAATTCTGGAAATCAAGGGACAGAATTGGGAAGAGCAAGTGAATAGCCTGCCTGAGGTGTTCAGGAAAGCTGGCTTTGTCATCGAAGCTTTCACTAGACTGCCATACCTGTGTGAAGGTGACATGTACAATGACTACTATGTTCTGGACGACACTGTCTTTGTTCTCAGACCAGTGTAAACATGTGGAGGCCCAAGTCTTCAGAGTCACCCCTGGAATCTGCCCTCCAGAAGAGGAGGTGCATCCAGTGATGTGAGGGGGACCTCTGGGGACTGTCATTCTCAGTATCGTGTAGGAATTTAAAAAGCCAAAATACTAATTCTTTTTTTGTAGTGTGTAAGGGAGTATTTTTAAAAACAAAACCCAACTGTTTGTGTATTTTTAATCAATTCTTTTTTTTTTTCTTTCTTTTTTTCGGAGCTGGGGACCGAACCCAGGGCTTGCTAGGCAAGCGCTCTACCACTGAGCTAAATCCCCAACCCCTTTAATCAATTCTTTACTCAGAATCGCACTCCAATGCAGGTCACTCTCCAATTATGATGGAAGATATTTTTTATACTTAATCGCTGTAGGGACTCATTCCCAGACAAAGCAATAGTCATGATGTCATGGAACCGATAAATGGATTGTTTTTAATAAATGAAGACTGGCAATAAAGCTGTCCATTCAATTCCAAATATTAGTTATAAAGTAGAACCATTGATAACTTTCATGTTTAGAAACTCCTTCTCTTACTATTCAAAAAGTGTTTTTAATCATGCTAATAAATGTTTTCGGAAATGAAAAAAAAAGACCTCACTGTTGGCTCTGAAGAGTCACTTCTGTAGCAAGCAGATGCCATATTCCTGGGAAGCAGAAAGGAGTAATTAGCTCTGACTGCAGAAGCTGGAGGTTTCTCACAGGAGGAGACGCTAGTTCTGAGTGTTTTCCAGGTCTGTAAAACAGTTCATTCATTTCCACAGGTATCCTAACCTAGCCCTGCTCAGTTGGTATCAGCTTATGTTCCAAGGAAACCTAGGTACAGGCTAGGGAAGAGCAGAGGTGGGATGGGAAAACATGGACTACAGCTGTGCATGAGCTATGTCCAGATGTAAACGTAATTCTCGGGAGGTTTCTACACCCCCCAAATAGTTGCAGGGCACTCCCATGGCCACTCTAGTCCAGTTTTAGCTCCCAAGTAAATGACACAGAGACCTGGTGTTTTTATTAGCAAGCTGCTGGTACTATGCTTGACAGGTTATCCTAACCCTGTAAGACTGCCTGTTTTCCAGCCACATGTTCCTTTACCCTCTGAGTCTTACCCACTTCGCTCGTCTCCACGTGTGTCCCCATAGCGGCTCTCTCATGGTGACCTCATGGCAAATCCTCCTGGTCCCTCCACACCTATCCTTCCTCTCCTTTTCTTCTTCTTCCCCAACCCCGTCTCCTCTCTCTTTAGGATCCTTCATTAGGCTCAGATGTCTGTCTCCTCTGTCTTCTCCCACCCAGCCATAAACTGATCAGCTCTTTATTAACCAATCAGAAATGATGGAAAACAATTTTTACACATCATCGAAACTAGAGAAGCTTGACCATGCCATACACCAAGTGCAACTAGATCTCTGGGCATAGAAATCAGCATCGGAATACACAATGCACAAAAAGATACATAATGGGGTTGGGGATTTAGCTCAGTGGTAGAGCGCTTGCCTAGTAAGCGCAAGGCCCTGGGTTCGGTCTTCAGCTCCGAAGAGGGGAAAAAAAAAAAAGATACATAATGACAATTAACTCTATTCAGGAAAGAAGCCGCAAAAAAAAAAAAAAACAAGGAGACAGGCTTTATATACAGTTTGAAGGGCAGGGCGCTCTCCAGGGTAGTTTCTGATTGGTGGGATTTTATGGTCTGATGTTGGGCAAACGCCTGGATTGGTGGAATTCTGTGACTTGTTCTAGGGGCAAACTCAGTGATTGGTCGGATTCTGTGCACTGATTTTAAGGGCAAGCTCGGGGATTGGCGGGATTTTGTGATCTGATTTTTAGGGCAAGCTCAGGGATTGGCGGGATTCTGTGGCCTGATTTTTAGGGCAAACTGGGAGATTGGTAGGGTTTTGTGGCTTAATCTAGGAATATTTTCCTCTCAGGTGGGGCTTGGCCACTGGCATCTTGAAGTGTTGGAAACCTGGCCACTCAAGGGGCTTAGTTGTGAAAAGGAAGATGGTGGATTCGGTTTTTACACAAACCAAGTTCAGTTGGAAGATGACTATTTGGTAGAGGAGACTGGCGGGAAAATACTATCAAATAAGCTAAATTGAAGAGTCCTAGGCTGTTCACAGGAATTGGAGCAGACTGCTTTGAACAGTATTGGAACAAATGAGGAAATACATATCTGGTCTGACATGGGTGGCGTATAACATATTCTTGTAAGGGCGATAGAACACGATTCACCGTAAGCACTCGTGTTCAGAATTAGATTTCCCAGGGAATGCTGGGAGAAGTGAAGTGACTTGGAATATTCTTTTTTTTTTTTTTTAAAGATTTATTTAATGTATATGAGTATACTGTTGCTGTCTTCAGACACACCAGAAGAGGGCATCAGATTTCATTACAGATGTTTGTGAGCTACCATGTGGTTGCTGGGATTTGAACTCAGGACCTCTAGGAACAGCCATTAGTGCTCTTAACCACTGAGCCATCTCTCCATTTTTTTGTGGAGCACCTTTGAAGATTAAGAGTATCACAGTCACTTAGACCAAGTGCTCCCCACCAGGTCTCGGGGATGCTGGAGGGGCTGACTACCTTCTTAACACACCTCTGCAGCTTTCCTCAGAGGTTCTCATTTCTTCAGAGTAGATTCTTCCCCACGTGTAAAATGTCAACAATGCCACACCACAAAGCGTAGACGTGAGGATTCAGCCATTAACACAAAGCTCGGGGACACTGTGTGCGCCCTGAAATTACCAGATCTGATTTCTTACGCTAAGTTGGGTCTTTGTCAACGCCTAAAAGTGCGGTCTGAGGTCCTATCTGGCGTGGTCTGCGTCTCGCTCTTTCACAGCCGGTTCTCAGCGGGTGCGTGGGAGGCGGGGAGGGAGTGAATAGTCCGCGCAGCCGCAGAACGTATTGCAATATCCGCCTACTGCCTCTAGAGGCACCCGGAGCTCCCAAGTTCGCCCCGCCCCGTCCGGCTCGGAAGGTCAGGGGTTAGTGGGTGGTGACAAGCCGCTGCTGGTGGCGGTGTTCGCCGGTCCTGGGTCTATGGCGCCACCCCAGAGATGTCCTCTGTGTCGGCAGACTTTCTTCTGTGGTCGCGGGCACGTTTACAGCCACAAGCACCAGCGGCAGTTGAAGGGGGCTCTGGAGCGGTTTCTACCGCAGGTGCGAACCCGGGGCTGGGGAGGCCAGGAATGTGGGCTGTAGTTTCAGGGTCCTAGCTGGCTTCTCTCCCGCAGGTGGAGGCCGCCCGCAGGGCCGTCCGCGCCGCCCAGGTGGAGTGCTATGTCCCGGAGCACGACCGGTGCTGTTGGTGCCCGTGTTGTGGCTGCGAAGTGCGAAAACACCTGAGCCATGGAAACCTGACAGTGCTACACGGGGGTCTGCTGGAACATCTGGCCAGGTGACAGCTGGGTAACACCCACCTCTCCTGTACACACACTGAGTTGTACTTGTGACTTAATTGGGGTATGGATTGAATTACCTGGCCAACCGTGGAGCTTGGTGGGTCCAGCCCTACAATAGCCCCAGTGGTGTAGGTGGTCTTGCAAGAAAAGCCAGCTTGCCCTCCTCCCACTGCCATGCACTTGATTGGAAGAAGGGAGTCCCAAGAGGTCTTGAAGAAGTTGGTAATAAATAATACTCCTCTCTCTGCCTTGTCCACAGAAGCAACCCAGTGGCCAATCTACATTACCTACCTAGTGCTCTGATATTCAGTACTGTGTTACTTTCTTTCTTTCTTTTTTTTTTTTTTCTTTTTCTTTTTTTTCGGAGCTGGGGACGGAACCCAGGGCCTTGCGCTTGCTAGGCAAGAGCTCTACCACTGAGCTAAATCCCCAACCCCCTGTGTTACTTTCTTAATGACCAGCTACTATTATTCTTCCTTTTCCTTCTCAGCCCAGAACATAAGAAAGCCACCAACAAATTCTGGTGGGAGAACAAGGCCCATGCCCAGGTGAAAGAGAAGTTTCTGATCTCCCCCCAGGATTATGCACGGTAAGTCACCTGTTATAAAAGGCGATATATCCAGGCCTTGTCAGGCGCAAAAGCTTCATTTAATTAGGAAGTTCTGAGAGCGTGTGATGGCTCACATCTGTAATTCCAGGACCAGGGAAGCTGAGAATGGATCCTTGAGAGGCCAAAGCTACAGATCCTTATCTCAAAACAGGCACTAATTAGGGAAATTCAACTTAAGTGTGTTGGTGACCATTTATAGTGCTAGTACCCAGCTGAATCAGGTCAAGGTCCAGGCCGGTCCACGCTGTAGGATTCAAATCACGAAAAATAAGTAAATGTATTGCAAAGTCCAGCAGGGATTTCATCTCATCCACTGCTGTCTCGTGTTTTCATGGCACTTTTTAATAGTATGCCCAACTTCTGTATTGAACACACAACATTGAAGGCGTGATGACTATGGTGCCTTAGGCCTCTAGTCCCAGTTGTCTAGAGGGCTGATACAAGAGGATTGCTAGCCTCAGAGGTCAAAAGAGGGCATTTGGTCCCCCAGAACTGGAGTCACAGAATGTTGTGCGTTGCCATAAGGATGCTTACATCTAGGTCTTTAAAGAGCAGTGCTCCTAACCTCTGAGCCATTTTCTCCAGCCTCCTTCATAACATTTTTGATTAGTGAATGAAGATTTATAAAAGCTTACTATTGAGAGTAATGAATTACTGGTTTGTTTGTTTGTTTGTTTGATTGTTTTGTTTTGTTTTCTTTTGAGGCAGGGTCTTTCTATGTAGTCCTGGCTTTCTATGTTGACTGGCCTTGAATGCACAGAGATCTGCCTGCCTCTGCCTCCTGAGTGCTGGGACTAAAGTCATGTAGCACATGACTTCACATTTGACTCCCCCTTCTAAGTAAGGGGGAAAAAAAGCAAGGTGTAAAAAAAAGTGTACAAAAAAAAAAGTGTACAGGGGTTGGGGATTTAGCTCAGTGGTAGAGCGCTTGCCTAGAAAGCGCAAGGCCCTGGGTTCGGTCCCCAGCTCCGGAAAAAAAAAAAGTGTACAAAACGCTCTGCACCAAGACAGGATTGTCTGGCTTTGAGACAGGACCTCATTTATAATTCATGCTACCCTCAATCTCCAGATCTTCTGCCTCTGCTCTTAGCGGTGGTATTAGTTAAGACCATGTGTAGGAATGTTTGGCCTGAAATGTATGTATTAATACCATGAGCATGTAGTGCTTGTCGAGGCCAGAAGAGGATGGCACATGCGCTAGAACTGGAGTTACAGTTGTGAGCCACCATTTGGGTACTAAAAACCAAAACCAGGTCCTCTCCGAGAATATCCAGTGTTCTTAACTTCTGAGCCGTCTCTCCAGCCCTTATTTTTTTATCTTTAATAATTGGGGTATTGTGTGTGAATTCAAATGTCCTGGGAGACCAGAGTTGATAGCTTCCTGGGGCTGGGGTTACAGGCAGTTGTGAACACCCCCACATATGTGTTGGAAACTGACGTTGGTTGTATGCAAGGGCAGTATGTGCTCGTAGTTTCTGAGCCTTCTCTCCAAGCCAATAGTGGTATTTTTTTCTAAAATTGATTATCTTGTGTATTATGTTTGTGTCCATGTCTGTGTTGGTATGTGCATGGGAGTGCTACTGTATAAGGAGGCTGGAAACGTCAAACCCCTCTGGAGATGGCGTTAGAGGTTGTTGTCAAGCTGTCCAACATGGGTGCTGAAAAGTGAACTTGAGTCCACTGGAAGAATAGGATGTGCTTTTCTTTTTAAATGAATGATTTCTATGTGTATGGTTTTAACAATGTGTGTGTGTGTACACATACGTGCATGCTGTTTGTGTGTTTGGTGCCCTCTAAAATTAGAAAGCATTAGATTCCCCTGGAACTAGAGTTATAGTCTCCATGAGACACGGTATAGGTGCTGGAATCCATCCTAAGTTCTCTAGAAAAGCAGCCAGTGCTCATAACCACTGAGATCTCTCTTTAGCCCTACTTTTTAAGTATTATAGTATGAAATGAATACAAATATGTTGTTGGGGACCAGAGTTTTCACTATGGCAGAAGGAATATACACATAAGGAATGAATGGAGGGATTTAAGTAGGAAAATATCCTATAGTTTCTTTAAGTATAGGGGTTAAGTGGTCAAGAGTAGCATCGGTAAGCTGGTAAATCCTTAATCCCAGCATGTGGGAGGCAGAGGCAAGCAGATCTGAGTTGGAGGTCAGCCTGATCTACAAAGTGAGTTCCAGGACAGCTAGGGCTTTGTTACATAGAGAAACCTGTTTCAAAAAAAAAAAAAAAAAAAAAAAAAAAAAGAAAGAAGAAAAAGAAAAAAAAAGGCATTGGTAACAAGGTAAGACTTGGCACTTCGCCAAGTGTACTATTCCTGTCAGAAACTGTTAAGCCTGGCATGGTGACACATTAAGAGACCTTCTACTGTTGTAGAAGACTTGAGTTCAGTTCCCGGTACCCACTAATTGTTCAGCTCACAGTCACCCATAACTCCAGCTCCAAGTGATCTAACACCCTCTTCTGCTCTCCAAGGTAACTGGAAATGTGTGTGTGGTATACAGACATGCATGCAGGCAAGATAACCATTAAAAAAAAAAAACTGTAAGAAGAAAGTAAATTAAGAATAGTGGAGCTGTCTGACAGTGTTATGTCTCCAGGTGAAAGGCAAGGTGCACATTTTACCAGTTTTATTTCTGCAAGTTGAAAATTCTCAAAATTATCTGAGCTGAGCATGGTGACTCATTGTTATAATCTCAGCACCCAGTGGCTGAGGTGGGAGTTCTATGCTGGCCTAAGCTGTACAATCAGACTAGCTCGAACCTGCACACACACACACACACACCCATTAAAAACTATCTAGTAGTGTTCTTTATAACTGGTAGGGCTGGAGTACTAAGCTGATTTATCTCTTTTCAGTGTTTTTATAATTCTTGTATTTTTAGGTTTAAGAAATCGATGGTGAAGGGCTTGGACTCCTATGAGGAAAGGGAGGATGAGGTGATTAAAGAGGTAGGAGGAAAGGCCTCCAAAAGACCTTGCCCCATAACCCTGAACCCATCTAAGCATTCTCTCTCCCACAGATGGCAGCTCAGATCCGTGAGGTAGAACAGAGTCGGCAGGAAGTGGTCCGATCTGTCTTAGAGGTTGGTTTCCCTCGGAGGACCCAGAGCAGTATCCAAATCCACTGGTGCCTGGCTTCCCCCATCCAGCATTTCAAGTCAGCTCTTCTCAGAGAACCAATGGGGTCCACTGGGGGCAGGCCCAGAGATGTGGGCAGGGCTGGGAGTTGGCAAAATGGGCAGTACCTTCCATGAGATACTGGAGTCTGGAGTGTGGGCCATGGCCTGGGCAGGCTCTTAAGCACTTTAGACACATTTATTTTTCCTGAATCAAACTCAGCCTCAGGCAGAGTCAGATCCAGAAGAGGGTTCTTCGGCACCTGAAAGTTGGAAAGCTGCCAATGGGTAAGTCCTCAGGGAGCCTCTGCAGTTGGATGCTGGGAAATGGGAACCAATCTGATCCTTGCCATCCCCAGTGCTCAAGGACTTCATCTGCCAGCCTGGCTCCCCTGTCTTTCAGCCATGGAGCCTCCAGCTCACAGCAGGTATCACACTTGGACTTGCAACCTGTTGCAGAGCTTGATTGGATGGAGACAGGACCGCACCTAACATTCATTGGGCATCAGGTACAAGAACAAGCAAACCAGAAGAGGGTCACCAAGCTCTGTCCCACAACAGACCTATTTTGGCTTTTCTACCTATTCTAGCTGTCTCCATCCTGTTGGTCTGCCCTTACTGAGCCCTTCCTTTTTTTTTTTTTGTCTCCCCCCCCCCCCCAACCCAGGGCCTTGCGCTTGCTAGGCAAGCGCTCTACCACTGAGCTAAGTCCCCAACCCCTACCGAATTCTTTAGAAGTACTGAAGTAGCATTGTCCAAGTTGTGTAAAGTTTGCTGACAATCACTTATGCGTGCTTTATCTTGTGGGTTCCTTATATCTGACCTTATTCCACATCCCCATTTTTACCACAGGATACACCCGGAGTTGGTAACATTCACTCAGGTAAGTTTCTGAGCAGTGTTTGTGGGTCTACAAAATGGTCTTTTGGTTTCTGCTGAGACAGTTTATGTAGCAATGGCTATCTCTGCCTGAGAGCTGGGATTGAAGTAGGCATTACCATGCCCAGCTATTTTGAACACGGTCCTTATTATTCACACTGACCTTGAGTTCTTGAAACAACTTTTTAAAGACATGGATATCTAACCAATTTGCTGGATTTTTTCCCCCTTTTGGTTTTCTGAGGGGTTTATTCCTGTGTAGCCCTGGCCATCCTGAGAGTCACTCTGTAGACCATGCTGGCCTATTTCTCAGAGATCCACCCACCTCTGCCTCGGATTAAAGGTGTGTCCTATCACCACCCAGCTGTTGCTTTCTTTTTAAATAACTTTAATGTCTACTTTATTCAAGCACATTGTCAAACCATTAATCAATTTGAGAAACTTACCACAGGTTACCAAAATACTAACTACATATACCAACTGCTTAGAAGTTATGCAAGGTGGAGATTACTGTGTGCTGGGGAGTATAATACACCACCCTTTTAATAGAGTTCGGCATACGCTTACAAATATCCCTTCTGAATGAAGCTATACCATAAGTATTCTAATGGAGTACAGTGATGCTTCAGTCATTCAGGGCTTTCATCAAAGCTACTTATATTGTCATCATTTTTTTCTTTAAAACAAAGCACTGGGGAGGTAGAGACAGTTGAATTTCTGAATTTGAGACCAGCCTGGTCTATAGAGTGAGTCCAGGATAGCCAGGGTTACAGAGAAACCATCTCAAAAGTCAGCAGACCTGTGATGGCAGCACCCATGTTGCAGCTCTGACATCTCCAACTCCAGTCCCAGGAGATGCACTGTCTGCTCGTGACTCAGTAGGCACCAGGCACATAGGCATTTCAGTATGTATACAAAAATGGAAGGCACCAGAAAGTATGGCTTCAGCTGCCTCTGGGCTATACCTACTGCCAAGCTTCAGAATTCCCGGGTTTTTTAAATTTGTACTTCACATGCATTTGTAGTTTTGCCTGCACATGTCCAATAGAGTATCACACCCTATGGAGCTGGAGTTATAGTTGTAAACTTGCAATGTGAATGCTGGGAATTAAACTGTGGCCCCTCCGCCCAAGCCATTTTATTTTTAAGCACACCTAACTGGAAGGTGTTGAGCAGTATTGTGGAGCTTAAAGGGCTTTACTTTGTTCTAGGTGCCACACCTCCATGGATGATCCAAGAGGAGGAGCACAGCTCTGGAAGCCTCCCAATAGGACCCTCCTATGAAGAATTTCTTAAAGAAAGTAAGCAAGCTACCTCAAGCAACACATGTTCAGGTCTTCACGTAAGCTACTTAGTCATCTTTAAAGAAAGCTACTTAAATTCAAAAATATTTTCTATTTGCAGAGGAAAAGCAAAAACTGAAGAAACTCCCTCCAGATAGAGTTGGGGCCAACTTTGATCACAGTTCCAACACCAGTGCAGGCTGGCTGCCCTCTTTTGGCAGAGTCTGGAATAATGGACGCCGCTGGCAGTCCAGGTATGCGTAAGTGTAACCAGCAACCTCCCTCAAGATTTACCATTAATCTTGCTAAGTCTTCATTTCTTTTCAGGCATCAATTCAAAACTGAAGCTGCAGCAAGAAGCAAGCAGCCACATAAAGGGAAAAGCTGAAGGTTCCCAGTCTGTTCCGATCTCATGGGTTAACAAACCCATTCCAGCCAGCTATTATTCCTAAGACCAAATCCTCTCCAGCTGCCTGAGGAAACAGATGCACCCATTCATTTGATTCAATAAAGTTTTATTTTCCCAAATGTACAGCTGATTCAATCTGTAAAACAAACAAGAAAACGAAGTCATAAACCAAGCATCTTATAAAGGGAACATATACTACTTCAACAACCAAGAAACCTTTGGTTCCCACCTGTTTATGCATCTTCACCAGCAGCTGGGGCATCTCCACCCTTTGTGTTTCTGGTGTAAATTACTTGGGCTCTGTGCTTTGAAACCAGCTTGATAAGTCCTAAGGAGAAAAGGCACAGTTTTAAAATTCAATGTATTTGAAGGTTTTTGTCTGAATACATGTGTACACGTGCATCTATCTGGTCTGGGACTGGTATCGAGAGGGTTTGGAGCCATCTCTCCAGCTCCAAGGACGTCAGACTTCTTTATATGGCTTTCCTACTTCTCCAAACAGAACTCCTTAATTCTTAAGGTGCCAGGTCATATTCTGTATTCCCAGCTGATCCGGGATTTGGTGCTGATCCCTTTGGTCTTTAATATGCTGGGTTTACAAGTGTGTACACTTTACCCCAACACTTAGACAAGAGTCCAACCTGGTCTATAGAGAAACTGGGGCAGGTGAACCAACAAGTGAGCCATCAATGAAGCTGCTTTTAGGATTTCCTATGAATTTAGTGTTTGAGTGTAGGGAGAGTCGACTACCAGGGGTCAGTTTACTCTCCCGCCCTGTTGCGGCAGTATCTCATGTAGCCGTACAACAGCATACTAAGCTAGCTGGCCTGAGAGCTCCTGGCTAAGTCTCCTGTCTTGCCATAAAACTGTTCCAGTTACAGGAGTAACTGCATGAGGCTCTGCAGGACATGAACTGGCCCTCAACTTATCTTCTAGATCATTAGTACAGATTTAATGGACCATCAAATCTATGTTGGAAGGAGTTTACTTTATATCTGTCACCCAACTAAAACCACAACACCTAGACCTCTTCTGTGTAGACCTTGCTGTATGTTGTCAGCTCATGTACTTAAAAAAAACCAAAACACCAGAGGCAGAAAGATAATTTGCCTGGACATTTTGGAAATGGTTATTGCAAAAAAACAGGGCACAGTGGTACTTGCCTTTAATCCCAGTAACTGATCAGGAATTCAAGGCCAACCATAAGGTGACTTAAAGAGAGGGAGGTGGTGGGCACATTTATTCCCAGCCCGAGTTGAGACCAGCCTGGTCTACAAGGGGAGTTCCATTACAGGGCTACACAGAAACAGGGTTCTACCTCAAAAAAGCAATTTTCTCTAATTTCAAATTATGCATTCACTTGAAGGATGATTGTGCCTCAACGAACTACATAGGACTCTATGGTATAAAAGTGATGGAAATCTCAATTTTCACATCTAAAAACTTTGCAATGCCAGTCAATCTATCCTTCAGAAGCTTTCCCAGTAATACTAGTAACGAGACAGCCCACTTGTAAAAACACAGTGCGCATCTTTTACCTTTACTAAGTAGCTCCTGAAGGGCTGCCCTGGCCAAGGAACCTCGAATCTTCAGTCTCTCGGAGACCACAGCTGGAGTAATAAGCTTATAGTTGGGAACTTCCTTACAAAGTTTGTCGTAAGTAGCTTTGTCAAACAGGACGAGATTGTTCAGCTTGTCCCGAACTTTGCCTTTGGACCACTTCTGCTCATCAAAACATGAGAGAATCAGTCAGAACTATCCTTTTTCTCCCAAATATCAAGCATCTAAGAAACCCATCACTACCACCTCAGGTAAATTAAAGACTCCATGGCTTTAATGAATCGATTCTCAACTTTGGAGTCACTATCCGATATCCTGAAGATCAGACACTTACATTACGATTCTTAACAATAGCAAAACTAGCTATGAAGCAATAGCAACAAAAATAATTTTACGGCTGGTGGTCACAACAAGGGTAACTATATAAAAAGGGTCGCAGCATTAGGGGGAAAAACTGTATTTTAGAATTCAGTATTTGAGGGAAAAATTACAGCACGAGTTTACGAAAGGTCCCGCAGAACCTATTACAAATAGCTATTCCCTACCTTCTTTTTGGCCTTGCCACCAGATTTATTTACTGGGTCCTTGTCTTTTTTGGCCGACTTTCCGGCATCCTTCTTCTTCTTGTCGTCTTTGGGCGGCTAGGGGAAGAAAGCAGGAGTGTAGGCTAGTCACAAGGTGGTCCCACGCGCTTCGATCGCAGTCCTTCACCCACCCAAGGCGGCACCGCCAGAGCACATGGACACAATGGCCGCGGCCGCCCTAAGAGGCAGGCCCGCAGTCACGCAGCGCTCTTTGTAGGGTCGCCTCCAACTCCTCCTAGCACCACTCGGCGCTCTAAACCCCACTGCTCAACACTC
The DNA here is from genome assembly GCF_021556685.1 of Rattus norvegicus. Taxonomy (NCBI): domain Eukaryota; kingdom Metazoa; phylum Chordata; class Mammalia; order Rodentia; family Muridae; genus Rattus; species Rattus norvegicus. The sequence continues at coordinate 52,435,574 of NC_141541.1, read as the reverse complement.
GCGGGCCTTACCATGGCGAAACTCAGAGAGTAGTGTGGACCACTGCAGCCACACTAAGATGTCGGAAAAAAAGGAAGCCCGATGGGCCAACAATCCCAGAAAGCGCTGCTTCCAGAAAGTACTTCCGGGGCAAGGGGTGGGGCCACGATTTGGCTAATCTCCGCCTTACTCTCTTGGGAGAGATGGGAAAGGGGCGTGGCTTCCAACCTGTATGGCTGGTCGTATAATTGCTGGACTTTGTTGTGGGTCACTCGACAGCAACTAATCCTCTTGTCACTGAAAAATACAGTAGTCCAGTTCCGTTTATCGGAACTACGGGGTCTTGGTTTGCGCTTGCGCTTCAGGACCGAGCCCGCAGGGGCGGGAGCGTAGAGGCGGGGCTATGACACCAGTTCCGGTGCTGGAAGGGGCCGGGCTGTAGTACCCTATCCGTAGCGCAGTAATGGCGATTTTTAGCGTGTACGTGGTGAACAAAGCCGGCGGCCTGATTTACCAGTGGGACAGCTACTCGCCACGGGCTGAAGCTGAGAAAACTTTCAGTTACCCGCTGGACCTACTGCTGAAACTGCACGACGAACGAGTGCTGGTCGCTTTCGGCCAGCGAGACGGCATCCGGGGTGGGCTGGGCTCGAGGGCGGGGCCGGCGCTGCGGAAGTGTGCTGGTGGGCAGGTGCAGGATGGGAGTGGGAGTAAAAGGAGGGGTTAGGGTGCGGGGTGGGAGTGGGAGTTAAGAGGAGGGGCGGGGAGTGGACGGGGCATCTCTGATCCTTAGCCACTCTTCTGTAGTGGGCCATGCAGTATTAGCCATCAATGGCATGGATGTAAATGGCAAGTACACGGCGGACGGGAAAGAAGTGCTGGAGTATCTGGGTAACTCTGCAAATTACCCGGTTTCTATTCGATTTGGCCGGCCCCGCCTTACCTCCAATGAGAAGCTTATGCTGGCCTCTATGTTCCACTCGTAAGTGTCCCCTAGCCCTTTTAAACATTTCCTTCCCAGACTAGTGCATCTATCTCTAAGCTAGCTAAAGTGTTTTTGTGTGTACTGACAATCACTCTGTACCTCTTAAGTGGCTGAGCTCTCTTTATGAAGAAATGTCAGATATACCCAGGTTTGAGGTAGTTTGTTTTTTGCCTAGTCAGCTGCTTGTCCTCTTAGCCCTGGTTTCTTCATCTTTAATATAAGGTAATTGAATTTTTTTTTTTTTTGTAATTCTTTTTTTTTTTTTTCCAGAGCTGGGGACCGAACCCAGGGCCTTGCGCTTGCTAGGCAAGCGTTCTACCACTGAGCTAAATCCCCAACCCCCTCAAAAATTTTTTTAAAAATTCAATTACCGGGGTTGGGGATTTAGCTCAGTGGTAGAGCTCTGGGTTCGGTCACCAGCTCCGGAAAAAAAACAAAAATTTTTTTTGAGACAAAGTTTACCAATGTAGCCTTAGCTGTCTTGGAACTTACTCTGGAGTCTAGGCTAGCCTCAAACTCAGAGATCCCCCTATCTCTGCCTTCCAAGCTCTCAGTTTAAAGGCATCCACCACCACCACCACCACCACCACCACCACCACCACCGGGTAAACAATTAAATTAAATGGACATTAAAAGTCTTCCTGTGACTACCTGTGGGGTAAGGTGTGTTGACATAGGAATAGCCATGAACTAAGAAGGTGTGCACATATTCCCCAGCATGTTGGCTCAGATTTATTATAAAATGTTTCTGTTTGGGGCTTAAGAGATGGTTCTCTTGCAGAGAACACCATCTACATGGTAGCTAGCTCACAATCGTAACTCCTGTTCGAAAGGAACTCCTTCTTCTGGCTTCCACAGGCACCAGGCACTCATACAAAACACTCATACACTTCCATACGCTCTCTCATTTTTACTTTTTTCTTATTGCTACACAAAGCAGCCTACAGAAGAGGCTAGACATGGAGTGACTTCCCTGCCACCAGGTGACTAAGTGAGATGGCAAATAACAAATAAAAATTAAATAAACCTTAGGGAAATAATGTTTCATAGCAAAATATAATAATATATGATGTGTACAGAAGGCATATGAACCTAAAAGAAATTTTGACACTTCTGCTAGGCAATTCACAGTATTTCTCCTGACTATCCCTGGCTGTAAAGTGAATTCCTCCCAAGATTGGGTACTTGAGTGGAAAGGTTTGAGGATGTCCCCTCATGTCACGTTACATGGTATATTCCCAACTTTACTCTTTTGCATGCAGGCTCTTTGCCATTGGTTCCCAGCTATCTCCGGAACAGGGCAGTTCAGGCATTGAGATGCTGGAAACAGACACGTTCAAACTGCACTGCTTCCAAACACTGACAGGTATGTGCCTGCAGAGGTCACAGGGACAGATGGACCAAGGGATTGGCCAGAAAACCTTTGGTAAACAACAGGGATGGTGTCAGGTCTTCCAGGCACATGTGTACAAACATACCCATTTGTTTGGTGAATCCAAAGCCACTCTTTAGTCCAAGACTGACTTTGTTTCTGTCAGCCAACCCTGGTTATCCTGGGCTTGGATACAATTCAGATTGGTAGGCTTCACACATTTTGGAAGGTGTGTATTCTAAATAAAATTTGAAAGCCAAGTAGACATGGCCTTTGGATCCTACTTATCATTGCTTCACTCCTTGGTGTAGATACTGAATGGGCAGTTTGACTTCAGTTATCCAGTTTCTGCGGAGGAACTGCAGGTCTGAAAATAGCAGCTGATCTTGAGTCTGGTCACTCAGTCACTTAGTGAGAGTGAAGTCACCCCATCTCTAGCACCTTTGTTCCCTGCTTTATGTGTCAGTAAAGACAAAATAAAAATGGGCTTATGATAGTAGTTTATAATATTGAAAGGGCTGCAAAAATACGGAATGGTATTTGATGCCTTCTCTGTCTTTGGGTAACCATTCCTGGCTTTCTTTTCTCCAGGGATCAAGTTTGTGGTCCTGGCAGATCCTAGGCAAGCTGGAATAGATTCTCTTCTCCGAAAAATTTATGAAATTTACTCAGACTTTGCCCTCAAGAATCCATTCTACTCCTTGGAAATGCCTATCAGGTAGGTAGCCCCATTCCCGAGACACTGCCAAAGCTTTGTGCTGTCTCCCAAGTCATTTAAAATGTGACCAAGTTTTGCTTTGAGGTAAAGACAATGGTAACCAGCTCTGTTAATCTTGAGAACACAGGGTTTCCTTAGGCTTCATGTCCTTCAAATTGCTTCTACCAATTCTGCCTGGACCCTTTGTGTGGAAGTTCCATACCTCACAATTTCTTGTCTTCTGGGTCTGGCCTAGATGTGAGCTATTTGACCAAAACCTGAAGCTAGCTCTCGAGGTGGCGGAGAAGGCTGGCACTTTTGGACCTGGGTCATAGAATGAACTTGGAATGGACCCCTAAGTTCTGAGACATGCTCCAGGGCTTTGCTGTTTCTACTCCAGTGAGGATTCCTGCAGCGGCCTTGCTAATATACTTGAAAATGGTAGAACACTGAGCCTGGAGATGGGGACAGATCCTGGCTCGAATGCTGTGTCCTCTGCCCCTCTGTATATATCACAGTCCTATGTCCTACTCTGTACAGGTTTATTTATAGAGGAAGCTAGCTTAGCAATGCTGTAATAAACATTCCTTTGTTCTAGTGTTTTCTGTCCTAACTGATTATTTGGGAGAAAGGCAGGGGAGGTGAGGCAGAACTGGTAAGGGCATTCTGTGAATATAAAGTACCGTCTTCTAGTAGGAAACAAGAGGAATTGATGTTCACCAAACAAACTAGCAGAATAGTTTGACTCTTGAGCCTTAGAGTCATTTCCAGAGCTGCTGGTTTTCTGGGAGCTTGAGGTGGTTGTAGTGGATGATGGAACATTTACTAGCACTTAAAATCAAGCTAAGTTTTACCTCAGTATGCACTCTGACCCTACGATATAATTTTATTCTCTCTCTCTCTCTTTTTTTTTTTTTTCCTTCGGAGCTGGGGACCGAACCCAGGGCCTTGCACTTGCTAGGCAAGTGCTCGACCACTGAGCTAAATCCCCAACCTCTAATTCTATTCTCTTATACACAGAATTTAGCAAATTATAAAATACTTGTGCTTCAAAGTTCTCAAGCCAGTTACTGAGAGCCTAAGCTTGGCCCCACGCTTTCAGGTACCCTTCCATAAAGTTATCTAAGCTACCTGCAACCTAGAAGTGTGCGGTGTTAGCTGAATGCTGAGCTTGTACTTAAAAGGTTCCATTTATACGTCTGCTCTCTCACTCCAGAGAAAAGTCTTCCTTTTGAGGGTGGAAAGGACAGATACTGGTAAAATACTTTCCCGAGAAAAGCTTTGTCTAGTTTATGTCTCCCTCTGAAAGGATGAACCACTGACTGTTTAGTATCAAATCTAGTTTTATTAGTCTATACAAGACAGTTTGCTCTCTACATTCCTCCCTTTTGTCCCAGGGTACTGATGAGAGTGGTGGCCTCCTCTCCTCCCTTAGGGACTGAGGTATTGGCAACAGTGTTGACCCCTAACAAGAAGCCTTGGGGTACAGCAGAAACCACAGGCCATTAATATTCTGCAGCTGCAGAGATAGAACCACCTCACTAGGAGATGGGGACTCAGGAGAGGAAGAGGGGTATAGGAGACACCCTGAATTTAGGAGTTGTCTGTCTGCTAGAAGGTAGAAACAGAAGCCAATGGAGCCTAAAACCAAACATCATTTAAATAGAGCATAGGACCTCATTAGCCACTGGTAACTTGCAGCACCACGGAGGTCCAGAGAGACAGTGTAGACACAGATATGTAAAGGCTCTGTTCTAGCCAGAGCAGCCTCTCTTCCTTTCTGTGTCCTGCCAATGAGGTTGCAGTTGGGGATGCTCTATAGTGAGTGCTCTTTTCACTCTGCCTTCTTGGATACTCGGCCCATCTTGGTGCGGATATTTCGAAGCAAGAAGAAGACAACTGTGCTGGCTATACAGATCACTTCTGCCACCCAGAAGGCTGTGCTCCAGCTATAGTGCTTGGCGATGGTACTGAAGGGTAACCCAGCCAGAAATCCACCCACTGTTGGGGAGAAGGAGAAGACACTGAGCCACATGTGAGGATTAAGCAGGTAGGCAATTCTGTCTCTAATCGGCCTAAGCAAGGCAGTGAAGGACTTACCATTGGCCATGAGCCCCACAATAGCATGAGAGGTACCACACAAGTTGGGAGGTGCACTCTCATTAGCTATGACTCCAAACAAGGCAATGGGACCATAAGAAGAGAAACCAAACACGGCTCCCAACACCAGGATCCAGATCTGCAAGAGGAGCAAGAGAGTGCCTATTGAGGAAAGAGTGCCTAGCCCTCAGGAGCAAACTAGACAAGGCATGGTCAGGAGCCATCCTCACCCCGCAGTGAATGAGCCAGCCCCAAAGGTCTAGGTGGACAGGGACAGTGGAGATAGTGTCATCCCTCAGAGTCCCTCAGCATCTTGGATGCTGGCCATTTCAGACTTTGCACAAACTAGGCTGATTAGGGGCAAGACAGGGGTGAAACAAAAGTGAGACAGACCAGGAGGAAAACCAGAGATATCTTTAAGGCACCTCGTGCTCTGTAAAGCCTGTGAGCTCAGCCAGAGGATGGAGAGCAGGAGTCCAGAAAGCTTCCTAGAGAGCAGAGGAAAGAGAAGAAAACCAGGCCCAGAGTGGAGAGGCACACAAAGCACCAAAGAGAGGAAATAAGGTGCAAACAGAACTGCAAAAGGAGGAGGAGCTGGCCCAGGGGAGAGTGTCTTACTTTCTCTCCTGTGCCTTGCAGCCAGCCAGGCTCTCTATTTACCTTGGGCGAGTCGCTGGTCACCGTTACCCGGAAGAGGAACATGGATGCTGCCATGCCAGCCATCATGAGCAGCAACAGGCTGTGGCGAGGGTTCCCATACACAGACAGCCCTGCCTATGGATACAGCACCAGCCAGATCAGGTCCTCCAAGCAGGGCAACACACCCCCACCCCTGGACTCTGACACAGCAGGGTTATTGCTGACAGGTCTTTGGCAATATGTCACAGTTCTTGGCCCCAGACAGCTCTGGGGAGGCCCTGGGAGCTGCTCCGTGTTCTGAGGCCAAATTCCACAACATCCCTTCCTCCACCTTGGGGCAGGCATGGGACACGTGCTAGGGAGCTGTGCCTAATCCACTGCCACCCCTAGTTCCCTTGGGGCAGAGAAGCCTGTTGACTAGGGAGAGAGATTCTGGGTCTCTTTCCACGTCTCTAAGCAGATAAGAGAAACCTGGAATTGTTCCCATCTCACCCAATGTCTACCTTCTATTCCAACCAGCTCATCTGCCAGGACTCCCACCTCCACTGGCTGGCCCAGCCATGTGAGGAAGCCTCAAAGGGCCTCTCTTCATAGTTCCTCCTGACCACTCACCTTTGCCATAGCCCTGTCTGACAGATAGCCAGCTGCAATGCTGCCTACAAGGCCTCCAACCTCTAGGGCACTGATGTAGGAACTACCTGCATAGGGGATTGTGGGAAAGGGAAAGGAGTGAAAAGATACTTTCACATTGAAGTTATCCCAAGATACAGACCCACCTCCAAGGATGCACCACCTTAAGGAGGAAGTGGAGAAAGGGCGGGGATATCCCATCTCCTGCACTGGCTCCTGGGTTGTACAGGATTTGTCTCTGTCTAAACACTCATCTTACCCACGAGGGCCGACTGCCCTCTCTCCTGGATAAGGAAGAACTGGCCCCAGTCTGTACAGCAAGTCTTTACCCCAAAGACCACGAGGTAGCCAGTGGAGAGCACCCAGAGATAGGGGGACAGCAGCAGGTCCTGTAGGGTGCTCTCCTCCTTTGACGAGCCTGGAGGTGGGAAGAGGTCGGCTAGGAATTGGGCTCTGCTCCTGCTGGCCTCTCCCCACTGCACCACCACCATCATTAACCCACTGCCAGGACAGAGGCTATGAGCAACCAGGATTAATATGGGGTATCCCATCGAACCCCTGCTTCCTTCTTCCCTACCTTGATGCAAATGAAAGAAAGTGAGGACTGGTGCAGCTGGAAGAAGGCACCCAAACTGCTTAAACTTAGGAGCCTACCCAGAATAGAGAGGTCTGTGCTGTCAGAGAAGGCCCAAGATGGATGACGTGCTGCCTCTGACTTTAAGGATAGAATTTTTACTCCCCCATCCAATCTCCATTGCCCTTCCTTTGCCTGCATCCATTGGCAAGCACAGGGCAAGCCAAAGGATAGCCCTAACAAAATCGTGCCGAGCCAAGGTAAATGGAGATGCTCTGGGAGCCAGCTTGGTAGAGGCTTACCCTTTTTGCCCTTGGAGGGGGCAGGGTCCAGATTTCGGAGTCCAACATCAGCAGGTTCGTTGTGGATGAGCAGCAGACAGAAGAAGGAGACAACCACACACAGTGACCCAGACAGGGCCAGGGTGCTGCGCCAGCTGTAGCTCTGAGCAAGGATTGTCGCCAAGATAGGTCCCAGGCTTCCAGCCAGGTTCATGCTGGTTGACAACACAGCCCACCAAGTGCCAAACTGGGATGGCTCAAACCACTGTGAGGCAGAGGGGAACAGAATAGGTGCCTGGCTTGGAGGCCACATAGAGGGAGCAGCTCGAGTGTGGCAGACCTAGAGACTCAGATTACAGGGATGAAGGAAAGAGTGCTTCTACTTGGCGGAGCCAATTCCCTCATCTGCCACCCGATCCCACCACCCTCAGGCTCCTAAAATATCCTGACAGCAGCAGGAACTGGCAGGGAACGCCTAAGGAACCCGCTATGGGTTAGGGGTGGAAGGTTTGTGTAAAAAGCGGTGCTCCCAATTCTTGCTGGGTACCCTGCACCACTTCAGGCATGCTTGTCAGATGCACTCACCTTCCTCAGGATCTTCCCACAGGGGGGCCAGCCTAGCCCCTGTGCCAGACCATTAAGAAACCAGAGAGCAGCAAAAGCCGTCACTGTAGAGCTCCACGAGAAGACTACGTTGACCAGACCAACCAGGAGCAGCCCAGAGGAGAAGAGCCAACGGGCACTCATCTGATCAGACAGCACCCCGCTCACAAACTTGCTGATGGCGTAGGCTGCCGACTGGCTGCTCGTGATGAGCCCTGCAGCGAAGGGGAGCAGGGAGCAGGACACCTGAGGGGTTAGGGACAGGGCAGAGGCACAGGAGGGGTGGAGGAAGGTAAGGGGTCAGGTGTATACAGGTGCTCGGCAGGGTGAAACAGGTTCCTTCCAGGAGGACCCGTGCTGCAGACTTGACACTCTCCTGCCTGCTGAGCCGTGCATCATAGGCCCAGGCTGACTCAGGACTTCTCAACCTCCTGGATTTCTATCTTTCTCCCTGGAATCTGCAGTCCCCTCCTCACTCTGAACGCCCACAGAAACCCTCAGGCAGTTCTGCTGCCCAACCATGTGTCGGTATGGAGTGAAGGGCCCTAGAGTCAAAGATCTTATTCCTCCTGGTGGGTAGCACGGCAGGACACATCAAATCATGGTGCTACTTCCCCAGTGTTCACTGTAACCTGCAGGTGCAGCATGCACCTACCCACGGGTGTGAAAACCTTGCTGCCCCCTCCCAGTAGTGCACCAGATAAACACTGGCCTCAGTCCTTCACCCACACCCATGCACATGGGGCTCAGCCTTTGCACCTGGTACATGCTTGAAACCCACCATGCTTGGACAAACCAGACTCCAAACGGTGTATCCCACAGCCCACCACCCCACCCTTCCAAGGCTTACCCAAATCGTCCTTGTCCAGAGCGATCTCATCCACCAAGGAGGGCATGACAAAAGAGAAGGTTTTGCGGTTGAAGTAGTAAAGGCTGTAGCCTCCGAACATGGCTGTGAATATGACAGTGCGGTAATAGCCATAGCCTTGGGCCGCCATGGTAGAAAAAGCCGGCCCTGCTGGTCCACTCACGGTGCTTCTGACCACACTCTTGACTGCTCCTGCTTGCAGCTCCCTCTCCAGTGCCCGGATCTGCTGAGCTGTGTTTTTCTGCGCTCTCTCCTCCACCCAGGCTCTTTATAGCCGCCTTCTGGACAATCATTAAGCCTGGGGCAGCAACCTAGGAACCCAGTGTCCTGAGGGAGACAAGAAAACAGTAGATTAGTGAGAGCCAGACTGGGGGAGGAGAGGGTCCCAAAGGGAGGCACCCTATCCCCAGGATTGCTTGCCTTTCCCTCCTTTTGTAAGTCTTCCTGCCTGTGAAACCAGCTGTGATTAAAGGCTCAGCCTAATTACTTTTGTCTGCACGAGCCCAGGGGAGGCTGGGGTAGGATGAGCAGAGCTGAGCTCTCTCTCAATAGAGCCCTACTCCCTGAGTCAATGAACTTTCTAATTCTCTCAGGTTCACTGAGGGTAACGGGCATCGTGAAAGGCACTAGATTGATTTCTACCCCCAGTCTTAGTCAGTCAGCCACATACCTTAAAAACAACCCCATACCCACTTCTGAGCCTTCTAGAGCTTACTGCACACAATGCTTAGCACACAATGGAGTATTCTTTCCTAATTGGTATCCCCTTCTTCGGGGGATACATTCCATGACCCCCTCATGGTGGTAGTGAACAGGGCACACACTTTCCTTATATACACAGTGATAAAACTTAAACATATAAATTAGGCCTAGTAAGGAATTAATAAAACACAGTAAGGCACCATGGCAAAAGTTCCTTAAAGTCTATTGTTTATTTCTGTAATTTCCCACTCCCTTTTCTCACTGAAGCTGGCCTCAGTCACTGAAATGTGCAAAGCACAACAGTAAATAAGAAGCTAGCTAACTGCAGTAGTTGCAGAATTAAACGGAGAAAAGCCCCTCAGTTCACCCCGCAGCGACACACAGAAAGCGCGCTAAGGGCTTAGGTCTGGATGAGAGACCCTTGGAACTGCCTCTCGGTCCCTATTACCCTGCGGCATCAGTAGGGCATCCGTATTGCAAGGGTGTGAGCCCCTGAACACGCCACCGCAGCTTTCTGCTCCTCTGAGCAGCCGCTGGAGCAGAAGGCGTAGGCGCGAGGGAGCCGCACGTAGCCTCGAGAGGCCCCTCGCTCTGGCAGCCTAGGCTCTGCCAGTCAGGATGGTCAGGCGGCGCCGCTCCGCACCTGCCAAGCACCCGGTGTCCTCAAGCTACCCGGGACACCCGACTCCAGGTTGGGAACTGCGGGTCCTGGGGACAGGAGCAGGAGAGCTACGGAGACTGAGCGCTGCAGCCACGAGGGCGCGGCATCTACAAGACCGCGGTCCTGGGGCCGTGGAACTGTCGCCATCCCGGAAGGGCAGTCATCGGGACAGCCTCCGGCGTAGTCGGAAGTCAGGGGAGTCCCAAGGTCCCAGACTTGCCCTCTAGTCCCGCCCTCACTGACGCCCCTCCCTCGCACGCCACCCCTACCTGGAGAGAGGCGGTAACCCCACTAGGATGGGGCGGGACTCGAGTAAGGCTGGTGCGCACGCAGAGTTGGGCGGACTGCTGTTCACCCTGTGATGGAGACGTCATCCTGCCTGTCAAGCAGCTTCCAGTGTAAGGAGGACAGTGCCGCTTATAGGCTGAGCATCACATGACCCATTACGTTCGGTCTACTAGTTTCTACAGCGTGCCTCCTGTAAAGGCGCGGATTCAGAAAACTAAAGAAATATTCCCTGCTTGTAGAGGTATGGCGTTTTCTCTAAGAAATACATTCAGCGTAATTTGGAGTTTTAACTCGTGGTCAGATTAGTGGGAACAGAGACAAAACAATATAGTCTCAGTATTTAAAATTCAGAATCCCGACGAAACCTCAAGTTCTTTTAAAATATTTTTTAATGGTCATGTGTGTATGTGTTGGGGTGCGTGCGCGTGCGCGTGTGTTACCATGAGTCAGAGGACAGCCTGGAATACTTCCTTTGGGACCCTTCTTTCACTGATTAGGCTAGGCAACACACATCTGACCATTTTATCCCACATAGGTGCTAGGGCTGAAATGTAGTAGGTCTGCTCGAGCACTTTGCCAACTGAACCATCCCCTAACCTCATCTTTTTGACAGGGTTTCGTAGCCTTACCTGTTCTGGAACTAACTTTGTTGACCAGGCTGGCCTTGAACTCAGAGATTTGACTGCCTCTGCCTCACATCCCGAGTGCTGGGATTAAAGGCACGTCCCACCATGCCCGGTTCCAACATCACATTCTAATCCTTGAGCTACTACTTTGTGGAAATAAGGTTATATAGCCCAGGTGGGTTTGGAAGCAGGAGGGTGATCCTCCTGCCTCTACCTTCAAGTGCCTAGGTTTACAGACATGCTTATAAACTGACTTGGATCCACCATAGTCTAACAGTGGCTTTGGACAACTATTCACTGTCAGTGCCAATTTCAGATGCTTTAAAGGCTCCACAGATGATTTCTGAGAGATCAGAAAAGTTACACCTGACCTTGACCAAGTGACCCAGAACCTCAGTCTGGGTTCTGCTCCTCAGAAGATAAGGCAAGGGAGCTCACAAATTCAGTGTCTGCCTGAGCTACAGAGCCAGTTCAAGATGAGAATGCATACTCTTGACAGGCAAAATCCTGTCAAAAAAAAAAAAGTGCATCAATTTTTTTTTTCTTTTTTTTGGAGCTGGGGACCGAACCCAGAGCCTTGCGCTTGCTAGGCAAGCACTCTACCACTGAGCTAAATCCCCAACACCTCAATTTTTTAAAAATGATGATACAGTGTGTTTATTCAACTGATGGACAAAGGCAGGTCAGACAAGTGCAAAAATAAATCCTCTTTTCTACCCTAAACACTGTTCAGTATGAGTTTTGTCACATACCGGGTGAGTATGTGATGGATGAACAGTCTACAGGAAATTTTTCTTGTTTCCAGGGAGGATGAGCAGCTCAAGGTCATCCTTAACTCAATAGCTATTTGAGGCCAGCTCCAGATACATGAAACACAACAAAAACATGGATCCCTGCCAAAACATTTAATCCCAACACGACTTTGAAGTCACAAACAAGAAGAGCTCTGTAAATTCAAGGCCAGCCTCATCTACATAGTGAGTTCCAGGCTAGCCTGACACGTATAGTGAGGTTCTGTCTAATGCAAACGAGAACTCACCAACATTCTTCTCCTTTTGCCTTCTGCCTTTATATTGAATTTAAGATGTCTCAGAATTTTCTCTTATCATATCCCTCAGGAAAATGGCTGAAGATTTTTTTTTAAAGTACTCCAGATTGGAGAGCAAAGGTCTTTTAGAATACTGAAAGCCAAGGGGGAAAGGAGATAAAATAGGATTCCATAGGTCCTGTAATTCAATAAATTCTACTAAACTGAAGCCTGGTGTATATATATCGGGCTCGTACTGGTAGGTAAATGACAGAACCGAGGACTGAGTTTCTTCAGAAGAAAGCTTCAGTGGAGCCAGGCCTTTAACCCCACCACTTGGGAGGCAAAGGCAGGGGGATCTGAGTTCCAGGCTAGCCTGGGCTGTAGGGTTGGGGAGGTTACTGGATGTTGGAGCGCTTGTTTTGAATGTCTAAGGCTCTGAATTTGATGCACAAGCCTGGGAGTGGGGGTGGGGAGATTAATTTGGAACAAAGACTCTCCCCTTAGGCATAGTAGCTCACACTTGTAATCCCAGGATTTAAAAGACAGAGAGGCTTCAGCAACTAGAGCACATATTGCTCTTGCGGACCACTGGAGTTGGGTTTCCAGCACTTGTGTGGGATGGCTCACAACCACCTGTAACTCACGTGTGCAGATGCCTGATGGATACAGACCCACACATACACATGTAACTGAAAGAAATTGGTAATTGGGGCTGGGGGATGGCTAAGTGGTTAAGGGTACTTTTTAAAAATTTTATTTACGGGGTTGGGGATTTAGCTCAGTGGTAGAGCGCTTGCCTAGCAAGCGCAAGGCCCTGGGTTCGGTCCCCAGCTCCGAAAAAAAAGAAAAAAAATTTTATTTACTTTATGTTTATGAGTACACTGCAGCTGTCTTCAGACACACCAGAAGAGAGCATCAGATCCCATTACAGATGGTTGTGAGCCACCATGTGGTTGCTGGGAATTGAACTCAGGATCTCTGGAAGAGAAGACTTTTTTCTTTTTTTAACAATATTTATTTATTATGTATACAACATACAGCTTTCTGCCTGCATGTACGCCTACAGGCTAGAAGAGGGCATCAGACCTCATTACAGATGGTTGTGAGCCACCATGTGGTTGCTGGGATTTGAACTCAGGACCTCTGGAAGAGCAGTCAGTCTTAATGGCTGAGCCATCTCTCCAGCCCCGGAAGAGAAGTCTTTTTTTTTTTTTTTCTCTCTCTTTTTTTTTAAGTCTTCCCTAATGTTTTATTCCTGGGCAGCTACTGAACAGTGTCATGTGAATTCGGAACATCCTGCAAGTGAGGAGGGAAAGTCACATGCTGCACAGTGCAGTCAGGAGCACAGGGTTACAGTGGTTTCAGAGAGCTGGCAGGAGGTTACTTGTTTCTGCTGCTGAGCCTTCCAGAGCGCCGCCAGTCTAGAAGTCTTAAAAGGGTACTTTCTAGGAGTACTTTCTTCAGAGAACCTGAGTTTGGTTGGATCACTGTACCAAAGCTGCTTATAATCACCTGTAACTCTAACCCTAGGGGATCCAATACTCAGATTCCACAGGCACTTGTGTGAACACATGATTTACACAGAGATACATATGCATGTATGTATATGTGTACATAAAATTTTCTTAAGTCTGGCTTTTATTCCATGTTAAGATGAATCTCAAGGGCTGGAGAGATGGCTCAGCAGTTAAGAGCACTGACTGCTCTTCCAGAGATCCTGAGTTCAAATCCCAGCAACCCATGGTGGCTCACAACCATCTGTAATGGGATCCAATACCTTGTTCTGGTGTGTCTGAAGATAGCTATAGTGTACTCATATAAATAAAATAAATCTTTAAAAAAAAAAGATGACTCTCAAAAAATAAAGTTCTCTTATATTTTAAACTTCTCTCATGTTAAGACAAATCTCAAAAAATAAACTCCACCCTCCTTGTGTGTGTATCAGCTCTGTAATTGCTGCTGAGATTAACCAATTTATTATTTATTTGGGGAAATTTCAGACCTACCCCAAGGTTTCAAGAATTGACTTCTTGGGGCTGGGGATTTAGCTCAGTGGTAGAGCGCTTACCTAGGAAGCGCAAGGCCCTGGGTTCGGTCCCCAGCTCCGAAAAAAAGAACCAAAAAAAAAAAAAAAAAAAAAAAAAAAAAAAAAAAAAAAAAGAATTGACTTCTTGACAAATGTTAGATAAAGTTTACCTAACTTCCCTGAGTAAATATAATCAATATGTATAAAATAATAAACAAAAATATTCTTCCATGCAACCATAAGACCATAACCACAGTAAACACACACATAAGCCACAGAGTGCCATTAGAAACCTAAGAGAAATGGGGGCTGGAGAAATGACTCTGATTAAGAGCACTGTCTGCTCTTCCAGAGGTCCTGAGTTCAAATCCCAGCAACCACATGGTGGCTCACAACCATCTGTAATGGGATCCGATGCCCTCTTCTGGTGTCAGCAACAGGATGCTCATATACATTAAATATTAAAAACCCTACGCATGCTTTTGTCTTCAATGTTCCATGTAACATTGGAACCTACCAATTACAAAATGGCAAGCCACCTTGGTTTCATTGGCTGTCAGTCACTAATAAGTAATTCCCCTTCACAGACATGAACTGTCAATCACAGGTGCCTTTGTCCAGTCTCTCCAACTCTGTATTTTTTTTTTTTTTTTTCGGAGCTGGGGACCGAACCCAGGGCCTTGCGCTTCCTAGGTAAGTGCTCTACCACTGAGCTAAATCCCCAGCCCCCCAACTCTGTATTTTTATTTCTGGTTTTTCCAGACAGCATTTCTCTGTGTAATGAGCCCTGGCTGCCCTAGACTCCTTTTGTAGACCAGGCTGGTCTTGAACTCAGAGATCCATCTGCCTCTGCCATCTGAGTACTGGGATTAAAGGCCTGTGCCACCACCTCCCAGCTTTTTTGTATTTTGAGACAGGGTCTCATGGTATGCCTCTAGATGGCTTAAAACTTGCTATGTAGGCCAAGCTGGGCATAAACACCGGGAGATCCCTTGCCTCCACCTGCAGAGTGCTGGATCAAAGGCCTGGAAAGGTTTTAGTACAGATTTGAGATAAGGCAAAAGAGACACACGGACCATAAGAACAGTGTGCACACCAAAATCTGGCTATGAGCTTCTCACAAGATTCATTTAAAAGCCATTTTCTCATACGAATTGCTAACTTTCCATCTTATCACACTAAATACGATTATGTTACAGAGAAAAATGACTTTTTTTTTAATGTAACCAAAACTCCAAATCTAAAATTTGCACATGGGAGCCGGAGGGATGGCTCATCTGTAATGAGATCTGATGCCCTCTTCTGGTGTCTGAGGAGAGCAACAGTGTACTCATATAAATAAAATAAAATGAATCCTTAAAAAAACAAAACAAAACAAAACTGCACTTGGTAGCTCACAATGCTAATTTTAGCATTGGACAGGTGGAGGCAGGAGGGACAGGAGGCCCAGGCCAACCTCAGTTAGCCTGTTTGAAAAAAACACTCAACAAACAAACAAGGAAGGGGAGAAGCAAAACACATACAATCTATAGAAAAGAATATTTTATTGAAACAGTTTCTCAATTAACAATGGAACAAAGTACAATTTGATTCAAACCTGTCCAACCAGCCTGAACTGCTAATGAAAGAACTCAAACACACAGGGGGGAACTGTGTAGGACCTTTAAGTCTCTCTGCCAATGTGGCAAAAAAAAAAAAAAAAAAAAAAGGTGGAGAGGGGTGGGGGTGGGGTAGAAAAGACAAAACAACTGACATCAGGTTTGCTTTGCCCCTGCACTGGGGTGGCCCTACCTCCTGCTACAGGTGCAATACTGGAGGACAGGCACTCTAGGCATGGTTATAGTGGGCAAGGGGCTCTCCTTCCTGGCAAAGGACACTGTCAAGTTGAACCCTGACCCCTCTTTCTTTACCCACAAAGCTTGCCTGAGAGTGAGGTGGCATTTTTACATTCACACCATGATCTCTGTCCCACAGGGTCTTGGGAAAGGGGCTCACAGTAGATAGCACATTTTTGGTCAGCCCAGGGGGAAGAAGGAAAGAGCATGAAGGGTAGATATCACAGGAACTGGGGATGACCAGGATGGCTAGTGCCTGCAGTATACTCCCACCCTGCCAACCACTCTTGGGGCTTGTACTGTCCTGGACCCAACAACCCACAGGGGGTTACAGGGCTTTTCCCTTCTTGCCTGCTCCCTGCTTGCTCTAGCCACCAGGGGTCGCATGAGGACATATTTACTCTACAGTCTAGATGAAAGGCTTTGGGCAAGAATCCCACAGCCTAATCTGCACAGAGAAGGCAAGGACAGAAGAGCTGAGGAAGGGCAAGGGAAGAGAAGACACAGAAGAGAAGAGGCTCTCAGAAATCAAGTGAGACTGAGGCTCTGTAGACACTGGCCCATCAGGACACTGATTTTGTAGAAGAGGAAAAGATGAAAGAATGCTGAGAAGATTGGCCACTCTTCAGTGACCCACAACATGACATCCTTCCCACGACCAGGTCTCCAACAACCACTGGCGGCCATTCTCTCACTTACCCACAGGCAAAGAATTAAGACAGAATAGTGATTCCTCTCAAACACAGGGCCAGAGAGTGGGAGACCAGAGGGTGGGGCTGGGGACAGAACGAGAGCCGGTTTCACCTGTGGAGCTACTCCAGGCCTGTTGAGCAGCCATCTCCTGTCCCAGCTGAGAGAAGGAACTTGAGCCCCTAAGGACACCAACCCCACTCCAACCCTGATGTATAATAAATAGAGGTGGTAGGAGAAGGGGCTGGAGGCAAGTGGAGCGGAGGCGCGGGGTCACAGCTCATCATTCTTCAAAGGCCGCTTCTGCCCTGCTGTCTGCTCTGCCTGTTCAGATTCTGTTGGAGACGGGGGAGAACGGCAGTGTAAGGCTCAACAGCCTGCTCTTTCCCTCCAGCGCTCTCAACAAGCTGCCCAATGCCCCAGGCTTCACTCTTACCTGCACCAGGACCTCCTAATTCCAGAGGCTCAGAGTCTGCTGGCTCTGTACCTGCATTTTAGAAGGAAAAGGCCAGTCAATAAACAAGTGAGACGCTACGAATCCAATTAGTAAATATCTAAGATGTGGGAGCCACATCTTGGGTCTTTGCCTTTTTTCCTTTGTAAGTTTTTATTTAATATTTATGGGTGTTGTGCTTGCATAAATGCCTATGCACTATATATGTGTCCTGGAGGCCAGAATAGAGAATCAGGTCCTCTGAAACTAGAGTTACAGACAGTTGTGAGCCATTAGGTACAAGCTGAAAATAGAAACTGAGTTCACTGAAGAGGAACCAGAACTCTTGAGCATTGAGTCATCTTTCCAACCCTTTCTCCCACAAATCTTTACATTTTTCTCGTCTAGGACTATACAAAGAAACACTGTCTGGGAGAAAAAAAAGAATATTATTATAAGCCAGACGTGGTAGTGTATGCCTTTAACGTCAGTCCTTGAGAAGCAAAGTCAGGTGAATTTCTTGAGTTCAGCCTGATCTACAAAGCGAGTTCCAGATCAACCAGGGTTATTATACAGAGAAACCCTATCTTGAAAAACCAAAACCAAACCCTCCCCTGTGAAGTGTGTTTTGCCCATGCATGTAGAGGCCAGAGGCTGATACAGGGTTTCTCCCTTGTTGCTTACGTCCTTATATCATCAGAGGAGGTTTCTCACTTGAACCTGGAGTTGGTAATTCATCCAGGTAAGCTAACCTGCTCTAGACACCTGTCTCTTCAACATGCTGGGATGGAAGTGGGCAGTGTGGCTGTGTGCATTTACATGGGTGCTGGGGGTCTGAACTCTGATCCTCACACTGTACAACTAAGCACTTACCACTGAGCCATCTCCCCAGCCTGTCTTTGCTGTTTTCTTCCAAAAAAAAGCAATGCTTCTGAAAACTAAAGGCCACCCACATTCATTGACCTGAAGTGCACCATGCTCACCAGAGTTTGCCTGGCCCAGACTAATGAAATGTCCTATTCCCCGGGTCCCCAACTCACCAGTCTCTTTGTCAGGCTCTAAGATGGGCTTCGCCTCTTCAGTCTGGCCTAGAGGGAAACCGAAGGTTAGATGCAGTCCTAGGGAGAGCAGGTGGCTTTCTGTTTTCTCATAGGAGCTGGAACCATCATCTCTCCTCACCTGTAGGTGGAATGACCTTTTCCTCTTGGTCACCAGCACTGGCATTGAGGGGAGGCTCTGTCCGGGTGCCATTCTTGTCCTTGGGCCGTGGCCGGGGTTTAGTAAACTTGGCCTTATTGAGTAGATACTGCACCTCCCGGTCCAGGGCCATCATTTTGGCCTCGATGTCTTTTGAAAGCAGCACGGGTTTCTCTGTGGCAGGAAGCTTGGCCTGCTCGGCCAGGGTTGCATTCTTCCAGGTCTGGGGACAAAGCCAGGGAAGAAGACTCAGATCCGGCATGGTCACTCTCATCATCCCAGGGTAACAGCTAATAGGAGCCAGCTACACAGTAAAAGAAATTACCCAGGTGTCATTGATGACTTTCTCCAACGTTGTCATCTCCACGTCAGTGAAGATCTGGTCCATCTCTGGGATGAGTCGGGCACCCCTAGAAGTCAAAGAGGAAAAGATCAGCCTAGGGCAGAAGAACAGGAGTTGGCAGAAAGGGGAATCATGGTCTCAGCAGGACTACACAAAGAAAGGGTGCAGAGAACACTCACTTGAGGAAAATGCTGGAGTGATTGAGGAGATTATCCAGAGCTGAAAGCCGCTCTGGCCATTTCCTGCGCTCTTCCACCCGAAAAAACAGCCCTTGGCACAGCTTTCTCAGCTCAGCCAGCTTGTCCTTCAACATCTGATGGACATGAGGAGGAGAGGAGGGTTGAAGTGGTAGCAGGAGCATCCTGGACCCAGCCCTGCATCTTGCTTCATGTCCTGACACCCCAGCTCTTCTCACTCTGGCCCTAGAAGCGGTGGGGGTGAAGGGTTGGGGGCACAGACGGGCAGCACTCCCATCTGCCTGCCACTTCCCAGAAGGCTCCTCACCACAGTGGTGGCTCCAAATCCCTCATCCTCCAGCCAGGTAGAAGTGGCACTGAGTTTTCCAGAGATCTCCTCCCGTTGTTCCTCAGTGGACACTTCCTGGTACTCAGGTTGGTACAGTTTGTCCTGTAAAGGATACAAACCCATGCATGTGGTGAGCTTTGGGGCAAGCATCAGAGCACAGTCCCTAAGCGGAGGCTCCACGAAGCGGGGAGTGCTTGCTGCCCCTTGCCTGCTAACCTGGGTCTCAAAGATAAAAGCTTCTAAGCTGTTGGCAGCTTTCTCCCTCTCCTGCTTTTCAAGGTCTCGCAGGGTCAAGTCCTCAAGTCTGTGGGATGAAAAGGCAGGGATAGGTGGGGTTGGAACTGGGCCCTTCTGGATCACTTCCACACCTGCTCCTCATCCACACCAGCCAGCACTTACTTCTGCACGGAACGGGCCAGCTCATCCTCTGGCAAGTCTGGCAGGTCCAAGACAGCCAGTTCCACACCTATCTCCTCCACCATTTTCTGCTTCCGGGCAGGTTTCTGCTTTTTTTCTTCCTCGGGAGCTGGAGGGACACCCTCAGGCCCTGCCTGCCCCTTCTCATTGGGCTTCTGAGTACAAAGAGCAGTGATGAGGAAATGCATTAGCCCCTATGAGGCATGAAGGAAGCTGCTTCCCCACAGCCCATGGACTCCACCATCTGCCTCTGTGGATGGCTCACCTGGGCCTCAGACTTGTCCCCACTTTCTTTTTCATCAGGTGTTTCTCCCTCACGGGCTGCATCCCCCTTAGGCTCAGAGGGTGGAGGCTGGGAGGTATCCTCCATTGGGGCTTCAGCTTCCTCCTTGAGTTCCCCCTGTTCTGCAGGCTCATCCTTGCTCCCCTCAGCAGGGCTCTCCTCCTCCTCCTGTGAGACAATTATGGGAACCCCAAAAGTTATACACTTATTAGTTGAGCCTATGACCACACTTCACCTTGACTATATGAGCTCCTCTGTTTGGAAACGGAACACTGCTCAGCATAAAGCTTGGGTCAAGCAGATGACACTTGTGGGCAAACCCGGGCTGTGGGGATTCGAGTAGGAGAACAAGGGGAAGGCAGGCGGAAACAAGAATAAGCCGTTGGCTCTGGTAGTGAGGGTCGCAGCCATCTGTAACCCCTGCACTACCTAATGAAGCAGGAGCAGGGCAGCCTGACACAGGTGAGAGATGGAAACCACTGGGGTTCACTGAAGTCTGCCCTTACCTGTACAGCATCAGTACCATTCTCTTTGGCATCTGATGAGGTACCACCGCCAAACAGGCTGGAAATGGTGTTGCCAAGTTCTAGGAGGAAAGAAGCAGAGAGGTTCCAGAGGGAATCAAGCAGCACCTCCCCTTCTTACCCAGAACAGTGCCATCACCTCCCCAAGCGGGCATGAGGTTTCATGTTTCTTGCTGGCACACACTTGCATGCACACAAGAGCCCATGTTCATCTTACTGGTAAGAGTAGACTCTTCCTCTGGGCTGTCCTCCACCAGGGTCTCGAATACGGACTCCACCTATTTTGAAAAAAAAGTTTTTTAAATACTTGCACGATAACCCATGCTATCCCAGGCATGCTGCTTATGCACACGTTAGAATACAAAATGACAGAGCTGGAGAGATGGCTCAGTGGTTAAGAGCACAGACTGCTCTTCCAGAGGTCCTGGGTTCAATTCCCAGCAACCACATGGTGGCTTGCAGCCATCTGTAACCCCTGCAGCACCAGGGTATCTGACACCGTATGATGCAGACACATGTACAGGCAAACCACCCATATGCATTTTACTTTAAACTGAATTAAAGAAGAAAGGGTTTTCTCTGGGCTGAAAAGATGGCTGAGCAGGTAAAGGTAGAAGAAAGCCAACTAGTTCCCTGCTTCCTCCGGCTCCACGCCCACTGTGGCGTGCTGGCATCCCACCCCCACTGTGTACACACAGACTCAAAAAACCTTAAAGGGTTGGAGAAATGGCTCAGCACTGGGTCCAATTCCCAGCATCCACATCCATTTGTTAACTCCAATTCTAGGGGATCCAATATCCTCTTTTAGCCTTCATGGGCAGCAGGCACATAAATGGTGCACAGACATATATCCACGCATGTTTAAAAAAAAAAAATCTGTATTTCTCTCTAAGCAAGTTACAGCACATTGGCATATGCTGGTCACAAAGATCCCCATTGCTACACTGTGTTTAAAGCCAAGATTCACCTGATCTGCTTCCAAAATGCTTTATGGTTATTCTGTGGAACCTACTCTGAGAGAGGCTGGTGTGTCCAGGGTTCACTCCTACTCAGATAAGGGTTCCCTTTTGCTCTCACCCTGTCTAAACTGAGCACTCCACTCTCGTCTAGGTTAAAGTGGGCCTTGATGCCTTTGGACTCATAGTCAGGATATTTCTTGAAGCTCTCTCCCACACCTTTTAGTTTCACTGTGGTCAGATTCTGGGAGCCAAATACCCTGGTTGGGAGAAAAGAAAAGAGTTTGAGGAGATCCACCCGGCCCATTGCTAACTCCAGACCACATGGCCTGCAGGCATGAGACATCAGGGTCCCTACCCAAGACTCAGGAAGATGGACCCTCAAAGACAGGCTGCTCATAACTTAACCCTAGCCCACCTTCAGCCCTTCAAGTCCCACGTTCCCCTCCCCATCCTTAGATCATCTGGCAGGCACACCCCCCACACCCTGGAGGTGCCATCCTGCCCCCGCCCCTCACCGAAGATCCTCAGGCCCCAGGAAGCCCAGGTCACCGTAGTTGATGTGAAAGTTGAAATCATGGCTGTATCGGTTAAAGGTGATGACTTTGCGCTGAGGGTAGGGCCCCATTCGGGAGAAGAGCACACGTTTATTGTGCTTCAGGCTTCGAAGCCCAGGCTCCTCCTCCACCTCCCTTGTGAACTCCACCTACATAAGCGCAAGGAGAAGGTGTACTGGAGAACCAGGATAAGTACTGTAAGTAGGTATGAGGAACAGGATCTCTCAGCCTAAGAAAAAGGGCCAGGTGGAGGTGAATAGAGCTCTCACTTGGGGAAGCGTAGGGGGTGTGCCACCAGGCCAAGCTTACCAGGATGGGGTAAATAACAGCATCACGCACAACAAATGGCTTCACTTTGAAGGCTTTGCTCAGTGCCGCTGCCTGGTACACGGCCCCCATGGCAGCTGC
The DNA here is from genome assembly GCF_021556685.1 of Rattus norvegicus. Taxonomy (NCBI): domain Eukaryota; kingdom Metazoa; phylum Chordata; class Mammalia; order Rodentia; family Muridae; genus Rattus; species Rattus norvegicus. The sequence continues at coordinate 52,413,345 of NC_141541.1, read as the reverse complement.
TTCATCGGCATTGATGTTCTTTCCTAGTTCCTCCCTAGGAGACACAAGCTTTTGCATTATCTACCTGGGTGGGTTCTCCCTCATTATGTGGGTGCCCAGCCTACAGCTCCATGCCCAGCTCCGACACCATACTCACTTGCCCACAGCCTTCAGCAGCACCTCTTGAACTTTGGGAACACGAGTGGCCCCACCCACCAGGATCACCTGCTCAATTTGATCCTGCAGAAGGGAAGGGAAGGTGAGATGTGGGAGTTAATGTCCTCCCTTCCCCTCTGACACCCTGTGGGTGTGCTCTGCTCTCCTATAGCACATCTGTCTCCCTCATCCCTCACCAGGCTCATCTCAGCACTCTGTAGGGCCTGCTGTACAGGCCCAGGCACTCGATCAAACAAATCTGCACACAGCTCCTCAAACTCCACTCGAGTTACTTTTGCCTTGAAGTCCACATCGTCCATCAAGCCTTCAATCTGTGGGGAGAAGAGTAAGAGGCTCTGGCCAGGTCTGCTCTCTGGGCAAGAGAAGATGGAAATCAAGGGAACAGAACGGGACTTTGGAAGGAATAAAAGGCCCTCCATCCCCATGGACAGGAACCACAAGCCTGCTCTCTAGAAGGTCCCATGTGGGCACCTGTGCCATGTGATCAGCATTGGCACTCAGGACGGTTTTAAGTCGATTGGCTTCCCGAAGCAGTTTGGCCATGGCTCGGGGGTTTTCCCGAACATCCTTGGCTTTCTGGCCCTTGCGCTGCTCATTGAAGAGCTTAGCCAGGTGCTCTCGCAGCCGAAGCTCCATCTCCAGGCCACCCAGGGTGCGGTCAAATCTGTTCAAGAAAAGGAACAAGTACAGGGTAAGCACATAGATGACCCTCCCTCTGTCGCAAGAGGTAACAGTGCTCTGCCTGCAGCTCCCTACAGCACACAGCATTCAGGGGTAGCTGATCTACCCAGTCACTCAGCACGCTGCTGAGTATCAAGTATTTGAATGTAAGAGACAAGAGGAGCAGGAGAGGAGACAGCTCCCTGCTGTCAAGAAATTTATAATCTAATAGAAGAATAACCTAAGTGTGAAATCACCAGCATCTGTGAGTCTGCGGCTAGTCTGCGCTACATACAGATTCCCAGACCAGCCAGGGTTACACAGTGAGACCCTGTCTCAAAACAAATGAAGAAAAGCAGAGAAGGCTAGCAGAAGGCACATAGGAAGTCTGTGCTACTCAAAAGGTAGTCAGAGAAGAGAGTGCAGCATTCTAGACAGAAGGAATAGTTTTTGCTAAAGACCCCGGGTAGGGAGTAGGAGAGTGCATTCAGAGCTCTGAAGGTGACAGAGCCACGCACGATGGCTTCATCTCCACATAGCTCATGGTTTTTCACCCAGCATCTGGGAGGCAGAGGCAGGCGGATCTCTGAGTTCTAGGCCAGCCTGGTCTATAGAGTTCCAGGACAGCCAGGACTATGTAGAGAATAAAACCAAAACAGTGAAAGAGCTCAGGCACAGCTGCAGCAGGTGGGGCTCAAACCAGCATAAGAAGAGCACTGAAGAATGGAGTTGTTCACATTGGCAGTTTCTCTCTTTATTGGTGAGTCTGGTGCCAGGAATACCAGGCAAGACTCCAATACAGAGCTACTGCCCAGATACCAGGATCTTAAGAGAACCTCCGAGCTCAACAGTGAGGAGCTGAAACGGCTTCTTTCACACAGGGTCTCATACATTCTACACTGCACTAGTACTCCTTACATAGCTACAGATGATTTTTGAATCCTGACCCTCCTGCCTCCACCTCCCAGTACTAGGATTATACCCCAATGCCTTGTTTAGGAAGGGTTTTATTTTTGTTGTTTTTTTTTTTTTTAAATCTATAGGTATCAAGAGGTAGGACTGCCAGAAGATTCTGACCAACTTGAACAACACAGTAAGTTCCAGGTTTGTACAGTGTGTGTAAGACTCTAGATTCGACCTCAGTAAAAACGACTGGTAGGGCTGTGGTGGTGCAGCATGTGCTTTTAATCCTAGCACTTGGAAGGCAAAGAGGCAACTGGATCTCTGTGAGTTCAAGGCCAGCCTGGTCTACAGAGTGAGATTCAGGAGAGCCAAGGTCATACAGAGAATCCCTGTCTCAAAACACCAACACCAAAACCAAACAGAAACAAAGGAGGAGAAGAAAGGCAGACAATGACACTGACATAACGTGTCAGGAGTCAGATGGCCCCTCCTGCTTTCATTTCTTCTCTGGGAGCAGCCCCTTCAGAAACCCACACTGTATCCAAGAAGAGTTCCAGGAGACGCCTCTCCCTCAGGTTTCAGTAACCTACCCCACGCCCCGGATCTGTAGCTGTGGCTGCGTCCCAGCCTCCTTAGTCTTCACCGTTTGGTAGGTCACGATGGTACACACAGTGCTGCCCGAGCCCATGTCATAGAACATGATATTCTGTGGAGACACCAAGGATACTGTCACGGGAACCTAATGTAGAAGCCAAGGTGGGCAGGGTGATGCAAACCTTTAGCTCCAGTGCTCAGGAAGCAGAGGCAGGCGGAGCTGAGTTCAAGGCCAGCCTGCTTTACACAGTGAGTTACAGGACAGCAAGGCCACACCAAGAAATCCTGTCTGACCCCTTCCACTCACCTTCCAAAAAAAACCCAAAACAGAGAGATGGTTTATCAAATGCAGGATGCCTAACTACTTTTCTGCCTGAAAACAAGCTGTCACCCTTCATAAGCTGACCAACTCCAACGGGTACTGAAAGGCAGCACACTTTGTCAAGGGATGGCCATGCAAACAAGATGCAAAATGGGTCAAGGATCCTCTATCCGCAGACTCAGCATCTTGTGTATCTAGTGGCCAGGAGGCCTCCCTGTCTCACCTGTGCAGTGGAATTGATATCTTTCCGGCGGAAGACACCATAGCTGAGGGCTGTGGCAGTGTTGTCATTGATGAGCTGCAGCACCTTGAGGCCAGCCATACGAGCAGCCTGCAGCACAGCTCGGCGCTCGGCCTGGTTGAAAAAGGCTGGCACGGTGATCACTGCATCCTTAATAGGTTGTTCTACAGAGGACAAAAGATCAGGATCTCACCAACTCCAACCCTCAGACCAGGGTTTCCAAACAGTACCACTGACTCTGAGGCAGGTAACCAATTCTTGTATTGGGCCTATATTATACATTAAAGGATTTTTATTAGTTTCCCTATCCTCTATATATTAGATGCCAGGAGCATTCCCCAAGCTTGTGACAACCAAACATGCCTTCGGGCATGGTCCAATTTTCAGTAAGAAATAAAAAAGCCTCTGTTTGACATTCACTACACATTTGGGGAAGTCCGGCTGCCACCAGCCCCACCTTGATGCTCACCTGCAAAATCTTCAGCCAGGGAACGGGAGTAGTTGAGAACCATGCCCAGCACCTCCTCGGGAGAGAACTGCAGCTGCCTGCGGAGAGCAGGAGTTGAGGCACAGGAAGGCAGACACCAAGACCCATAGTCAAGAGCACATGCCAACAAGGGGCCACCTTCCACCCTGGACACTCACGGACTGATCTGGAAGCGCACAGTCTGCCTCTGTGGGTCAACATTGAGCTCATGTTCTGGGAAACGGGACCGGTAAAGAGCCACATGAGGGTTATCTGCCTGCTTTCCAAGGAGGTGCTGGAAATAACGGAGTGTAGCCTTTGGGTTCTTGATGGCCTGGAAGAAGAACACACAGCAGGTTCTTAGGCTTAAACCTACTTTAGCTTGCCTCTACATCATCCAGCTACATCAGAGGCTAGCCTCTGGGGGAGCCAATCTGGTGAGGGCTGCTACTCACCATGCCAGCTGCACTGTCACCTAGAAACCTTTCGTTTTCCTTCAAGGTCACAGTCACCGGAGTTTTCCTCCGAGATTCCCTAAGAAAAAGCAGCATTAGTCTGGATGTCTGCAGCAGAGCGAGAAGCTAGAAGCCTCCAGAGCTCAGCCGCCAGTCGGAAGTGGGCACTATAAATTATATACATACACACCCTGACACAGATCTACTCTTACTTGTTCAATACAATCTCCATGGGCACTCCAGGCTTGACAATGGCCACCTTCATGGATTCACTGCCCAGGTCCACAGACATCACAGCCAGTGTGTCTGAAGGGAAAACAGAAAGTAGATTTATCTGTCAATTCTCTGCTTCCCACAACTTTCCACCTTCTGAAGTTAAAGCAATGAAATCAGTCTGCTTTCCATGGCAAAGACAAAGAAAAAAGGCTAGATCCAGCAACCCTAAACTCAGGTAGGCACTGTGTGCTGTTTTATTCTTTTTTTTTTTTTTTTTTTTTTGGTTCTTTTTTTCGGAGCTGGGGACTGAACCCAGGGCCTTGCGCTTCCTAGGCAAGCGCTCTACCACTGAGCTAAATCCCCAACCCCGTGCTGTTTTATTCTTACATTTACTCTGCTTTGACACCTCTGCCAGGTACATACCACTCAGTGCCAACAGGTCTGCCAAGAGGACAGCCACCAAGGCCCAACAGAGTAGCCTCCTTGGCCTCTGCCTCCTTACTGTAGCTGCCATTGTGACCCTGGTGGAGAAGGAAAAACACTTGTAACTGGATGCTGAATGAAGAAGGAAACAGAACCACATCCCAGAGCAGACAAGCTCTAAGATTCTTATCTGTTGCACTCTTGGCTAAAAGCACAGCAGCTCGAAACCCTTCTCTTCCTTCCTGGAGAGTTTCAATCATTTTAAACATCCTCCCAGGTGTCCTACATTCGGGCCGAAGCAAAAGGGCCTTCAACCACTTATTTAGACAAAGGAGGAGGAGGTTCGACCTTTTTTCCGTCCATGTACAGGCAAGTAATTGGCACACCACAGCACTGTACCTGTCAAACACCTGGAGCATGGCTATGACCCTCGAAATTGGCTCAACTACTTTATACCTGGAGCTCCCCTGGTGGCAGGGAAAGCCAGGCTGAGCCTGGACAGGAACTGGAAGGTGATGATGTTGGGGATGGCTGGCATAAATGGGTTTGTCCCCTTTTCTGCAGCCCTGGAGCATTGTCCAGCCCACCCTCCTTGCCCATCCCAATCCTGGGCCCCGCTGCCTACGCAGACGTTGTGCAGGCTAAGGTTACTAGCCGGATGAGTGTTCACCTAAGCCTCACCTGATGAAGGTGGAAGATCCCACTCCCAGAAATGGATTCCGGCCCACCCCGAGCGCGAGGGGGCAGCTCAGCGCCTGAACTTCAAGGCCGAAGGGACCGGTGTCCGTACGGCCCTCGCTCCCGCTACTGGCCCGCCCCCGAAGCTAGCACGCTGCCTCCCCTAGGAGCCGCGGCCCGACCGCTGCTCCATCCTCACCCCTGCTCCCTCTGGCCTTCAGCTCCTGCGCCCCTCGCTCCAGGTTCAACACGGCGAGGACGTACCCACAGGGCCGGCAGCACGACCCCAACCCCAGGCCCTTCACAACTCCCCTTCGTTTGCAAACTGTTACAGTGGCCACCAACCTCTTAGCAGCGTCTCGCGTACCAGCCGGCCCCGGACGCGGCGCACGCTCATTGGCGCCTCCGCTGCCCGGCCCAGCTCTGCGCACCTGGTCCCGCCCCCGAGACCCGGCGCACGTCCCCATTGGGCCACGTAGAAGACCCGCCCCTCTCCGGCTCCGCCCCCAAGGCCGGAGCTGGGCCTGAGTACCGGTTGGGACGAAACTGCCGGTGCTGGCTGCGGATTGGCCCACGTCACGGTTCGCGGCCGGGTTGCTCCTCGCGGGACTTCTTCCAACCTTGGTGCTAGACGCTTCGATGCGGAACCTTAGCCGGGCCCCGCGTGGGAGCAGGTGCGCCCGTGGGATATGAAGTCCGCGGCCTTCTTCCGGTTACCTGGGGCGTCCGCACGAAGGAATAGTACTGAGCTGCATTCGCTGCAGCGCCTACGTTTGCCCTGGGCTTGGGCATGCTATCTGAGGACCGCTGTGTTACTCGAACCTTCCGGTTTCATTGAAGAAATATATCCCATTAAAATGATGTTTGCTGATGGGCGGGAGATGAGCCGTGTTTGTGACAGAACTTGGCTTTAACTCTGAACCTCGATTTGGTACTGTCACTTTCTTTTTAGGGCTGGGAACGTAGCTCAGTGATACCGCTCTTGTCTGTTGCACTTGAGGCTCTGGATTCCATCAACAGCACTGTTCAAAAATAAAAAGGAAAGAAGTTAATATTCACGTGATATAAAAATTATAAACAGGCTGGAGGGTGGTGGCCTTTAGTCTTAGCACTTGGGAGGCAGAGGCAGGCAGATCTCTACGTGCTTCAAGCCCAGCCCGTCTACAGTGCAAGTTCCACAACTACCCAGAGAAACCCTGTCTCAAAAAACCAAACACACACACGCAAACACACGAAGGAGAGGAGGGAGGGAGGGAGGAAGGAAAAGGAAAAAAAAAAAGAGCGCTTGCCTAGCAAGCACAAGGCCCTGGGTTCGGTCCCCAGCCCCGAAAAAAAAAAGAAAGAAAGAAAAAAAAAGAGAAAAGAAACAGACCTTTGCTTAAAGTTATAAGGCAGTGTAACCACACCAGAGGAAACAAATGCAGTCTTGGAAAGATTTATTAAAAAAAAGTAAATCCCCGACACAACCCTCCACTCTCATCTATAGCATGTTAAGGTTCTTGCTCATTTTGATTTGCACACATATCTCTCTCTAGAAAAGTAACATTTTCTGAACAATAACAAACAACCACAGTTATTTGCTATTTTTCAACCAAGAATTTTCTATTTGGTGGGATTTGCCTCCTTACGACTGTACAACATTGTGTACAACACTGCATAGTGTGGGGTTTATCTGCCATAGTGATGGGCATGTAAGTTGTCGGTCCTATCCCTTTTATGTGTGCAATGCACACGTATATGGGGTGTGTGTGTGTGTGTGTGTGTGTGCGCGCGCGCGCGGGGAGCTGGGGACTGAACCCAGGGCCTTGCGCTTGCTAGGCAAGCATTCTACCACTGAGCTAAATCCCCAACCCCTGTTTTTTTAAATAAAACCTCACTACAGAGTGGTTGTGCATACCGGACAACTACTAGCCATATAGATTAGTGTAGCTATGAATTTGAGGCAAATTTCTTGTCTAAAATTCTGCCTCCCGGGTGCTGGGATAATAAGTATGTGCTACAATGTACATAATGTTTAAGAATAGTTCAATTATGAATAGTTCATGTTCATGAATATTCTATAATTGAACAGTTCTAATTTTTGTTTTGCTTCTATTTGGTTTTTCATTTTTGAGACATTTTCATGTAGGCTGGCCTTGAACTCACAGTCCTTCTGGCTCCATCCCTCAAGTCCTCAAGGGGAAAAGATTTTGTTTCTCAACAATGACTCCACTTTTGTCCCAAGAGGCAATGAAGTAAACGTTTCATCTATTTTGAAAACCATGTATTTAACACTTAGGGGGACTCTGAGAGGGGAAAGGAGTGTTCCAAGAGCTAGGACTCCAGAAAGGGATATAAAGTCATCTTTGCCCTTGGAGAAGTTACAATCAAATATGTCCAGTGGGTTCATGTATTTAAACCTATCAATGATTGCTGGTCTGGAAGCTCAGTTTCCTGTTCCTAAGATAACTCCTACCCTCTGAACGAAGCAATGCTCTTGCCATTACAGTCCTTAGCCCGGAATCTGTCCCCTTGGGAGGTGTGGCAGGTGTGAGTGCTCCAGGGAGCCACCTGTTTTGTTCTTTAACCAGAAAAAAAGAACAGTCTTTCATAAGGACTAGTGTAGAACAATGGAAATTTTTCATGTAAAATTTGGATTGACCTTGACTGATAAACTCACTGTTTGGATCCAGAACAACCTATTAATAGAGCCCTTCTCTGGCACTGTGCAGAAATCAGAGGAAAGGACATCGCTGTCGTGCAAAGATAGGGGCTAAACTGGCAAGATTAAACTGAGCCCAGATCGAGTAAACCAGCACAGGCCTGTAACTCCCAGTAGTTGTCAGAACGAGGTAGAAGGATCTAGAGTTCCAGAACACTCTAGGCTACTCGCCCTTCCAGAAAGAAACCCAGCCAACGTATACATGCTGGGTTTTTCACTTACATAAAATGTAAAAGGAGGTGAACAGTTATGGAAGTGAGGGCTGTGCTTACCTATAAGGAAAGGTAGCATCCAAAGAAGTCGATACACAGGCTTCTAAAGTGTTGGCAAATTCATGGCTGATCGCAAAAGATATGTCCTGCTTGTACAGTACCTGTGGACTGTAGCACGGAACTTCTGTATAAATGTAATGAGTTAGTGAAAACGTAGCCATAATAGCACACACCTTTAATCTCAGCACTCAGGAGGCAGAGACTGGTGGATATTTGTGAGTCTGAGGCCAGCCTGGTCTACAGAGCGAGTTCCAGGACACCCAGGGCTACGCAGAGAACCCCTGTCTCAAAAAAAAAAAAATCCAGATGTAATCCAGCGTTATCTCAATTACTGATTGATGGAGGAGGGCCCAGCCCATCGTGAGTGGGATCATCCATTAGCTGCTGGTCCTGGGTTCTATATGAAAGCAAGCTGAGCAAGCCATGGGGAGCAAGGCAGTAAAGAACACCCCTACCTGGTCTCTGCATCAGCTCCTGCCTCTAAATTCCTGCCATGTTTGAGTTCCTGTCCTGACTTCCTTTATGATTAATATCTATTTAGAAGTATAAGTTAAATAAGCCATTTCCTCCCCTACTTGCTTTCTGGTCATGGTGTTTGATCACAGCAATAGTAATCGGAACTAAAAACGTGAGCTGCCATGATGTTTTTTAATGAAAAAAATTTAAAGATTTATTTTATTGTATATGATAATCCCTATGCATGCATCATGTGAATGAAGTGCCCAGGGAGGCCATAAGAAGGGGTCAGGTCCCCTGGACCTGCAGTTGTGGATGGTTGGGGAGGTCAACATGGGAACGCTGAAAGGGAATGTTATCTGCTCAGGACCCCAAAGACCGAGTTCTCAGCATGGAGGCAAGTTACTTGCCCCAGAGAAACAAAGTCCAGAGCATCAGAGACAAAGACAAGAGATAGAGGGTGGGGGAGAAGGGGAAGGGAACTAGGGAGAGGGTAAGTGGTATTTTTCCCAGAGACGGGTACCTTTGGGTAGAGAGAAGACAGGTGAGGCCCATAGGAGCATGGCAGTTTATAAAGGTAAGGGGGGAAACCCCATATCAGAACGAGGAGCTTAATTTTAATTGGGCACGCTAATTAGGTGAGCCGATGGGGGCTTTTGCTTGCTGGGATTCAATACTTTGCTGGACTTTGGCAGTCAGGCTCAGGAGAAGGAAGTGGCCAAATAAGGGAATAGACCTTGGTTAATTTTAGCAATGTAATCTAATGGGTTTTTAGCAAGGCGGAGGGAATTGGGGGTTAGGGAGCAAGGCCTGCCAGAGCCATGTTTGCCTTATGGGTTGGACTGGCTAGAGTCCCTTCAGATACTGAAAGCTGAACTGGGGTCTTGTACAAAAGCAGCACATGCTCTTTTTTTTTTTTTTTTTTTTTTTTGGTTCTTTTTTTCGGAGCTGGGGACCGAACCCAGGGCCTTGCGCTTCCTAGATAAGCGCTCTACCACTGAGCTAAATCCCCAGCCCCACAGCACATGCTCTTAATTGCTGCCATGGCACCCGCTCTTTGAAACTCTTTTGTTTAAAAGTTAAAAAGTTTTCTATAGCCCAGCCTTGGCCTGGAACTTAGTTGAGGTTGTCTTTGAATTCTATTTCTTCCTGTCTCCACCTAACAAGTACTAGGATTATAAATACTTGCTACAATGCCTGTTTGGCTCACTTTCTCCTCTTTCTTACATACCTGTTCCTTTTTTTTTCTTTTTTTTCGGAGTTGGGGACCGAACCCAGGGCCTTGCGCTTGCTAGGCAAGCGCTCTACCACTGAGCTAAATCCCCAACCCCTACATACCTGTTTCTAAAGGGTTCATTCATTTTATTTAATATAAGTAGAGGAAGCTCTGCTGGTGTGTGTGTGTTCAATGGATGTGCAGTTCCTTAGGCAGCCAGAAGATGGTGTCGATATCATATAGTAGATTCTAGAACCGGAGTTAGCGATCGTTGTTCATAGTCACATGGGTGCTAAGAACCAAACCTGGAGCCTTTGCAAGAACAAGTCCTCGAAGAGCCATCTCTCTAAAAAGGAGACAAGGTCTTGTCTTTTAATGTAAACTGGTCTCAAACTTGCTAGGCAGCCTCCATGGGCCTCAAAGTTTCTGTGATCGTCCTCTCATCCTACCAAAGACTAGGATCATAGGTATGTACTAGCATGCTCTGCTTCAGCATTTGGTTCTGAACTGTGATCTCATTAACTCCTTCCCCGCCCCTAGTGACAGCGATGAAGCTAGGGTCACTTCCATACAAGGAAAGAGTTCCACCCAAGATAAATCTTTAGCCCTTTTAAACTATTCTAAGGGGCCTGGAGAGATGGCTCAGCGGTTAAGAGCACCCGACTACTCTTCCAGAGGTCCTGAGTTCAATTCCCAGCAACCACATGGTGGCTCACAACCATCTGTAAAGAGATCCGATGATGCCCTCTTTTGGTGTATCTGAAGACAGCTACAGTGTACTTATATATAATAAATAAATAAATCTTAAAAAAATGTTTACGTTATATTGATTCTTGAATTCCTTCAGAACTGGAATTCTCAGGAGATAAAACAGTGAGTGAATCTGTGCACGTGGTCCTTTCCTGTTTACGTTCCCTGCCTGCCTGACTTTCCTAGAGTCAGAAAAGTAGAACTAATGGACAACCCTGGTGTGTGTTCTGACAAGTGTACCTTTAGCCTCATGCCCCAGAAAAATATATAATTAAAGATCAGCTCTTGTTTTATTTTCAAATAACTTTGATATTTTTTGACTAGGGAAACACCTTCCCCTAGGATAATTATACCTCTTTTTGCACCTGGGTGCTACAAGGACTCTCTGAAAAGCAAAAACACTGTTAGGTATAATTTTCTACATGAAATTGAGGGTTGATTACTGCCTCTTTTTTTTTGAGACAGAGTCTCTTAGGCTAGCCTTGAACTTATGGCAACCTTCCCGTACCAGCCTTTCAAATTACAGGCATGAGGAACCATCCCTGGCTACATCTGTTGTTTTTAATGCCTGTTCTCTAGGGTGGTGGTCAAGGACCTCGGTTTGCTCCTTAACCTTTTGGGCATTTAGTTCAATTCCAGGAAATGGGTAGTGCAAAAAATGTATTTGTCAAGAAGTGAAAAGCAAAGTAGAAAGTGGAAAGAGGCCAGTTTTTGCCTTAATATCACTCATCAATAAGACCTTATAGGGGGCTGGAGAGATGGCTCAGTGGTTAAGAGCACCCGACTGCTCTTCTAGAGGTGTTGAGTTCAATTCCCAGCAACCACATGGTGGCTCACAACCATCTGTAAAGAGTTCTGATGCCCTCTTCTGGTGTATCTGAAGACAGCTACAGTGTACTTATATACAATAAATAAATAAATCTTTAAAAAAAAAAAAAAGACCTTATAGGTACAGGCAGGGTCAGATCCAGACACCAGCGTAAGAAAGGAAGAGCACAAGTTGGCACACTTCTCCTAGTGCTACTCTCTTATTTTGTTTGAAGATGATGTTCATTATGTATCCCTGACTGGCCTGGCATTACAATAATTGTTGAGAGCATGTTTGGAGGTTCCAACAGGGGAGGTCAGCTACTCCTGTTTGAACTGAGAAATGCTCCTCTCTGTCCTGGAAGGAAAGGATCTTTGATAGTACATGCCACAGGAGGGCTACAGCCATACATGGAGTGATGAGAGAAGGGACATCTGCCTAGATAACAAAATTTACTAAATCAGTCCTAGTGAACAAGATGTCACCTTGACATCATTGTCACTTTCCTCATAATGCTTCTTTTGATACAAACTTTTCATGGTTTCCTCTGACACACAAACAGGATAGACTCAGGACACAGAGCTATCTCTACACAGAGCCGGTGGAACAGTCATGGAAGACCTTGACTCATTAAATTACTCTGCTCTCAAAGCTGCCACTCCCTGGTCTCTGCTTGCCCTGCCTCTATAGAAAGGATAAGAAGGTTAACAAGGTCTTGGGAGTTTCATTTTGCGTTTTTCACCTCAACAAGTATGTATTGAGTGTTACACACTCTGATACACAAGACGGAATATAATATTCAAGGGTGATTCAAAATATGTCGGTGACAGGCACAAACTTTTATTTTTTTCTTTCCAGCAGGTGAAAAACCGGTTTCATATACTTGATTTCTTTCATTTATGACCTAAAATATCTGATAGGCTAAAAATGTAACCCACGGGGCTGGAGAGATGGCTCAGGGGTTAAGAACGCTGACTACTCTTCTAGAGGTCCTGAGTTCAATTCCCAGCAACCACATGGTGGCTCACAACCATCTATAATGGGATCTTATACCCTCTTCCGGTGTGTCTGAAGACAACACTGTGCTCACATATATAAAATAAAATACTTTAAAAAAAAAAAGTGACCCACTGGGGCACAGCAAGTTAGAATTCACAAAATGTGTGACATCCTTCATTAAGAGCCATCAGTGTCTGAACATTTTATTGATTTGTCTGCCCCCTCCCCCAACTGCCACCGCAAACAAAACCCCCAAAACGTTGTTAGAGTAAGCTGACTGGTATACAGTGGTGTATTTAGTATTGGGATCTTCACAGAGATTACATACTAACATCTAGTTGCTTCTTGACATTTATAAAGTTTTATACATCTAAAAAGCTTTGAGGGGTTTGGGATTTAGCTCAGTGGTAGAGCGCTTGCCTAGCAAGCACAAGGCCCTGGGTTCGGTCCCCAGCTCCGAAAAAAAGAAAACAAAAACAAAAACAAAAAAATAAAATAACATAAAAAGCTTTGAATTTGATTGGGCAGTCTATAAACCACTTCTAAAACGGTGGCATTAAATTTCAGCTTTATTTTGCACCATTAAAAAGCTGATGCATTTGATAGCCTCCCAAAACATTATTCTCTGTACAGCGACATCGAACAGAGTATTTTAATTTTGAGACACCTTCTCGCTGCGGAGGGCACGCCGGCCTCGGATTGCGCCCTGGCAGTCATAACAAAGCATTGAAGAGCCACCAAGCAAGTGCCACCCCCTCTTGTGCGCATGCTCCCTTACATGGCTCTCACGTGATTCGCCTTGTGGTTCACGTGATCTTGCTTCCGGAGGCGTGGGCCCTCGTCAAGATGGCGGCCTACCTGCAGTGGCGGCGATTCGTTTTCTTCGAGAAGGAGTTGGTGAAGGAACCGCTGGGTAATGATGGGGCCACTCCCGGGGCCGCACCGACCTCGGGACCCACTGCTTCCAAGTTCCTTTGCCTCCCTCCTGGCATTACTGTCTGCGACTCAGGCCGCGGGAGCCTGGTCTTTGGAGATATCCTTCCTTTGGAGTTGGCTTTTTCCTCAGCGGACGCCCGACGAGTTCCTACAGCTGGAATGGAATCTGTCAAAGGCGCTTCGCGTACTCGCACTTAGATGCGAGCCCAGATGTCTTGTGGTCTGATGGGAGAAAGAAGGAAGTTCATATTTTAACTTATCAACTGAGCAATCCTGGGCAAGTCATCTAACTCTCGGCTTCAGTTTCCTTTACTGTAAAAACGTTGTCAGTGCCAGTTTGACATGGTTAAGATCAGTCCACTTGCAAATAGATGCAACTTACCTTTAAAAGATGTATGTGTGGGGTTGGGGATTTAGCTCAGCGGTAGAGCGCTTGCCTAGCAAACGCAAGGCCCTGGGTTCGGTCCCCAGCTCCGAAAAAAAGAAAAAAAAAAGAAAAAAGAAAAAAGAAAAAAAAAGATGTATGTGTGAGAGGTGTTACTGTCCCTGTCTAATGTAGGTGAGGAGATAAATGGGACAAGGAGTGTGTTTGCTTTGTTCATGAGATATATGGGAAAGCGCTTGGAATGTTTAAGAGGTTATGTGCATGTTATGTTTAAGAGGTTATGTGCATGTTCGTGGTTCTCTAGATTCTGGTGTTAGTACAGTCAGACCCCAGGCAAGGTCTGAAGCCTCCAGTAGTTACAAACTACATAGGTGCTACTCTTTCCTATAGAGACATTCCTCACTGAACGATGGGGTTATACTCAGGCGGCTCCATCATAAATGGAAAGTAATAACAAGCCAAAAATGCATTTATCATGCCTAGTCTACCACTATAAATAGCAACAGAGTATACTGTACTATATCAATGTTCCCATCTGGTTCCATTGCTGACTGGAAGCGAAACGTGCCCAGCATCACAAGAGAATATGGACCAGGTCTCAATGTGTTGGCCTAGAACAGACTTCTCCTGTCTGTGTTTGCAGAGACACTGGGATTAAGGGCTATCCTCACAGAGAGATCTTACCCATATTACCAATCCAGGAAAGGCTGGTACCTTCTCAAGTATGCCTTCTTCTCACGTGCTCTGCCCCTCAGCCCTTCAAAGTAGGATTTCCACTGCTTGTTGCTTTTGTAGCATTGTAAATTAAAAACAGCTAAGTTGCTGGCAACACAGATTGATCATACCTTTAATTTCTAAATTAAGCACAATAAGAAGTTAGCAACAATAATACTAAAACAGAATAGCTACAATAGTACCCTGCAATTGAAATTATGTAAATGTAATCTCTTTTAAGATAAGTACTGGGTGTGTTTCATTTCCTTCTTTCTTTTTCTTATTTATTTATTTATTTATTTATTTATTATGTATATATACATCATACAGCTTTCTGCCTGCGTGTATGTGCCTGCAGGTCAGAAGAGGGCACCAGACCTGATTATAGATGGTTGTAAGCCACCATGTGGTTGCTGGGAATTGAACTCAGACCTCTGGAAGAGCAGACAGTGCTCTTAACCGCTGAGCCATCTCTCCAGCCCTCTTTTTTTTTAATTTTTAACACAAGATCTCATTTAGCTCGTCTATAGCCAAGGATGATTTCTAACCCTCTTATCTCTCTCTACCTCTCTGGAGTTCTAAGATTACAGACATGTGCCACTGTACCCAGTTATATATAGTGCTAGATACTTAACCCAGGGCCTTGTATGTGCTAAGTGTCAGTTATGTTATGTCTCCAGCCCTGGCTTCTAAGATATTTTAACTCTTTGTTGTACTTTTAAAGCATAGAAAACACTGCCTTAGATAAGAGGTGGGGGAGGGACATGACATTCCTTGGAAAAGAGGCACCTTGACTCCCCTGCACATATGGAAGGCCAGATCTGGTTCTTGCCACGTTCTCTACAGCTTACAGGGTTCCAGGCCTACAAGCTACGGGTGACACACTTGTATCAGCTGAAGCAGCACAATATTCTGGCATCAGTTGGTGAGGATGAAGAGGGCATTAACCCCCTGGTAAGTCCCAGAAAAGAAAGATCCAGATACCTAGGAGTGGTTTTTGGTTGGAGGGAGACTAACTCTCCCACATCTGTGGACTTCTCCAGGTAAAGATCTGGAACCTGGAGAAGAGAGATGGTGGCAATCCACTCTGCACTCGGATCCTCCCTGCCATCCCAGGGACAGAGCCAACTGTCGTGTCTTGTTTGACCGTCCATGAGAATCTCAACTTCATGGCCATTGGTATGCAGAAAGAAGGGAAAACTCTCATTCCTAGTTTTTTTTTTTTTTTTTAAAGATTTGTTTATTATATGTAAGTACACTGTAGCTGTCTTCAGACACACCAGAAGAGGGCATCAGATCCCATTACAGATGGTTGTGAGCCACCATGTGGTTGCTGGGATTTGATCTCAGGACCTCTGGAAGAGCAAACGACTGAACCATCTCTCCAGCCCGTTCCTAGTTTTTTGTTTTTTTTTTTTTTGTTTTTATTTTATGTACATTGGTGTTTTGTTTAAATGTATGTCTAAATGATGGCATTAGGTCCCCCAGAACTGGAACAACAGACAGTTGTGAGCTGCCATGTGGGTGCTGGGAACTGAATCTGGGTTCTCTGGAAAAGCAGCCAGGGCTTTTAACCACCGAACCTTCTCCAGCCCCCATTCCTAGATTTTTAAGTACATTTTCTTTGAAGTGGTCTTTGCAGGTCACTGTTTGCTGTTTTCCAGGCTTCACGGATGGCAGTGTCACTCTGAACAAGGGAGATATTACCCGGGACAGGCACAGCAAGACCCAGATTTTGCACAAGGGCAGCTATCCTGTTACTGGACTGGCTTTTCGCCAGGCAGGAAAGACCACTCACTTGTTTGTCGTGACAACTGAAAATGTTCAGGTGTGATTAAGGTCTTGCTCAAGGGGAACCAACGGCTCTGAGAGGTTGGAGAGTCTTAAATTTTTAAGCATAGAACTTTGAGTCATCTGCCCAGTCTAATATTTTATTTCTTCATGTAGGAGAGACTAAGAGGTAGACTTAGGAAAATAACTCTGTGCTTGTAATAGCATAATGTGATTCTACCTGTTAGGTACAGTTAGACAAGAGCTTTCGCTCTCTTGTTCCTGGTAGTTCCTGGAGTTACGGGTGGTTGTGAACTGCCTTTAGAAAGTGTTTGGCACCAAGGATCAAACCCGGATGTGTGTTTACTGTGGTCACACTGGTGCGAACTGCCTCCCCAACCTAGGAACACAATTTTAATAACCAGCAAAGAACCATGGCAGTTCCTAACTTGCAGGATTCTGTGGTGTGCTTCTGATAGTATAAAAAGAAGGAGAATATGGCCCCCAGTCCATTCATCTAATGGCGAGGTGATAGGGATGGAGGATGCGAGCTGCCGAGGAGAGAACAGATGCTAAGTGGGGAAATAGTGGGGGTCAGGAGGGGATGGGATGTCGGCGTGCATGCTTGGGAGCCGCCTCTTCAGAGGGACCTGCTAACTTCGTCTTCCCTTTGACAGTCCTACATAGTTTCAGGAAAGGACTACCCTCGCGTGGAGTTGGACACCCATGGTTGTGGCCTGCGCTGTTCGGCCCTCAGCGACCCTTCTCAGGACCTGCAGTTCATTGTCGCTGGAGATGAGTGTGTCTACCTTTACCAGCCGGATGAACGCGGGCCCTGCTTTGCCTTTGAGGGCCATAAGCTCATCGCCCACTGGTTTAGAGGCTACCTTGTCATTGTCTCCCGTGACCGGAAGGTTTCTCCCAAGTAAGACTCCAAGGAAAAGGGAAAAGGAGAGGACTGACTTGTTCCCCAGAACTATTGTTTTTTAAAATCCAAAGCCTGGATTCAGCTAGTCTGTCACTTGAATTTTATGTACGTTGTTCTTCTACCTAGATTTCGTTAGCTATTTTTACTGGAAAATGTGTTGTTGTTGTTGTTGTTGTTGTTGTTTTTGTTTTTTTTTTGTTTTTTCGGAGCTGGGGACCGAACCCAGGGCCTTGCGCTTCCTAGGCAAGTGCTCTACCACTGAGCTAAATCCCCATCCCCGTTGTTATTGTTTTTTAAGTTATTTATTTTATGTATACGAGTGCTCTATCTTATGTATAATTGTATGCCAGAAGAAGCCATCAGATCACTTATAAATGGTCATTAGCCACCATGTTGTTGCTGGGAATTGAACTCAAGAACCTCTGGAAGAATAGACAGTGCTTTTAACCACTGAGCCACCTCCCCTTCCAGGAAAATGTGTTTTTGTTCTAGATATCTGTTGTAAAAATACTTAGTGAATGTTGAATGCTTCAGGGAATCCAACCTGGGATTAGATTTTTTTACTGTTTGGTGAAAGTAAGTTAGGCAGAACCAGAAAGGATTGAGTGTCAGAGGAATCACAAGATGCTATGAAGTATATGGCATGGGTTTTCTTGTTTGTGGTTTTCCAGAGCACTACAAAGGGACTGGCAGGTCTTTTGCATAGTGAGAGCACTTCCTGTTGGTTTGGTTGTGTATAATGTTCATGTATGTGCATGTGCATGTATGGCCACATATGTGTGGAAGTCAGAGGACAACCTCAGGTGATATCCACTTGGTTTGTTTTGGAGACAGTCTCTGACTGGCCTGGACCTCACCAAGTAGACTAGGCCGGCCTGTGGGTAGGCAACTATTGAGACCCCATGATCTGCCTGTACCCACTTCCTTGGCCCACCGTTGTACCTACTGTCTTATTTTATTTTTTTATCTTTATGGATTATGTGTGTGGATTTTGTGAACACGAGTGCAGGTGCTCTGGAGGGCACAGGCATCCAATCCCTTAGAGTTACAGGCGATTGTGAGTCACCTGATGTGGGTTCTGGGAACTGAACTGGGGTCCTCTGAAATGACTGCTAAGTGCTCTTAACTGCTGAGCCATCTCTCCAACCCCTGTACCTGGGTTGTTTGATGTTTTGCTTTTGTTTTCAGTGTGGGTTCTAAGGAGTGAACGGAGATCCTCATGCCCACAAAGAAGCACTTTCATTACCCAGCCCTCTCCCAGCCACTCTTGATTGTTTTCACTCAGCACATTGTCTAACTTACCAGGCGATGGGTGATTTTTTTGTTAAGTGCATGGACGTCTGAATGCTTAATTTCTACTCTGTTGGCTAGAATTCATGATAGGATACTAAAGGGTAAGACCAGGATTATGTGTTCTTTTCCACAGCCGTCAGCACAATTCTGCATGTATGAGATGAGCTGCTGGAGGGGCCAATGAGGTGATTTGTTCTAACTGGAATGGGGCAGCACTGAAGTTGTTTATCATGGGAAGGAACCACAGGGAACTGAGACGGGGGTGATCTAAATAGTGGGTGCTTTCTTTCCCGTGCAGGTCGGAGTTTACCAGCAGGGACTCACAGAACTCTGACAAGCAAATTCTCAACATCTATGACCTGTGCAACAAGTTCATAGCCTACAGCGCTGTTTTTGAGGATGTAGTGGATGTGCTCGCTGAGTGGGGCTCCCTGTACGTGCTGACCAGGGATGGGCGGGTCCACGCATTGCAGGAGAAGGACACACAGACCAAACTGGAGGCAAGGCCACCAGGTTCTCAGTTGGCATAGGCATCTAGAAGTAGCTTCAGGAAGGGGTCTCTTAGGTCACCTGGGCCCAGTGACTTCTCTTTCCTTTGGTCACACACAGCCTTCCTCAGTTTCTTTAGGGTCTAAGATGTGGCTTTGGAGGGAAGTAATGGCTGGGAGCTAGGCCAACCCTCCTTGTTTACAAAGACCTGTAGGTGAGGCGATTGATGTTGGTGTTGGTCTTGGGGTTATCTAGAGGTCTTTGTCTAGACTGTAGGCAGATTAGAACTCCAGGACTGTCTACTGTGTCTATTGTGGGAGGGTGTGCTATCAGGACCATTTCTACCAACGTTCTAATCTCTCTTCTAGATGCTGTTTAAGAAGAATCTCTTTGAGATGGCAATTAACCTGGCTAAGAGTCAGCATCTGGACAGTGATGGGCTAGCTCAAATCTTCATGCAGTATGGAGACCATCTCTACAGCAAAGGCAACCATGATGGGGCTGTTCAGCAGTATATCCGGTTAGTCTGGACGTGCTGTGGGGTGCAGATGTGCTCTGGATGCAGAGCAGGCAGCCAGAAGCCCATGCCAGAGGGGAGGGCAGAGGTGGGTGGTGGGTATTATATTTCATCAGGAAGTGTTCACTTTCTTGTGGAAACTGTGGTGCTGCCAGGGAGAGGAGAACTGGGGATTCGTACCTGTGGTCCCAGGACTGATGCGGGAGTGGGACTTAAGATTAGGGTATGCTATACAGTGAGCCTATCTTAAAACACAAGACCTGGGATGGTGTCACAAGCCTTTAATTCTAGTACTGGGGAGGCAGAAGGCAGGTGGATCTCTGTGAATTCAAGGCCAGCCTGGTCTAGATAACATTTCCTAAGCCAGCCTTGACTATATAATGAGACCTTGCCTCAAAAACAACAGGAACAAAAGAGCCGGAGTTGTGGGCCTCGCACAGTGTGGTTTACAGTGAGTCCAGTGTCACTGACACCAGACTGACTTTGTTAGATGTGGGCTTCACAGGACACACTTAACAGGCCTGCAGTGACCCCTGTGCAGCTCACTTGACAAAATACCTTAATCCTGATGATGTTTCCCTAGAACCATTGGGAAGTTGGAGCCGTCCTATGTGATCCGTAAATTTCTAGATGCCCAACGCATCCACAACCTGACTGCCTACCTACAAACTCTGCATCGGCAATCTCTGGCTAATGCCGATCACACCACCCTGCTCCTGAACTGCTATACCAAGCTCAAGGACAGCTCGAAGCTGGAGGAATTCATCAAGGTGAAGGGTGCTGTGGGATGGGGTGATTCCTAGTAGGCTTCGCTGAGCCTGAAGTGGCTTTACTAAGACTTGCTGTTCTTCAACAGGACGTAGGAAAGCAGAGGGCCAGCTTTATTTTGAAACCAGTGCTCTCTCCTCTATAAAGAAAGAAGAGTAGCTGCTCCTACTGTCTAGAGCATTCCATGGCACTGAAGCCCAGGAAGTGCCATTAAGGAAGCCCTGAGTTTGTAGAAATAGCTTCCTAATGATAGAGACAGAGGGTCTTCAAGCAGAAGCTGTAAGAGGCTGGCTAGCATGTTTTCAAAGCCCAGGATGTAATTGCTGTGATGTCAGATGCCTGTTGATTCTCTCTTCTGTAGCCGTGCAGATGATTCTGTTCAATGTCATTGCAGACGAAGAGCGAGAGTGAAGTCCACTTTGATGTGGAGACAGCCATCAAGGTCCTCCGGCAGGCTGGCTACTACTCCCATGCCCTTTATCTGGCTGAGAACCACGCACATCATGAGTGGTACTTAAAGATCCAGCTAGAGGACATTAAGGTGGGTGTAGTTCTTGCTTCGGGCAGAATACCACTTTGAGGACATTCTTTGAATAATAAAAATACATTCCCGGTGGATGAGATAGGGGCACTGCTTCACCTTTCACCTTTCCACAGAACTATCAGGAAGCCCTTCGGTATATCGGCAAGCTGCCTTTTGAGCAGGCAGAGAGTAACATGAAACGCTATGGCAAGATCCTCATGCACCACATACCAGAGCAGACAACCCAGTTGCTGAAAGGCCTCTGTACTGACTATCGGCCCAGTCTGGAAGGCCGAGGCGATCGGGAGTTTCCAAGCTGCCGGGTGAGACCAGGGACACAGTTTGAGTAGCAGAGATCACCTTAGAGGCCTGTGAGTACTGAGCCACCGTACTTAGCCACTGTGCTTCTTTCTTCCCTTTGTCCTAGGCCAACTCCGAGGAGTTCATCCCCATCTTTGCAAACAACCCAAGAGAGCTGAAAGCCTTCCTGGAGCACATGAGCGAAGTGCAGCCAGACTCACCCCAGGGCATCTATGACACGCTCCTGGAGCTACGGCTGCAGAACTGGGCCCATGAGAAGGATCCACAGGTAACCCTGACCAGAGCCATGGAGGCACTGGACATGTGGGTACTCCCTGGTCTAACATGTGTGAGGCCTTGGGTTCCTTCCCTAGCGGTGAATAAAGAAAAGTTAGTTCCTTTTGTGCCTGCTCTCCAGCTTTGTGGCTGCCTTTCGTTGCTTTACTTAGATCGGGTTCTCAACTTTCCTAATGCTGCGACCCTTTAATACAGTTCCTCATGTTGTGGGGACCCCAGCTGTGAAACTGTTTTCCTTGGTACTTTATAACTGTAATTTTGCTACTGTTATGAATTATAATGTCAATGTTTTGGGAGAGGTTTTCCTAAGGGGTTTAGACCCACAGGTTGAGAATCACTGATGGAGAGAGTAGTACCTTATCTCTGGGGCCAAATGGGTTTTACTGATGGGAAATTGGATTGAGAGAGACATTTAATCTACCCGTGTAAAAGACCTCGTTCGGTCTGATGACCAACAGCCCAACCACTTTCTCCAACAGGCCAAGGAGAAACTTCATGCAGAGGCCATCTCCCTGCTGAAGAGTGGCCGATTCTGTGATGTGTTTGACAAGGCATTGGTCCTGTGCCAGATGCATGACTTCCAGGATGGGGTCCTTTACCTCTATGAGCAGGGGAAGCTGTGAGTTTGGGGGACCCTCAGGGGAAAGGAAGGTTTGGGTGAGTTTTCCAGGATAACCCATGAGGTGTGTGCTGTCCCTGGCCAGGTTCCAGCAGATCATGCATTACCACATGCAGCACGAGCAGTATCGGCAGGTGATTGCTGTGTGTGAACGCCATGGGGAGCAGGAGCCCTCCCTGTGGGAGCAGGCCCTCAGCTACTTCGCCCGCAAGGAGGAAGACTGCAAGGAGTATGTGGCAGCCGTGCTTAGACACATCGAGAACAAGAGCCTGATGCCACCTCTCCTGGGTATGTGTGAGGACAGGCTGCTGCACCCAGGGACTCTGCATAGCTGCTGCTGCCTGATTCATTCTTCCCTCTTGGCTCCCAATCTCAGTGGTACAGACGCTGGCACACAACTCCACAGCTACTCTGTCCATCATCCGAGATTACCTGGTCCAAAAACTGCAGAAACAGAGCCAGCAGATTGCACAGGATGAGCTTCGGGTGCGGCGGTACAGAGAGGAGACCACTCGCATCCGCCAGGAAATCCAAGAGCTCAAGGCGAGGTAGCCACTCGGGAATGTGTGGGAGTGAGGCAGAGGCTGACGTTGGCTGTCACAGTGTGCTGCTGTATGCTTTCTCAGATGATTTAAGTGTGTTGGAGCGCCCACTTTATTTCTTCCTTTGTTCTCCCTTTTTCCCCTCTTCCCTTCGTCAAGGATTAATCTCAGGCACAGGCATTGGTTCTCACCCTGTGGGTTGTGACTCCTTTGTGGTCACATATAAGATATTCTGCATATCAGATACCTACATTATGATTCATAACAGAAGCAAAATTGCAGTTATGAAGTAGCAACAAAAGTAATTTTATGGTTTGGGGTCACCACAACCTGATCTTTTTTTTTTTTTTGGTTCTTTTTTTTCGGAGCTGGGGACCGAACCCAGGGCCTTGCGCTTCCTAGGTAAGCGCTCTACCACTGAGCTAAATCCCCAGCCCCACCACAACCTGATCTTGCTTAAAGGATCGTAGCATTGGGAAGGCTGAGAGCCACTGGGGCCTCCTGTCCACGGGAGGCACCTACTCTACCACTGAAACTATACATCTCCAGCCCTCTGAAGATGTTTTAGTCAATTCTTTTTTTTTTTTTTTCCCCTTCGGAGCTGGGGACCGAACCCAGGGCCTTGCGCTTTCTAGGCAAGCACTCTACCACTGAGCTAAATCCCCAACCCCGTTTTAGTCAATTCTTAAAAAAAAAAAAAAAAAAAAGATAATTATATATACTCCTGTTTGTTTTTTATTTTGTTTTGTTTTGTTTGAGATAGGGTCAGTCTATATAGCCATAGCTGTCCTGGACCTCCCTGTGTAAACTGGACTGGCCTAGAACACACAGAGATCCACCTGCTTCTGCTTCCTGAGTGCTGGGATTAAAGGCATGTGCCACCATGGCCAGCCATAAATCTTAGTGTTTAAAGATTTTAGTGTATGTGTTTATGTGTGCACGAGTGTGTTTATGCTTATATAAGAGGCCAGAGGGATATTGGATCTCTTGGAACTGCAGTTACAGGCAGTTGTAAGCCCCTTAATGTAGAAATTCAGAAATGAGCTCAGGTTCTCTTCAAAAGGAATATATGTGCTTAAGCAGTGACCCATGCCTCAGCCCTATTACACTCTTACAAATTAATTAATGTATTTATTTGTGTTTAAATGATGTATATCTGTGTGTTTGTCTTTGTGCAAGTATGTGTACTTGAGTGCAGGTTCCTAGATGACAAAGGCATGGGATCCCCAGGTGTTAGACGTACGTGAGTTGGGAATTGAGCTGAGGCCCACAGCAATGGCATGTGCTCTTAGCTGCAGAGCCATCTTCCCAGCCCCATAAGTCATTATTTATGTTTCAGTTTGTATTTGCAGTTCTGGAGATCGAACCCAGAGCCACTTAAGTACTAGGCAAACACCATGCCACTAAGCTGTATCTTCAGCACTCCTTTAAAAACAATTTTTGTTTTGTGTGTGCAAGTGTGGCTGCATGTATGCTACAGGGCCATGTGGAAGTCAGAGGACTGCTTTCAGTAACTCTCGCCTAGTTGAGGTAGGGTTTTATTTCTGCCATGCTGCATACCTGACCCCAAGTTCCCACCTCTAGGAGTGCTGCAGTCACAGGAATGCATTGTCACGCCCTACTTTTCCACATGGAGTCCAGGGCTCAGGCTCAGATGCCAGGCTAGCACAAGCAGCACTGAGGTACTCAGCCTCCTCTCAGAGGCATGTGTAGGCCAGGCTGATCAGGAACAAATGATTCCACTGCCTCAGCCTTCTCAATAGCTGCGGTTACAGGCCTGTTCTACCAGGCTTCGTTTGGGTTTTGGTTTTTCATTTTACTTTATGTGCTTTGGTGTTTTGCCTGCATATATGGCTGGGTGAGGATGTTGGGTCCTAGAACTGGAGTTAACAGACAGGTGCTGTGTGGGTGCTGGGAATTGAACCCCAGTCCTTTAGAAGAGCAGCAGCCAGTGCTCTTATCCTCTGAGCCATCTCTCCAGCCCATATCTTGGTTATTTTTGAGATAGTCTTACCCTGCCTCCTGGGCTGACCTTGAGCTCAACTCAAAGCAATCTTTCCGCTTCCTCCCCCTAAGTGCTAGGATTGCAGAAACAAGCCGTCACACTTGGACAGAAGTATCAATAGTGGAAATTATTCTCAAGTGCTCAGTCTTGAGGAGTTTGCTTTGTTTGTTTGAGACAGTCTCGTGTAGCTGAAGCTAGCCCCGCACTCCTTTATCTTCCTGAAGTGCTGGGGTCAGAGGCATTTACTACCATGCCCAGTGATAAGGTATTCTGTCTGTTCTGCCCATTACATTGTAAAAAATTATTATGAAATGATTTCTTACTCCACTTAGCCTTTACTGTAATGTCCAATGCCTTTCATGAATAACACAGACAAGTAGCCCTGTCTTCTTGGACCTGATGTCCTTGAGACATACATTATTTAGATAGGCAGGCTTGTGGCTACAGAGATGGCTCAGCAGTTAAGAGTGCTTGCCGTGCTTGCTAGGGACCTGGGTTCAGTTCCCAGCATGCACATCAGATGCCTCACAACTGTCTGTAACTCAAGGACTATTTTTTAAGATATATTTTACACACACACACACACACACACACACACACACACACACACACACACACACACACTGTAGCTCAGCACGCACATCAGATGCCTCACAACTGTCTGTAATTCAAGGACTATTTTTTAAGATTTATTTTACACACACACACACACACACACACACACACACACACACTGTAGCTGTCTTCAGACACACCAGAAGAGGGCATCAGATTCCATTACAGATGGTTGTGAGCCACCATGTGGTTGCTGGGAATTGAACTCAGGACCTCTGGAAGAGCAGTCAGTGTTCTTAACCACTGAGCCATCTCTCCAGTCCCAACTCCAGGAATTTTGATGTTTTCTGACCTCTACAGGCATCTGTACTCTAGTGGTGCACACATACACACTCAGGCATGTAAATACACATAAAAGAAAATCTAGAAAACAAATAGGTCAATGGTTACAGTGTTTGAGATAGTTGTAAATTCTTGGAAAATAAACAGAGAGAAGGGGACTAGAGAGATGGCTCAGTGATTAAGAGCAGGTCCTATTCTTACTGAACGATCTAGTTCAATTCCTAGCACTCATGTCAGGTACTCAACCATGTCTAACTCCACTGGAACTCATGTGCACACAATTGGAAAAAGAAATGTTAAAAATTAAAAGTGGCAGGAGGAGCTAGAAGATGGTTAAGCTTGTTATTGCTGCATAGGACTTGGGTTTGATTCACAGCACCCACATGGTGGCTGTCAACATTTACAACTTCAGTTCCAAGGGAGCCAGCATCCTTCCCTGACCTTCTGTGGTGCACATGCATATGTAGAAAAAACACTCATATATATGTGTGTGTGTGTGTGTGTGTGTGTGTGTGTGTGTGTGTGTGTGTGTGTGTATGTATGTATGCATATATGTATATATGTGTGTGTATATATATATGTATGTATATATGTATATGTGTGTGTGTATGTATGTATATATATAATAAAAATAAAGCCAGGTATGGAAAGCTTTAAAAAATAATGACAAAGGGAGAACAAAATAGTGTGTATGCGTGTGTATGTGTGTTTGTCTGGGGTGGGGCGGGGCAGATGTGAATGCCATGATACTGAAGATTGAGTGCAGGTCCTGGGCCTCACTAAGCAAACACTCTGCTACTAATTTAGGTCCGCATCTCCTCCTCTTACTGCAAACGTCTGCCACAATTTTAGATTCAGTGGGCAGGAAAGGCTCCTTTAAAAGGATTTGGTGGCAGTTTGAAAACTGGAAGAGGGCAATTTATCCTCCTGGATGACTTGCTCTGAGAAAACTTTGCTCCAGGTTGGAGCTTTTGTACCTCTTTGACTCCCTTTGGGTGGTAAGAACAGGCAGGGTTTCTGTGTCCTCCGTAGGGACCATGTACATCCTGTTTCTTCCTCTACTGGGTGCTTGTCCCTGCCCTCATTATTTGCCACTGTTTGTCTCCTGCCTGTAGTCCAAAGATTTTCCAGAAGACCAAGTGCAGCATCTGTAACAGTGCCTTGGAGCTGCCTTCAGTCCACTTCCTGTGTGGCCACTCCTTCCACCAACACTGCTTTGAGAGCTACTCAGAAAGTGATGCTGACTGCCCCACCTGCCTCCCTGAGAATCGGAAGGTGATGGATATGATCCGGGCCCAGGAACAGAAACGAGATCTCCATGATCAATTCCAGCATCAGGTGGGCATGAGCAGGTTAAAAGGGGCGGGCTAGGGTGTGTGGTTTGGAGAGGGACAGAAGTAGTTTAGAGCACAGGAAGTACTCTTGAGAACCTGAATTAATTTCATCATGTGTGCCACCATCAGTGCCACAGGGTCCATGGAGTGCCAGAGGATTTGTTCCCTTTTTTTTAAAGATTTATTTATTTATTATATATAAGTACACTGTAGCTGTCTTCAGACACACCAGAAGAGGGCATCGGATCTCTTTACAGATGGTTGTGAGCCACCATGTGGTTGCTGGGAATTGAACTCATGACCTCTGGAAGAGCAGTCGGGTGCTCTTAACCGCTGAGCCATCTCTCCAGCCCTTGTTCCCTTTTCAGTTAGCAAGTGTGGGCTGTAGCTCTGACTCTTTGTTCCTTCTAGCTCAAGTGCTCGAATGACAGCTTCTCCGTGATTGCGGACTACTTTGGCCGAGGGGTTTTCAACAAGCTGACTCTGCTGACCGATCCCCCTACAGCCAGACTGACCCCCAGCCTGGAGGCTGGGCTACAGCGGGACCTGCTGATGCACTCCAGGAGGGGAACGTAATTAAGCAGCCCCTGGGAAAGCCTGCAACCCTGGGCTCTAAACAAGGATGGGCCTGAGGGACATCCGGTAGCAGACATGACCACAGTTCCAGACCTCGACACTCAAGAAGGGGATCTGCTTTTCCTGCCTCCCTTTGCCAGCCTGCTATCCCTCCTGCTGACCAGCAATATAGATTATTCCACACCAGTGAGGAGGGCACCTCGGCAACCTCTCTGTGGACAATAGCTGCTTTATCCTCTGTTCAAGGGCACCAGGCTGTGCTTGGGTCCTTGCTCCCAGAGCCTATAAATAAAAGAGTATAATAATAACATGAGGGTTGAAAATACTTTATGGAGACTTTGCAGGTGTTTTCTCTTCTGTTTTTGAGACAGAATCTCATTGTGTATCCCTGGCCGGCTTATAACTCATTATGTAGACCAGGCTGGCCTCAAACTGGCCAAGATCCTCCTGCTTCTGTCTCCTGAGTCTGGGATTAAAGGCATATGCCATCACACCTAGCCCTCAGGTGACTGATATCTAAGAAGATCCTGAGTTCTATTTCCCCACCTGTGCTCTTCCTGTCTGGTTGGCTCCACAGCACCTCAGTAGTGGGTTGGGGCCTGTGACATCTGGGAAAGTTAAACTCACTGAAGAACTTCATCATCTTAGCACACAGGGCAGGTGCATCACTAAGCTATATACTAGCTGCCTTCTGGACAACCTCTTCAAAAGGCCCACTGAAGTGGTGGCATACACTGGTAAACAAGAAACTGAGGCAGGAGGATCACAAATTAGGAACAGCCTCGCTACAGAGCAAGCTCCAGGCCAGGCTGGGCTATTTGTCTGGCTACTGAAGACCTTGCCTCAAAATGTGACTGAACAGAAGTACATCCAGGAGCAAGACAAGCAAAACAGCTCTTGCTCAGTCACGCAGGGATCGGATGACCCTCCTCCCATGCCTGTGACCCAGTACTTCTGAGGAGGAGACCGGAGAGTCAGGGCTTAAAGGTGGCCTCAACACATAGTTCTCACTGGGCTGCTGAGCGCCTGACAGATGACTTAGCAGGTAGATCGCTTTTCCAGCCTTAGGACTTGAGTTTCATCCCTTAGGGCCACATGGTAAGAGGTCTCCCTCAAGTTGGCTTTTTACCTACATACACATACAGGCACATGCACACATGATATGTTTTTTTTTTTGTTTGTTTGTTTTTTTTTGTTTTTAAAGATTTTATTTTATGTGAGTACACTTTCTTCAGACACACCAGAAGAGGGCATCGGATCCCATGACAGATGGGTGTGAGCCACCATATGGTTGCTGGGATTTGAACTCAGGACCTCTGGAAGAACAGTCAGTGCTCTTAACCACTGAGCCATCTCTCCAGCCCATGATATGTTTTAAAATACTCAAACAGAAAGCAGATAGCCTTGGACCTAGTCAGGTTGGTATCTCGCTGTATTCCGTATCAGATAAGCAGGAGAAAAGATCTTTTGTTTAAACATTTTCCCCCTTTTAAACTTGTCGGGTTAAAGGTTATATTACTATGCTTATGTTATTTGGGTCCCTGTCAGTAAATTGCTCCCATGAAATTGTTTAAAGTAACATGAGCCAGGCATGGTGGTGCGTTCAGCACTGAGGAGGCAGAGGCAGGCAGATCTGAGTTACAGGCCAGCCAGAGGCCATGCAGCGAGACCCTGTCGCAAAAGAAAAAAGTCAGTGGGCTCTGACTTACGCAGTGTTGTTTTCCAGGTTTGGTGGATTCC
Source organism: Rattus norvegicus (assembly GCF_021556685.1). NCBI lineage: Eukaryota > Metazoa > Chordata > Mammalia > Rodentia > Muridae > Rattus > Rattus norvegicus. Next base: position 52,384,396 of record NC_141541.1, on the reverse strand, counting down.
CTTTGTGTTTAGAAAGCCTCTCTACATAGCCCTGGCTAGCCTTAAACTTGGGACAGTTCTCTTGAGTCAGTTTCCTCAAGGCCAGTTACAGACTGGATCGGATAGCCTGAGACTGACTCTAAATTTGTTTAGTGTGTGTGTGTGACATGGGATAGGGTGGGCATGTGACGGTACACATGTGGAGGTCAGAGGACAGCTGTATGAGTGGATTCAAACCTACTTTTACCATGGATAAGACTCGGGCCACCATGACCGCATAGTTAAGTGCTTTACCCACTGAGCCATTTTGCAGCTCTGGGGCCATTCTTTTTCATTTTGACCTAGGATCTTCTTTTGCTGTCTAGGCAGGTCTTGAACTCCCAGGCTCAAGGCATCCTCGTCTTAGCCTCCCCAGTAGATGGGATGATATGTGTGTGCTGTTCCTTCCAACAACTTAGGTTCTTTTCTCAGAACCTCTGTTTTCCCATATGGTCATTACTTTGAACAGCAATTTTGACTTAACAAATAGCATCTGTACAATGTTCGATTCGTTGCTATTAATCAAAGTAGTGGAAAGAACAAGAGTGTGTTTCTTGGAGCTAACCCAAGACCTTGGGCATGTGATTCAAATGCTGTGCAAACCAGTCCAGCACCTGGAAATGGTCTCTTGTAGCCCAGACTAGCTTCAAATTTACTGTGTGGCTTAAGTTGACCTTGAGATACTCCAACTCCTAAGTGCTGGCATAAGGAGCACCATTATGCCTGGCTTTTCACATTTTTTTGTAAGGCACATTTTTATTTTATACATGTGTGGGTGCCTGCCTGCATGCATGTGTGCCTCATGCAGGCCTGGTGTTCAGGGAGACTAGGAAAGGGGGTCAGACTCTCTAGAACTGCACTTACAGGTGGCTGTGAATTTCCATATTCACGTATTCCAATTCCCATATTGGGCTGGGAGTCAAACCCAGGTCCTCCATAAGAGTAGCAGATGCTCTTAACCACTGAGCCATCTCGCTAGACCCTGACCTTTTATTTCTTTGGAAATTCAAGCATTGTGGTTTATGTTCTAATCCTAGCACTTGGGAGGTAGAGTTCAAGGTCATTTTGGGCTACATAACATGTTCCTGTCCCAAACAAACAGAAATACTCTCTACTATGGGAGGCTGAGACAAGAAAATGGAAAACTTCAAGGCCAGCCTGAGCTAACAGCACACACCTTGCCTTATTAAAAAAAAAAAAAAAAAAAAAAAAAGCAAAGTTTTACACTAACTGCTTATGGCCAACGCTGAAGAGGTGAAGCTGTAAAATTCTGAGAAGCCTTCTGGAATCCTTTATTTGTTGATGATGAAAGTACCCTAGCAGGCATGGTAACTTGTTTAAATGCTCTGGGACATAATGGAGGGCAAGAGCCGACTCTCTCAGGTTACCCTAGGACCTCCTTATGCTCGCATAACACACTCACACCACACACATTTGATAAATGCAATATAAAATAGCCAGGCGGTGGTGGGACACTCCTTTAAATCCAAGCACTCAGGAGGCAGAGGCAGGCTGATCTATGTAAACTCGAGGCCAGCCTGGTCTACAGAGATAGTTCTAGAACAGCCAGGGCTACACAGACCCTGTCTCAAAAGACTAGGAAAAAAAGTGAAATAAAATAAGAATTGAAAAGAAAAAAAAAATCTCTTGAGTTGTTCTGGACAAGTAGACTCGTGATGAGGCTGGCTCTGTCGCAATCCTAATTCCCGCCCAGAGGAAGGTGCCGCCCCTTCGAGGGAGGGCAACGGACGTGACGCAGAGCTCAGCAGGTCCTGCAGCCGGAGTGAAGTGCGGGCTCCGGCCCCATGTGCCTTCAGTCACGACCCGCCCAGGTCGCCGGCTTCTGCAGACTCCAGGGGACCGCAGCGGCAGTGCCGCGCTTGCGCCCTGAGCGGAGCCATGTCCGGTAACGGCGGCGCGGCCACAACCGCGGTGAGTCCTGAGCCGGTGACCGATGACCCGCACTTCTCGGGACTTTCTGGGTGCAACGATTGGCCCCGGGTTGCCGTGCTCCGTCGTCTATTGGTCAGAATAGTTGTCATTTTTCCCCCTCCCTCCAGATTTTTTAAAGGGCCAGTAACCAGGTTGCCCTAAGGCAGGGAAAGAGTGAGTCTGAGCAGTCGGGGAGGGGGTGAGAGTGGAAAAATGGTCCACCGTGGGATTCCATCCCTGTGGGCTTCTGGCTGGATTTCCGTGGTTCCAGACCAGTAAAGGTGTATACACAGACAAGATCCTTTCACGAAGTAGGGACTGAAGCAAATCCAGCTATCCTGGAATATGATCCACTTCATTTCAGGGGAGAGGGAGCACACCCCACTTCATAAAACTGTATACAAACATCTTGGAGGTGTACACGCCTTCTCCCGTTCTCCGTTATGGAAGTTACCAAGCCCTAGCCACCCACGAAAGTCCCAGCTGAGACACACCTGAATTGCTATTGTGAGTGGGGAACCACCCCATGGGCCTTGTCATTTCTGGCCTGCCTGGAAAGTTCTGCACTTGTCAGCAGGCTGCCTGAGATAAGGCAGAGCTGGGAGACCTGCTTATCTCCTGCTCAGGCCGGTGAGCAGCAGTCTTTGCTAGTGAAGACATTTCAGAGCACTGGATTAGGGTAGGAAGGTCTGGACTCTAGCACCCACTTTCTGCCTGTTCATAGCGGTGTGCCGTTTAGATAGTAATTATGACTACTCTGCGTCTTGGCTTCTATGACACTCGTGGAAGTGCCTACCCTGTCTAATCTAGTACAGCTGTTGCAAGGACAGTATGCAGACCTGGCTCAAATGCTGTTCTGGGTCAATTAATTAAAAAAAAAAATTGTTTGAGCCTAGCAATTCCTTTCTATGGGCTTCCCGTTGTCTGGAATTTCTGGGTTCAAGCCTAGTTAAACTGCAAAGGCGATCTCAGAGCCATTTGTTGGAGGAACCATCACAGTGGAGTAGACGGGAGTCTAAGAGAAAGTTTTCATCTCCTCCAGTGACAAAGAATCTGAGTGTCTGTCTACAGAAGAACCTGTGAGATGAGGAACCCAGTGCAGGGAAGGTGGACGATTTGAACAGTGACTCCAGTCACCTTTGTGTCAGACTGCAGAACCCAGTTCTACCAGCTTGGCACTAACACCTTTATCCAAGGCGCCTTAAGAAGAGGAAGAGGCGTGTCCTTTTGAGCTCTTGGCTCTGGCTCTCGGATACCAGGGGAAGCATGTAGACACTGAACGTTAGGCAGTTTTTCCTTGTAGTTTTCTGGGACATCTTGAGGCATTAGGTGGCCTTTAATTTAACAAGCCCTTGATGGGATGGTGTTTCCAAAGTCACCTAGCCAAGAGGATGAACAGGACTATATATTAGATTGGTTGACCCCAATCCTTATAGGAGTACATCCTAGTCCGACTAAGGAACACTTAGTGTCTCACCCAGGGGGTTAGAGAGACTTTCTCAGGTACCTGAGTTGTTGTAGACAGTGAGCCTGTCCTCTAGCAATGGGAAGTTTCATCTGTCCTGCCCCAGCCTCTGTAGGCCCCGCCCTCCGGCAGGGTCCACCCTCGCTGTGCTTAAGGCTGATGGGCCTTATCATTTTACCCACCTGGCTGTGTGCAGCCCTCCCACTCAGAACTTCCTTGGCCAGACTGGGCTTTGGGGCTCAGTGTCCTATTGCTGCTGCTACCGCAGATCCCATTACAGCTTTTCCTTTGGTCTCTGCTTCTCTGGATCCCGAAGGAGGGCAGAAGGTACCAAGGAGGATTTAAAGGACCAGTCCTGGGAGTCTTTCCCTACCTGCAGGCTCACCTGGCTAGAGTCTGGGGGTCCTTTTCCCTAGGCTTGTGATCCTGGTTCTTGGATAAGGTGCTGTGGAAAAGACTGTAACCCAGGGACTTTCTTCTGCAGGAAGAAAACGGCTCAACGATGAGGGTGATTCGAGTGGGCACCCGGAAGAGTCAGGTGAGTACAGACCTAGTTGCCTCAAGAATTCTAATACTCACAAGGTCACTAGTGGGGACCCAGAGTTCCTAACATGGAGCAAATAAGGATGTACAGGAGTCAATTTCATGAGGAATGGCAGCTTCCTTCCTCTGGAAAGAGAGTCTCTGGAGCAGGGGAATGATTGGGGTACAGAGGAAGGATCCCCAGGCCAGGCCCTTCTCATCTCCACGTGAGGAGTCGAGTTCCTTTCATATCTTTCTTGATCCATATGGGGGTTTGAGCCTGGGTCAGTGGCCAGGAAAGGTCCGGAACCATCTGAACCTCTTTCCCCAGCTGGCTCGCATACAGACCGACACTGTGGTAGCGATGCTGAAAACCTTGTACCCTGGCATACAGTTTGAAATCAGTAAGTTTTCTTGAGAGGAGTGAATGGTAGCAAATGGGAGGACACAGCATTTCTGGCTTTGCCTGTGGTCAAAGCCTGCCTGTAAGACTGTTCTGGCTGCTTGCGGGTGGAAGGATCGCCTCCTATGGGCATCTTCTCCAACTGCCTGGGCTAGCCTGACACTTAATATTCTGCTTTGGGTCTTTTTATGGGTCTGTCAGTGTGTGTATCTGAGAGGGTAGGAGCTGGGGTTTCTGTGCCTCTGACTCCGGTGCGAATCTAGTAAAGGGCTGAACAAGGGGTGACTCAGTAGGTATTGATTAATGGGTATCTGATTGACTCTCTCCTCAGTTGCTATGTCCACCACAGGGGACAAGATTCTTGATACTGCACTCTCTAAGGTAATGGCAGTCCTTATCCCTGCTTGCCTCGTCCCTCTCCCCACTTATAAGGGGTTCACTCTGAGGTTCTTTCTTCCCTGGCAGATTGGAGAGAAGAGCCTGTTTACCAAGGAGCTAGAAAACGCCCTGGAAAAAAATGAGTAAGTGAGGGTGGAGGAATGTGGAACCCCCCCCAGTCTAGAACCTCAAAGTGGCTCCCCAAAATTAGCAGGACTGTTGGGTTAGACTATGGAGCCCATAGGCTTTCAGCAAGGTGAGTGTCTCGCTTTGGAATCGCCTGACTGCCTGGGAAATCAGATTGGCCAGGAAAATGGAGTAGAGTACTTGAGAAGAGAACACACCTTAGATCTTAAGATGGCCTCTTCCTGAACAGCTGCTGGAGTGGGTGGAGAAGGGGAAGGCCACCTACTTAAAGCCTCTCTCTGTGCCCTCCCCCTGTCATCTCTAGAGTGGACCTGGTTGTTCACTCCCTGAAGGATGTGCCTACCATACTACCTCCTGGCTTTACCATTGGAGCCATCTGCAAGTAAGAGTGGAGCACATGAACATGAGGGCCCGTGGTAGGGATTTCCCCAATTTGGAACTTGACCACTGCTTTGAAGGTTGTCAGTCATTAAGTATGGCAGAAAAGCCAATTGGTTGGCTATTTAGAGTTCACGGAGTTGGGCTCAGTGGCATAGACCTGTAATCCCAGCTGGGCTACAGAGGGATTTGAACCAGTCTGAGGAACTTAGATTGTGCCTCAAGGTATGGGTGCAAGAAGGCTGGCTCACAATGGCTTAGGTGGTAAAGGCATTTGCTGTCAAGCCAATGGCCTGAGTTCAATCCCTGGGGTCCGCTTGGTGGAAAGGGAAGATTGACCCATAAGTTGTCATCTGACTCGTACACACATGTATAGAATGCATATGCTCCCCGTCCCATCAATAAAGAATAAAGATGTAAATAATCAAGAAAACGAAACACAAAACCTTTTAAAAGAAAATGAGGCAGGGAGGATTGGGAGGGGAACACCCATATAGAATGGGAGGGGGAGGGGTTAGGGATGTTGGCATGGAAACCGGGAAAGGGAATAATATTTGAAATGAATATATGAAATACCCAATTTAATAAAGATAAAAAAAAAAAGAAAAAAGAAAATGAGTTTGGCCTGGTGGCTCATGCCTATAATCTCAGCAATCAGGAGACTGAGGTAGGAGGATTACTCCTGGGTACAGAGTAAATTTTAGGTCAGCCTGGGCTAGAGTTAAGCCCCGTCTTCAGATACTAAGACATTTCATCATTTGCTCTCCAGACGGGAAAACCCTTGTGATGCTGTTGTTTTTCACCCAAAGTTTATTGGAAAGACCCTGGAAACCTTGCCAGAGAAAAGGTAAGTGGGCCCTGGTCCATAGGGGACAGAGGGTTGGGCAGTGGAGAACAGTGGGCAGCCTGTGTTAAGTTTAATTTCAAACTCTCTCTGAGCAGTGCCGTGGGGACCAGCTCCCTGAGGAGAGTGGCGCAGCTACAGAGAAAGTTCCCTCACCTGGAATTCAAGAGTATTGTATCCTTTCACAAGAGGGAAGGGTAGTGACCACAGAGAGAAAGACTCTGGAGAACTCAGAGTCCTGAAAATAGAAGAACCTTTGGAAGCAAGTGGTCCATGTTGGCAGTGGGTCTTTCCGTGCATCCATCCATCCATGCATCCATCCATGCATCCATCGATCTACCTTTCCACCCATCCATCCATCCATCCATGCATCCATGCATCCATCCACCCACCCATCCATCCATCCACCTGCCCGCCTGTCCATCCATCCATCCATCCATCCATCCATCCACCCACCCATCCATCCATCCACCTGCCCGCCTGTCCGTCCGTCCATCCATCCATCCATCCATCCATCCATCCATCCATCCATCCATCCGTCTGTCCACTCATAGTCCTTTAATGTCTTCTTAAACTCAGGTGGATGCCTGGCCATGAGGGTAACTGCTTATATAGAGTTGACCTGTTAGTTAAACAGACACTGGCAATACAAGTAATGCTGACCAGTGATTACTTCTGAGTGGCAGGGATGGAAGGTGCTTCTGCTTTTACTTTACATGCTACTAAATGGTTTTGGTTTTTACAGTGAACATGTGGTATGTTTCATAAAACTAATTTTAAAAACAGTGTGTCCTGGGGCTGGAGGGATGCCTTCATGGTTTAAAGCACTGGTTGCTTTCCCAGAAGACCCAAGTTCAACTTCCAGCACACACATGGTAGCTCACAACTGTCTCTTATTTCAGTTCTTGGGGGATCTGATGCCCTCTTCTGGCCTTTGAAGACATGCATGCAAAACACCCATACACATAAAAACTAAAGTAAATAAAAATTACAGAGTGAGTTCCAATACAGCCAGGGCTACATTATGAGATCTTGTCCAAAAAAAAAATATATATATATATATTTTTTATTTTTACGGTTTTTCTTTTTTTTTTTCTTTTTTTTTTTTGATTTATTATATATTCTGCTTACATATATGACTGCAGGCCAGAAGAGGGCACCAGATCTCATAGATGGTTATGGGCCATCAGATAGTTGCGGGAATTGAACTAAGGACCTCTGGAAGTGCTCTTAACCTCTGAGCCATCTCCCCAGTCCTTTATGGTTTTTCTAGACAGATTTCTCTGTCTAGCTAAGCCCTGCCTGTCTTGGAACTCTCTTTGTAGACCAGATTTGGCCTTGAATTCATGGAGCCCTGCTTCTGCCTTCAGTGCTGGGATTGAAAGGTGTGTACCACCAGCACTCAGCAAAACAGAACAAAACACAAGTTTTAAAAGTTAGCTAGAGGGGGAAAAGAGATGGTGATTTCTCCTTAGCAACTCTCCACAGCGGGGAAACCTCAACACCCGCCTACGGAAGCTGGATGAGCTGCAGGAGTTCAGTGCCATTATCCTGGCTGTGGCTGGCCTACAGCGCATGGGCTGGCAGAACCGGGTGGGCCAGGTAGGAGCCGCCCTATTCTGCTTCCCACTTGTTCTGCCTCTCTCCTGCCTTTGATATCTTCTTGACCACTCTGCCAACAACACAAGCCCAGGCTAGAGATATTGGGATTAGTTGCTGGACTTCCTACTTGTACCTTTCCCAGGCTTCCTAGGTTGGCAAACCCTAGCTCACTCACTTTGAACACCCCATCTCACAATTTTGTCTGTCTCCACAGATCTTGCACCCAGAGGAATGCATGTATGCTGTGGGTCAGGTAAGTTTGCCTGGAGTGGGCTTTATTGAAGTGCTCCTTCAAGAACTTGGGTTCATAACCTTTGACATCCACTACCTATCAAATAAAATGTTTGGGGAGGAGCAGCCTTTGGCATGCATTAGATCCTGGGAAGCAGGTAGAAGAGGGGTGTTCCCATGTCCTTCACTGGAGATCAGACCTTTTGTTCCTTTAGGGAGCCCTGGCGGTGGAGGTCCGAGCCAAGGACCAGGATATCTTGGACCTAGTGGGTGTGTTGCATGATCCTGAAACTCTGCTTCGCTGCATTGCTGAAAGGGCTTTTCTGAGGCACCTGGTAAGATGGGTTCCTCCTATGGTGTTGTGGGGACTTGGGAAACCAAGAAGGGCAATAGGAAGATTTCTCAAGTATTCTGTATGTAATGTTTTATGTGTGGAGAGGACCTTGGTCTGGTCCCAGCAGCCTTCTCAGTTACATTCTTAAGAGGTTTGTGGTCAAAAGAGCTCAAAGGAACATATATATCATTGCAGGAAGGAGGCTGTAGCGTGCCAGTAGCAGTGCATACAGTGATGAAGGATGGGCAAGTAAGCTGGGGAAAATGGATGAGGGGGAGGGACTGGCATTTCCATGTACACCCAAACATCTAAGCAGCTTTCTTTATACTGGTACAAACATTTTATCTCCTAGCTGTACCTGACTGGTGGAGTCTGGAGTCTAGATGGCTCAGATAGCATGCAAGAGACCATGCAGGCCACCATCCAGGTCCCTGTTCAGGTATTGACTGGGAGATGAGGGAGGAATAAATATAACTGCTTTTAATCTTCTCACCAAAATTATAACTCCTGTCATCCAGCAAGAAGATGGTCCAGAGGATGACCCACAGTTGGTTGGAATCACTGCCCGGAACATTCCAAGAGGAGCCCAGCTAGCTGCTGAGAACCTGGGCATCAGCCTGGCAAGCTTGTTGCTCAACAAAGGAGCTAAGAACATCCTAGATGTTGCACGGCAGCTTAATGATGTGCGCTAACTGGCCTGCAGGGCACAGGAACCGAACCCCAGCTGTCACTCCAGTGCCTATGTCTGGCTGTCAAGTGTCCTGTGCTCCTTAACAAGGGGAATGATTATCCCAGGAGATTGAACCAGAGTTGTTGAGACTTCGGCCTTGGAAGATATGCCTCAACTTGGGGCCTCCATGACTGCCTTTCCCTCAGTAGTTTGTGGGCTTCATCTCTTTAGAGAAAGTCCATGCCAATCTTTTAATGTAACCAATGCCACTAATCAGTTCAGAATGTGGTTCTCCTGGAGTTGGGGGAAGATATGAATAAACCCAAAGCCCTTTTAAACCTGAATTCTGAGTCTGGGACCTTTCTGTTGTAAAACATCCTGATCATTCTCAACCAAGCAAAGAAACTAGCCTTCATCCCTACAGCCTGCCTGTCTTTAGTTAACAGGATCTTCACATAGCCTTTCATTCCCAGTGCCTGCAGAAAGGAAGGTAAGTTTATCCTCTAGTCCCACTCCCTCCCACGAGATGTGCTGGGCACATGGCTCCTCGACCATGGAGCTGTAAATGTCCAGCCCTGGGACTACAGCATTCAAAGTTAAGTTAGGCATTCAAAATTAAATCAGACACTCCGTTTAAAAAAAAAACAAACCAAAAACGATCCTTTAATAAAATTAGCCCATTGAATCTCCCCACTTCTTAAGGTTCTAAACTTGTAATAGCTGCAAAAGTTCCAGTTCAGAAGCCAGAGGCTCAGTCCAGACAGGGATTCACCGACTTGTGCTGGTATCTGGGTGTTTGGGTTGTAGTTTGAGTTAAGGGAGAGGGATAGCTAGGCCCGGCTCCTCTAGTCTTCTGCGGCAGGTATACAATTCTTCTGTCCACAGGCCAATAGGCGGTCCCTGACCCTTTCCAGTTTATCTTGGAAAAATTGGCTTCACGTTATAACATGCCGGCCTACGAATGACGACAGGGTCAACTGGTTTGAGAGGCCAGTAAGGGGGACACAGAGTGAAACAGTATGATCCGCTTCTCACCAAAGTCCGGCAATCAAGTCACTTCTGAAAGGTCCAGGAGAGGGCTAAGCACCAAGCTGAAAACGCTGGGGTTGTAGCTGCGGGGGGGGAGGGGGGGTGGTTAACTAACCTTCAAGCCCACCTCGGCCGTACGTCATAGCAAAGGGCCGAGATTTCTGGAAGGTGCCGCAACCTCTCCGCACAGCCCGTCGACGACTGAGAACGGCGAAGCGATGTCACGAGCTCCGGGATGGGTAGGTGCCCCGGCGCCCGCGTCCTGTGGCAGACCCGGAGGCCGCACAGGGAAGGGGAAAGACGCGAGGACTGAGAGGAGAGAATGGGATGGGGACGCGGCGGGCCGGAGCCCGAAGTGGCTCAGCTCTTTCTGTGAGGGAGGTGGTGGCCCTTAAAAGGGCCTTTGTGGAGGTGGGGGAGGGCTGGGCAGCCGCGGCGCGGGCTCCCTCAGTACTCCTGAGAGGCCTGGGAGGCCTTCTTGCCGCCCGCCGGCGCCTTGGGCCCCACGGTGGCGCTGGTCTTCTTGGGCAGCAGCACGGCCTGGATGTTGGGCAGGACGCCGCCCTGCGCGATAGTCACGCCGCCCAGCAGCTTGTTGAGCTCCTCGTCGTTGCGGATAGCCAGCTGCAGGTGGCGCGGGATAATGCGCGTCTTCTTGTTGTCCCGAGCCGCGTTGCCCGCCAGCTCCAGGATCTCGGCAGTGAGGTACTCGAGCACCGCCGCCAGGTACACGGGCGCGCCTGCGCCCACGCGCTCGGCGTAATGGCCTTTCCGCAGCAGTCGGTGCACGCGGCCTACCGGGAACTGAAGGCCGGCGCGCGAAGAGCGCGACTTGGCTTTGGCGCGGGCCTTGCCGCCGGTCTTGCCGCGACCCGACATCGTGTGCGAGGTAGAAGGGCTGAGAAAAACGCCAGAAGACAAACCGCCAACCGCCGCAGTCAACTGTCGCCTCGCGCGGGCAAGCTCGCCCTTATAAACTCTCTGGACACGCCCCCGCTTCCGCCTAATTGGTTCTTTTTTTAATACCCACCTCTGGTTGGTTGTAATTAACCCTTCGGTGACGCGCCATAGCCGAGAGAACGCGCTCAGCGATTGGTCCAATTTGAAAACCTTTTACCCGGGGAAGAAGACAAGGCGGAGTGGCTGCAAGCTGGAGGCGAATCACCCTTGGAAATGGCCAATCAGTATAGAGCGCGCGAAATTTAAACGCTACGGCGCGCCCACAAACCCGAAGACTAGAAGGGTGGAGCTTGGAGCTACCTCTATGGTTTCTGGGAAATCTGAGCCGGCCTGTGGTTTTAAAGGAAAAGGGTCTTCACTGTAAGCACCTTTCTCCTTCCAGGTTAGGGCACTTCCTACTCCCTCCTCTAATCTGGCAAAGGGAAGGGTTTATTTATTTGCTTGTTCTTTATTATTATTTTTGGGTTTTCGAGACAGGGTTTTTCTGTGTAACTCTGGATGTCCTGGATCTCTCTGTAGACCAGGCTGGCTGCGAATTCTGAGATCTGCCTGCCTCAGCTTCCCAAGCGCTGGGATTAAAGGCGTGCACCACCACCATCTGGCTTTTATTTTAATGAGACAGGGTTTCTCTGATTAGCCCTTGGTGCCCCGGAACTCAGAGATCCGCCTGCCTCTGCCTCCCTTGTGCTGGGATTAAAGGCTTGGCTGAAAAGGGAGGGTTTAAAATGAAAGAAATGAAACCTTCTGAGAGTTTAATCCTGTGCCAGAAAACGGAGCACCGTTATCCATTATGCTATCACAAGTTTGTGCTGTAATATTTATTTGATATGTTCTGTCTGGTCTCAGTATGTGACAGACCTCTCTTACAAGAAAGGGTCTGAGGGGAGCAGGGGTAGGGATCCTATTGGAAAAGGTACCCACTCTAATCCTTTCAATCTATTCTAAAATGCCTATATAAAAAAATAAATATGTCGAGCTTGGGATATAGTTCAGTGGTAGAGCATTTAAGTATAAGGATGCCCTAGGGTTCAATAAGAACCTCAAAGGTTAAAAAGAAAGGAGGAAGGAGTGGCTACACCTAGAGGAACAAGTAAAAGGCAATCCTTTATTGTCACCATTCTGAGCACATGGCCCTGCCTCTGCTCTTCCTAATCAGAACACTTAATTTGATAGTCAGATGTGAGGTTACCTTGGAGTATGTTGCCCTAACTCTAGCCCTAGCCCAGGTTCTCTCTCAAGGCCCAGGGGATTCCTTTAGAGTTAGGGTTCTGAAAGTTGAGCCATGAATATTTGCATAAAAGATGCTACAGGCCCACCTGGTGAGGCTGCAGAAAGGGAGGGAGTAGCAAACTCAAGAAAGCATAGGCAAAGTCCAACTAGTGGACGTCAAGTCCACTAAGGAGTCCATCCAGGATGTCAGTAGTCACAGATGACGGCAGAAGCTGAGCCTGGACCAGAAGGCGGTCGGAGCGGACAGAGGTGGGCCCTGGCTGAGGTCCAATGGAGACTGTGTGGTAAAGGGCAGTCGTCAGGGAGCTCAGACATCATAGAAGAGTCGGACGAGCTGGTAACGAATGGAGAAGGTGACAGCGCTGCTCAGAACCTAGGAAAAGTGGACTGGAATTGGAACCAAGGCTGACCAGAGACATAAACCCCACTGTATTACTAAGCCCCACCCTCGGCTGTACCTGCAGGAGCAGCAGGAACAGTGTGAGGTTTCTCTCATGTGTAGGCCCAAAGACTTTAAGTAGCAAGTTGATGAGGGTCATGTTGTTACACTCAGTGAAGGCACCATCCTCACTCTCCCCTCGGTGAACTGTCACCAGCCGGAGGCTCTCTGCTACCTGCAGGGACCAGAGGTGAAGACAACTTCAGGTGCACAGATCTACTTCACAAATAGGGCTCTTCTTGATGTTTCCAAACTCCCCTTGGGCCTGAGAAGGCCTAGGTTTCTCTTCTCCCAAATTAAGGATGGCGGCCTGGGGCCTTACCTCCTTGTTACCTTGTTACCTTTAAAATAAACGTGCCCAAGAAAGAGAGGCTCTTGGTCTTGAACTTGGAATAGCTCATCTCCAGTTTGCCTGTCTTCGTATTGAGTCTGCAATGGGAAGATGACTTCGTTTGAATGACTCAAAGAACTCTGCACCCTGTGGTTACTAAGAAGAGTACTGAGCACTTAGGTACTGAAGTCGGTTTCTGGCTCTGATGCTTGCTTCTGGGTCATCAGCTGTAAGCATCACACACTATGTAAGTAAGCAAGTGTTGTAAATTATTTTTTTTTAAAAGATCTATTCATTTATTACATATAAGTACACTGTAGCTGTCTTCAGATACACCAGAAGAGGGCATCAGATCTCTTTACAGATGGTTGTGAGCCATGTGGTTGCTGGGAATTGAACTCAGGACCTCTGGAAGAGTAGTCAGGTGCTCTTAACTGCTGAGCCATCTCTCCAGCCCAAGTGTTGTAAATTATAATGGGCTACCCACATACAGTTACCTCTTCTTTCCCCTCACTTCTTTCTACATAGGAAATGCATAAATTGGCGTTAGCTATCCCAAGGCAAAAGCTATAATGACCCTTTAAAGCCCCAGAGTGGCTACCTGGGCATACGGTGTCGAGGGCAGGGGATGATCTGAAAGAGCTGAGGCAGTGAGTAGAGGAAATTGAATACTTGTGGCATAAAGAAGAGCAGCATGGTCTTGCTGAAGTGTCCCAAGATTCCCACCACGGCAAAGGTCATGCCAGCAAAATAACAGAAGGTGTCTCCCACAAACACCTGAGACGGGTACCTGTATGGGAGAGAGGGTCTGAGCCAATGGCAAGAGTTGTTACTGACTCTTTCAATCAGTCACACTCAGCAGCAGGCCAGTCTTGACCCTATGTTCTAAAGGGAAGGCTGTTCTAGAAACTCTGTAGGCGTCAAGGCCCCAGATTCATTGACTCCTGGGAGCTACACAGCATTTGTTCCCAACTACGGCAGGGTAGACAGGGATCCATGCCACCACTAGGCTGCCGGAGTGTAGTTTACTGATAAAGCAGTTGGCCAGCATGGACAAGGTCATGAATTTGATCCCCAGCACTCTGGTAGGGTGAGGGGTGGTATCTAATAGCACATGCCTGTAATCCAAGTCCAGCCTTGACAGCACAGTAAGCTCAATGTCAACCTGGGAAACTTAGTGAAACCCCACTCTCAAAAGGGAAAAAGGGTCTGGGGATAAACCTAAGTTCTAAAGTGCTTGCTTGGCATTAAGACCCCAGATTTGCTACCCTGTACTGTAAACACACACACACACATACACACATACACACACACCCAGGAGTGGTTGTGCTAACACAAAACGACAGGGGTGGCAAGCCACTACCAATGCAAGACCCAGAGAATACCCAACAAAAGTATGCACCATTTTTGTCTCTTCCTTAGAAGCTGGGTTATGTGAAGACCATCCCTGCCACACACCCCCATCATTTTCTCTTCCCCATAGGCCTACTTACCAGTTATGGTACAGCAATCCCAAGGTGGTAAAAAAAAATGGCATCATGAAGTAGAGGGAAAAGACATGATCGTCCCGATAATCACCTTCGGAGCAAAGCAAGGACGTCAGTACCCGAATCCTCTGTGTACATCGGTCTCATCTATATCTAATTTATGTCCCCGGCTGTTAGGAACACCCCACCCAAGTCACTTTCTTTTTTTTTTTTTTTTTCAGAGCTGGGGACCGAACCCAGGGCCTTGCGCTTGCTAGGCAAGCACTCTACCACTGAGCTAAATCCCCAACCCCCAAGTCACTTTCAACACCAACTCTACCCCCACTCTGCTCCCACTGGTCTCTAACGTCCCCTGTAGTCAAGTCTGGCCACGCCTCCCATGTGCTGGGATTACAGGCATTTGCTACCCTGCCCAGCCCTAACTTCCCCTTCATGTCACCCAGGCAACTCCCAATATGCTTATCACTTTAACTGAGCCCCCCCCCCCAAAAAAAAACAAACAACAACTACAAAAAACAGCAACAGGTTAGAAAGATGACTCAGTGGTTAAGAGGACTAGCTACTCTTTCAGAGGTTCCAAATTCAACTGTTCAATCCTCAGCACCCACATAGAGGCTCACACCCACCTATAACTGTAGTCTCATGGGATCAGATGACCTCTTCTGGTCTACAGATAGATATACACGCAGATAAAACACCCACACACATTAAATCTCTAAAAAAAGCTAGCGACCCCTAATATTCAGAAGGCTCAGGTAGGAATAGCTCCTGGTCAGAGGCCAGCCTGGGCTACACAGTGAGTCCAAGGTAGTCAGGGGCACCCAGAGAAAAACCAAAACAAAACCAAACAAAAAAACCAGAAAAGCTAGTGAGTATCTTAAATGTGGTTTAAAAACTCCAGCTAGGATATGAACATCAGTTTTCCTTCCAGGCTGTGTGAATTTGAATAGGACACATTGAGTTTCGGCAAGTTTCCACTTTCCCCACTGTCAAACTGGATAATGCCAGTTACATAGAGTCATTTAATTTAAATAAGATAATGCTTTAAAAGTACTTCCCTGGGCTGGAGAGATGGCTCAGCCGTTAAGAGCACTGACTGCTCTTCCAGAGGTCCTGAGTTCAATTCCCAGCAACCACATGGTGGCTCACAACCATCTGTAAAGAGATCCGATGCCCTCTTCTGGTGTATCTGAAGACAGCTACAGTGTACTTATATATAATAAATGAATAAATAATTAAAAAAAAAAAAGTACTTCCCTTTAGCTGGGAGCAGGGGAAGCACACATGCCTTTCATCTCAGAACTTGGATCTGAGTTCCCGGGCAACCTGATATAACCCTGTCTCAGAACAAAGTGCTTAGGCTTTAATAAGCACTCGTGGATGTCCATCAACTAAAGACAACCCAAAATAACTAATAAACTTGGGCTTACATAGAAACTAAGTCTTTGGATATCAAACGCCATAGGGAACTGTAAACCATTTCAGTCAAGGGATACTATGAGGGGATTTGTTTTGGGTAATTTGGGAGAGGAAAAAAGGAAGTGGAGATGTACTCTGGGAACTGGGAGCTCAAGTAGATGAATAATTTTTAAATTTTTTTGAAGAGTAGAAGGAAGCCAGGTGCGGTGGCACATGTCTATAATTCCAGCCCTTAGGAGACAGACAGAGTGATCGTAAGTTTGAGGCCAGCCAGGGTTACATAGCAAGACTGTCTCAAAATAACAAAACAGAAAGAAGTAGGAAGAACTAAATTGTTATTGGAAAAAAAGCTGCACCCTCTCATGTTAGCTGTGGGACTGTGGTCATTTTTATATTGCTAAGTGTTCTCGGTCTGCCTGTATTCAGACAGGATTAGGGAGGGAAGAGTCTTTTTGCACTATGGTCGGTCAGAGAGTGAACCCTATCTGTTGTTGGGTTTCTGTGATGCTATTTATGTCCCAATAGAAATAACTGGTCTAGCAATTCATGACAATGAGGCTGTGAATGAGAGCATCACTGTTTTTCTTCCTCATCGCTGTCGGCAAGCTAAATAGCTCCCATTATAAAGTCACCTTTGTGTTATCACCCCCACCCCATGCCACCCTCAGGAACTCTCTAAATTCACTAGGCAATTCCCTGACACCCAGACTTGTCTTTCTCCCTATCCCCAACCTCACCTACCTTCCAGCTCCACCAGGTTGAAGACAATAATAGAAGCAGAGATGACTAGTGATTGACCAGCCTCTAGGCCATTAATTCCCGCTAGGATGTTGATGGCATTGGTACAGAACACTGCAAGCAGTCCCATGTAGACATAGTACAGGATGCCTGAAAGGGGACACACAATAAGAAATATAGGATTTGGATTTGCTTGTTGGTTTACAGAACAGCACAGGATGAATTGAACACCAGAAAGGATCTGAACAGGCAAGGCCTAGTAGCACAGGCCTGTAATTCCAACTACTTGGAAGGTTGGGACATGAGGATTGCCAGTTTAAGGCCTGCCCGGGTTAAATAAGTTCAAGGCAATTTGGTGTGTGACCCTGATTGTTTTGTTTTGTTTCAATGGAAAAAAGAGAAAGGAAAAGCTTGATATAGGCCTGAGTGTAAGCACAAGGCCTTAGGTTCAATTCCTTGAAACAGGAAGGAAATAAAAGAGATAGGGAAGAAGGAGGGAAAAGAGAGAAAGCAGATATAAGGATAGACGGATAGACTTGACAGATATATGGGTCACCAGGAGGGGTCTTCTGTTGGGAATCTCAGAGAGAAGGGGCCCATAAAGTAGGTGCCACAGGGGCAGTAGTGGCAGGGCTACTCACCCAAATCCAAATGCAGGCCAAGAATCCAGCGGAAGGGCTTCGGCACCACAATGGTTGTATTGCCAAAGTTAGTGAAGTAGACCATGAGGAGAGGTAGTGAGGCAGCTGTGGGGAGCAGCAGCTTATGACGCCATCGCAGATTGAGTACGTCATCAGCAAAACCCAGGAAGATCATGCAGCAGATAGCAAGGAGGGCACCTATCAGGGCCACAAACTGGGGGAGAAGCAGGCAAGTCATGACTAGGTCTTTCAAGAATTCCCTTTTTTTTTTTTCTTTCCAAGTTGGGGATTGAACCTGAGGCATTGCCCATACTAGGGAAGTACTCTGTCACCAGTCCAAGAATTCCTGTCGCTACAGTTGGGGTCACAAGCATCCTTTTCCCAAATCCAAATAACCCAAACTCAAGTGCCCAGCCCCAGCCGATCATCCCCACTAATGCACTTACTTCATGGTGGGGGAATGCCTTACACTGCTCCTCCACAAAGCAGTTCAGGAAAGGGAAAGGGATGAAGCAGAAGAGGATGATAAGGAAAACAGCACCGCTGATCACTCCCTGGGACTCTGGGCTGCAGCCCAACAGATTGGGGTGGAGGAGGAAGAAGAAAGGGGCGTGGTCACTCAACAATAGTAGGGGTTCCTGTAAACCAAAGTGGCCTTCTTCCCGGAATTTTGTTTGTTGGGGAATAGGGAGAGTGTGCACGGGGAAAAGGATACCCCTCTACAACTCCTGACACCCAACGGTTCCATTCCGTCCTTCCCCAGGATAGACAATTCTATTAACCTCCCAGAGTTCTGGGTGCCTGGGTTAGCTCTCCAGCCAGTGCAAAGCCAAGCACCTCAGTCCTCGCCCCTGTCCTGCACAACCCTGGCCCCCTAAACCAGGTCACTTGTGTGCCGTTACTCACATCTGCTGCCGGCTGAGCTTGTTGAGGTCCTGGCCACAGAGACGCGCGGCGATAAAGTGGCTACGGAAGGCAGGGATGAGGGTGACGGTAGCCACAAATCCCAACAGCGATCCGATCAAATTCACCAACAGCGGCAGCGGCAGAGGTAACTCCGGGAAGGCCCACATAGTGACCCTCCGGGGGCCGCCGCTCCGCCGCCTACTCAGCTAACTTGGTAAGCCAGGAACAAACCAGAGGCCTCGGCAGCCAGCAGTGCAGCTCCCTACACTCAGAGGATTCCGGCGCCAGCAGGAACAAAACCCGGCTAGGACCTGACCCTCCCTCCTGACCTGCAAGAAGCTCTTTGAAGCAACCTCGGCTCTGCCCCGCTGCACCTACCCATTGTTTCCACCCGGATCTTAATTACGAAAGAACTATCGCTGTTGAAGACCGAAGCACCATTTTTAAAATGGGCACCAGAGCCGGACAGGTGGTATTATTTCAAACTAGACTTTAGCTCTAGAGGAGAGGCACCATTAGAGTTTTGGAAACTCAACTGAAGAACAGATAAAGTGGATACTCTAGAAACAATCATATTGTACAGCTCAGAGTGGAAAGACGCTTTGCCCAGTTCCAACATGACCGCTTCCTCTATCACGTGGCTGACACCGCTTGTTCTGTGGTTCCACGTCGTCCCCCGCAGGTCGGGTTTAAAGGGCTAGCAGCTTAATCTGGGATGCTCTGGGGCTGGAAATATGGCTACTGAGAGCCGGTGGTGGTCAGGCGGAATGTGAGTGTGGAAGCACACCCACTCTTTGCAAGAAAACTGTTGCCGAGGTGAAACTCAGACACAATTTGAAGGGATTTTATAAACTGGAAAGCCCAGACACTCGAAAAGCCCCTCCCGCTCTTTTTCTTGTTCACGATCCAGGTACTTTTCCCTCAACCCACCCACCTTCTGCCTCCACTATAGCAGTTTGTTGCTGGGCAACCTACGGCTGCATTTCGCCAGGAGGGAACTGTTTGAGCGTTCAGGTCTTCGATTTAAACAGGAACTTTAACTTGATGTTAGAATAGTGCCAAGCTCTCCAAACACAGAGACAGAAACTGAGGCGTTGAAAATATCTAGAGAATGAGGCAGGAGAGCTCGTCCATACCTCCAGTGAGCTTGCGGGTCTCCCAGTCAAGTTTCTCCCTCCCTGTCACTTGCCTTTTTTTTTTTTCTTCTTCTTCTTCTTTCTTTTTTTCGGAGCTGGGGACCAAACCCAGGGCCTTGCACTTGCTAGGCAAGTGCTCTACCACTGAGCTAAATCCCCAACCCCAATTTGACACCTATACCTCTGCTAGTAGCACAGCAGTTCACTGGAATACTTGGATGGCAAATGTTTTCCTCAGAGAGGAATCCACCACAGAGAGTTAGGAAGTTGACAATAACATGGCATTTTGTCCATCCCTCTTGATTACAGCATATTCCTAGAGCCAGGGTGAAGCTGACACTTCTTAGGTCAAAGATAGTCTTTCCTTTTTCTCAAAATGTCCATTCAACTTGAAGACTCTTATTAACACTAAAAGCCCCATATATATCACAAATTCACCCACTTAACAGGAAAGTATACTAAGTTTTGTTTTTCTCTGTGTGTATACATGCAAGCAAGCATCAGGGAGGCAAATGTTTTCCTTTCCTCTAGTGTCCCCTGAGGCATAGGACACAAAGATACCTGTGTACAAGGCATCATCTAGCATGATGAGTGAGAGAAAAACAGAGAGGGATAGGAGCACATGGAAGTGACAGAGAGGGAGGGATATTATCTTACATTTCCTTAGTTCCAGGGGAAGGGTCTTCCAAACCGGGAGGCTGAGAGGCGCAGAGCCAATGGGAAGGCAGAGCTCGCTAGATCCCCAGAGGAGGGAGCATTCAGCTACTTTGTTGATCAAGAGTAGGCTGAGACTCCCTGGAAGTGTGAGGGACAGTCTATCTTTATTATTATTATTATTATTATTATTATTATTATTATTATTAGGTCAATTCTAATAAAGCTTCTTTTCCAAGCTGACTTAAGCCCTAAAATCTCTGTTTCTATTCCAGAGATCACTGTCTTATCCACCAGCCACCTAGGAGGGTTGAGAACTTGTTTAAAGACAAGGCACTAGGGATTTTTCAGTTACATGTACCTGTACCATTCATTTGAAGTGGTTACTTGGATACCTGTCATATAATCTGAATCATTTTGCTCCCAGGATGGTAGTGCTCCCTTGATTAACAGAGAAAGAAACAAATGCCAGGCTCACTTGGAATTTCGTGTCTTCCCTGGTAACTAACAGTTTAAAGCATGGGCCCGAATCCTGAAGTGTCATCTCTGGGATTCCTGAATCTGCTGAGTTGCTGTTTTCCCTGTGCAGAGCAGACAGCACACATCTCAGCAGCCCGGAGTGCCTCCCAGTAAGCAAGGCCAACCTACTATTAAATCAATCGCCTGACTAAGCAGATGGGTTTCTGCCGGTGTAAAAAGGCCACGAGAGAGCTCTGCAAAGTCTGAAGCAAGGCCTACCTGTGGCCCTGTCCTTCCCATCTGCCCTTTCTCCTTTCAGTCTACCAAAAGTCATCACCTGGAAGTAAAACCTAACATTTCCCAGTCCTTTGGGCTGACATGATTTTTGAAAAGAGGAAATAATGAAGAAAGTCGTAGTGTCCTCTCAACTGCTCTGGAACTCACTATTTAGAACAGCTCGAGGAGGAACTTGTGACAATCCTCCTGCCTCTCCTGGTATCATACATCGCACCCAGCTGGAGTCCTGGTTCATTCTCTCTTTTTTAAAGATTTATTTTATGTAAATGAGTGCTCTATTGGTATGTACACCTGCAGGCCAGAAGAGGGCATCAGACCCCATTACAGATGGTTGTGAGTCACCATGTGGTTGCTGGGAATTGAACTCAGAGTCTCTGGAAGAGCAGACAGTGCTCTCAACCGCCAAGCCATCTCTCCAGCCCACAAGTCCTGCTTCTTAAACTTGACTGATAACAGGAATTCTAGAGAGGTTGAGAAAGACAACCAGACATTTCTGAACAGAGCAGAAATTCCAACTATTACTACAGATAAAGGAAGGAAAGTGTGGGTTCAAGTGATACTGGTTTTCCTCTCTCAAGAGCTAGGTCAAAATGAAAGCTACTGTAAGGTCAAGCTGAAATTTCCAATGAGTAGTAATCATTAACTCAGTTTTATATGGCTCATGGTATTTGTTCCTAATGTTCCCTTTGTAGTAGATGTCTTCTCTGATTTCACTTTTGTTTGTTTGTTTGATTTGAGCCTGGGTCTCTCTATGTAGATTGGTCTTGAACTCAGAATCTCCTGCCTCTGCCTCCAAGGGCATAGTAAGATTATAGGTGCCAGCCACATGCCCTATCTAAAGGGAAGTTAGCCTCTGAGGCTATCTGAGCCTCAGTCACTGAGGTACTAACTTATGGTAGGTTTCTTTGATGCAGCCTTCTCTCTCTCTCTCTCCCTCCCTCACTCCCTCCCTCCCTCTCTCTCTCTCCCTCCCTCTCTCTGCAATGCTGGGGGCAGAACCAAAGGTCTCATGCATATTAGGTCAGGCATCTACCACTGACCTATATCCCAAACCCTATTGTACTATTTTCCATTGAGAGATCTGTATTTACATTTCTTTTTTTCTTTCATTTTTATTAAATTGGGTATTTCTTATTTACATTTTGAATGGTATTCCCTTTCCCAGTTTATTGGATATTTCATGTATTTACATTAAAATCATTTATTTTCATTTTATGTACATTGGTATTGGAGGGTATCAGATTCCCTGAACCTGGAATTACAGACAGTTGTCAGCTGCCATGTGGTAGGGGTATGGTGATACACCCTTTCAATCCCTGCACTTGAGAGGCAGAGGCAGGAGGACCTCTATGAGTTCAAGGGCAGCCTGGTCTACATAGGAACTTCTGAGCCAGCCAGTGAGACCCTGTCCCAGAAAACAAAAACAAGAAGAAACACGACAACTGGCAAATCTCTGTGGTATAAGAAACTCCTAAATGCTGTAGGGAATATAGTGACAAGAGTTTAGTTGCTTCCTTCAAAGACCTCTTCAGCATAATTAAAACACATTCATTGAGCATGAGGGAAGAGAGGTGATTAGGACATCATTTCTATTCTGAGTTTTCTGCTTAGTTAAACAAAGCACTCACATAAACACCCAGCGAAACCATAAAGCAGAAAGAAATAAGTACTCAAAAGTCAAGTAATTGGTAGAAGGGAGACATGGAAACCAGGGAAATCCAGCCAGATCTGGATCAGTACCAAGTATCCAGTCAAAAAGTTGAAGAAACAAACCTAAGATTATAGAGAACTGACTTTTCTTTTCTTTTTTCTTTTTTCTTTTCTTTTTTTTTTTTTTTTTTGACACAAGGTGTTAATGTACAGCTTTAACTGGCTTAGAACTCACTGTGTAGACCAACAAGTAATAGAGATCAGCCTGCCTCTGCCCCCTCCCTGACCAAGCTCTGGAACTAAAGGGATATACAACCATGCTTGGCTTTCTTATAGATCCCAGGCTGACCTTGAATTCACAATCCTTACTTAGCCTCCTTAGGGCTGGGCTTACCGGCGAGCCCTCCCACTCACTACCAGAGAACAGAGTTCTTCAGAGATCTAAATGTTCCTGAGAAGGATTCTTGGTAGAGAAGAACCTTGCATTTCCTCAATTGCTTGCATTACTCGGTTCCTTGAACATGGTTCTTCTCCCCCCGTTGACTCCTTTCTCCTAGGTTATATCCCAGAGTTCTCTCCTTCTTTGGTTCCATGTTTTCTGCTCCTAGATTAAAGATGGAGACTCTAGGGATCTCCATTAGTTTTGGAGCTCGCTGTGTACTGTTACAGTCACAGCAATGTTGCCTCACCATCTCATCTCTGTCTATCACCCCTTGCAGTAAAATCAGGCTACCTCAGGCTGCAGAACCTTTCCTCTTCTAGGTCAGACAGCTCTGTTGCTGACGGCCATTTTTTTTCTTTTTTTTTTTTTCTTTTTTCTTTTTTTCGGAGTTGGGGACCGAACCCAGGGCCTTGTGCTCACTAGGCAAGCGCTCTACCGCTGAGCTAAATCCCCAACCCACGGCCATTTTTTTTAACCTACCTCTAAAACCCTAGACCTTGTAAAGTCTAATGTTTACTTTCATAGGCTTGTTCCTTAGAGAAATGGATTTGAACGATATTTAACATCTTTCTCATCCTATCTCGTGTGTAGAAGAAATTGTGTCAGAGACCTCATCATATGTCTCTAGGGAAATAGAATTCCACCTAATCTTTTTTATAGATACCTTCCCCTGTCCTCAAGAACCAAAGATGAGCTCCAATCATATAAGGATCTACAGGAAAGGGTACATCCAGAGCTTGTCCGTTGTGCGGTCTTCCTAGAACACCATTTCTTTGGAGTTGGCTGGGACATCGCACATTTGGTTTGTGGGGTGGGGCTTGCTTGTGATAAGGTCTAACCCAGGTTGGTTTCAAACTCCTTGGCAAAGGGTTCATCCTGTTTCAGCCTCCTAAGCAGCCAGGACTACAGTCAGGTGGCACTACACGGGATGCCACATATTTGGATGAGAGTCTTTTGACCCAATCTATTGATAGTCCAGTGCTACAATGCCAGCTCCCTTTTCATTACCATCCTTTCTACACGTGCTCCACAGGCAGGAGCTGTTACTATGGAAATGTATTATTTTTAAAAACAGACTCAGCCTAGGGCTTGGGAAATATCTCGAGAACAAACCCACGCAAGCAAGGAGGTTAATAGGGGGGGTTCCTGAATCCTAGCTCCAGGGGGAAGGAGGATGATGATAGTGTTCTAGTCTCAACCTTTACCAGGTTTGCCTTCATTTTTCTCGCCGTTGATATTAACTGGATTTTGGCAAGCACCTCTATCTGGGAGGGATATCTTACCCACTCCTTACCATGCGCCTAGCCTCATGCAAGGAGCTGCTGAGCCAGGAGGTGTTGAGAGTGAGTGGTGATTTCCACAGGGACTAACTCACTTTTAACCTGCAGGCGTCCAACCATAGCA
Source organism: Rattus norvegicus (assembly GCF_021556685.1). Lineage (NCBI taxonomy): Eukaryota > Metazoa > Chordata > Mammalia > Rodentia > Muridae > Rattus > Rattus norvegicus. The sequence goes on along the minus strand of NC_141541.1, from coordinate 52,360,250 downwards.
ATTTAAGAAACGCAGGGGAAAACGGGCGGTATCTCAGTTAAGTGAAGTTCCCTTGCCTGGTACTGAAGGGGTGCACAGGGGTTTCAGGACCGGGCGGTACAGTTAAAGACTCCGCCTATTCTCATCCCGGAATCCTCTACGTGTGCAGCTCAACCCTCCCCCACTTCACCCTCCTCTAGCTCTGAGCGGCGAGTTAGCTCGGCCCCGCCCGGTGAGGGCGCGGCTCCTTTAAGGGCGGGTGGGGGCGGGGCGCCGGCGGTGTTGTCAGTGTCAGTTCTGCGCACGCAGCCCTCCCGGAGCCGGTGCCGGCCCGCGAGCCCCGGTGTCTCCGCAGACTGGTCTCTGCCGGTGTCCGGCGGGGGCCCAAGCCGTGGGAGGAGTCGGGTGCTAGCTGGAGTCTAGCTGGGGTCACAACGCCGGTGTCAGGGACCCGGATCTCCGGCTACGGAGACAGAGCCCGAGCGTCGCGACCCCGGAGAACCTCTTCTCTATCGGTGGCACCGACTGGTCCTAGGATCTCGGCGGCGCCGGAGAGTCCCGGAGCCTGCGCTCTCAGCCCCGGGGGAGCTCGCCCACGCCCCACGGTCCATCCGGGCCATGCTCCCCCGGGGCAGCGGCTGAGCCCGAGCCGGGACCAGAGCCCGCGGGAGCATGGATCCAGACTGGGGGCAGCGGGATGTGGGCTGGGCGGCCCTGCTGGTCCTCTTCGCCGCCTCGCTGCTCACGGTATTGGGCTGGTTGCTGCAGTATGCCCGGGGTTTGTGGCTGTCGCGAGCCGGTGGGGGCCGAGACTCTCGACCCGCTTCAGCTGCCGAGCCCGGGGGTTCATTGCGCGAGCTGGGTGTGTGGCGTTCGCTGCTGCGTTTGCGGGCGACCCGGAGCAGCGCCCCCGAGGAAGCCGGCGTACGGGGCCTCCTGGCTTCGCTCTTTGCCTTCAAGTCTTTCCGGGAGAACTGGCAACGGGCTTGGGTGCGAGCCTTGAATGAGCAGGCCTGCAGGGACGGGGTGAGTTGCACTTAGCCCCTGTGTCGTCCCTTCTGCTTTGCCTTCTAGGGAAGAGCTTGCTCATGTTAGGAGGGCTGGATTAGGGCTGGGGATCAACCGGAGAGCCCCACAGCTTTCTCTTTCAGAGCAGAGAAGAGCGTGCAGGTTAGACTGGGGCTTGTAAAGAAGTCCAGTTATGTACCAGATTTTCTATTTTTATGGACAGGGTACTCTGATTCTAAACCCAGCACAAGTTACTGTTCTCATAGCAACGCTAATCCGTGTGCCTAAGGGCACTTCCGCCTAGACTGGGCTGGTTGGGCCAAGGGAGACAGGTGCACCTGCAGAAGGAATTTGCCTGGTCCTCATGCCACCACACCCAGTTAAGATTTCAGGCTCCCAAACCCTGGTGGTCAGGTAGAGCCCCTAAGGTAACTGAATCATCCCTCCATATTCCAATAATTTCAGTACCACAGTCCTCCAGACCGGCCTGCAGTCTAGTGTTGAAGGGAAAGTTGTTCAGTTAAAGGGCATATTTATTGATAGCCTGCATCTTTTCTAATGAATGAACTTGGGCTGCCCCTTAAGGGTCGGTCAGAGACCAGCTGAGTCTACCTCCACCCATTGCACTATGGGCATCTGGGCTCCCAGGAAGTGGGCAGGAAACAAGAGTCATGAGACCGAGGTTGGTTGGAAGGCAGGTCCCTTTTCTGGACCATTTCTCTTCCTGGCCCTCAGTCTGTCAGCTCCTTGCGCTGAGGTCTTTCTCTGATTCCAGCCATAAGAGCTTAGAGGCTTTTGCCCTATTAATCCAGATGCTTGGAAACTGAAGTGGCCCCAAGAAGTTCTCCTGTTTCCTCTTCCCAGCTGGTCAGCTGGAAGCCAGATGACATCTGTCAGTTTATACATTGAACCTACTCCTCAAACTTGGCTCTCCCTGTACCTTGTCCCTGGGTCAGAGGCAACTCCCTGGGACAGCTGACTCAGCTGGACATTGGCCTCTCTTGCAGGGGTGGGGGGGAGAGAGAGAGACAGAGAGAGAGAGAGAGAGAGAGAGAGAGAGAGAGAGAGAGAGAGAGAGAGAGAGAGATTGAGATTCATCTTTCCAATTGGCATGACTTTTGAAGAAGACAACTACTACGGCAGGGAAGTTGTCTTCCCCTAGTTTGCTAGGGAAAGTGAATGCACTCTTTGAAGTTTGTTTCTCTATGTCAAGCCTAAAGGACATATTGCCAGCACAGGCTGTGCCCCCTCCTCAGTTCTTCTATCCTGCTTTCCACTGCTGTAGAAGAATTAGGGAGGGGCTCTTTTGAGAGCTAAGCTAATCGGCTTTCTGCTCCCTAATACTCCTGCTGTTCACTGGAAGGAGTTGTCTAGGCCTGGGACCCCTGAGCCCTCTCTCTGAGCTTGCTTCTTCTGATGAAGTTCCCCGGAGAAGGAATAAGTTAGTCTTTATTTCTAAGAACTTAGGCAGAATGATAGGGCACCTCTGACCATTCACGTCCTGTTTATTTGGGAAAAGTCTTAGCCCTATTTATCTTACTTTATAGCAAATGACACAGCCAGTTCACCCTCAGCCTTGCCCAGCTGCAGATAGCAGTGAACATGTCATTTTTGTTGTTGTTGTCATTGTTGTTGTCATTTACTTTTATTTGTGATAAGAATAAATGGTTAAGGGGAGGGGGTGAAGAGAGAAGCAGGGAGAGCAGAGTTATTCCTGGATTTGAAGAGTTATCCAAGGTTCAAGGCAAGCTGGCCTCCAAGGTATTCTAGCTTCCAGGTTCTCAGCAACCCCTAGAAGCTGCAGATCCATGGAGATAGTGGGGCTGGAGGGAAAACCTTCTGTTCTAAAGTGTTGAAACTAGGAGGGGCCAGAGGACAGCCTGTAGCTGAGGCCTCTGCAGTGCTAGAATCCAGTCAGCAATTGGGTAGACCAGCCCTGCAGGGGACAGCTCCAGAGACTTGATCTTGTGCCCGCCCACATTACTTCCTCAGAGCTCCATCCAAATCGCCTTTGAGGAGATACCCCAACTCCCACCAAGAGCCAGCATTAGTCATGTGACCTGCGTTGACCAATCAGAGCGTACCATGGTAAGGGTCTGGTGGGCACTACCAGATGGGGTAGGAGGGGCTGACCCTGACCCTAAGGTTTCCCTTAGTTGAAGGGTTCTTAATTTGGAGTTTCTGTGTGCCTTAAGGACCTAAGGATTTGTTTCAGGAGGTCTGAGAATCTCACTGACGTGACAGGCAAAGTGTGCGTGTATGCGTGTGTGCATTTTTCTAGAGAGAGAAGGGTTTTGTTTTGAGACAGGGTTTCTCTGTGTAGTCCTGCCTATCCTAGAACTCCCTTTGTAGACCAGGCTAGCCTCAAATTCAGAAATCTGCCTGCCTCAGCCTCTGGAGTACTGGGATTAAAGGCACGAGCCACCACCACCTGGCTGAGTGTTTTGCTTTTGTCTAATTCATTGAGAAGCTTAGGGCCCTCAAAAGGACCTCCCAAGGACAACAGAAGTGGGGAAGGGTCTACTGAACCATTGTAGCACAGGGCAGAGCAAGGTGGGTGTCCTCCTCGATGGCTGGCACATCTCCCTGTTTCAGGTGCTGCACTGCCAGCTGGCTGCTGAGGAGGTGCGCTTCCCCATCTCCGTGACCCAGCAGTCCCCCGCTGCCGTCTCCATGGAGACCTACCACGTCACTCTGACACTGCCACCAACACAGGTGGAGGGAAACGTGGGGAACTGATTTGGGCAGAGGGCAGTTGAGTTGGCCCAGCATTCTCTTTCTAGTTCCTCTGTGCCATGGAACTTGGGAAGGAAGGGTCCTGAGGTGTTAGCAGGGGGGCCTGGGAAGAATGGGGTAGGTCACACTAATCCTTCTGTTCTTGTCTCTAGTTGGAAGTCAGCCTTGAGGAAATCCCTGATGAGGGGCTGCTGGTGTCCTGGGCCTTCACGGACCGCCCAGATCTCAGCCTGAAGGTGCTTCCCAAGTCTCAGACTAGGGAGGTAAGAAGGGGGCAGCAGGGGAGAGACTGAACCAGCAATGGAGCAGGGCAGAGGCTCCACCTCTTCTCCTCTCTGCAGAGAGATGAGGAACAACCAGAGCTTTCAACAGTTGAGGAACTGATCAAGGACGCTATCGTCAGCACTCAGCCCGCCATGATGGTCAACCTCAGGGCCTGCTCTGCCCCAGGAGGCCTGGTGAGTGCACACCCAAAGGGAAAGGTCTGCATGTAGCCCATCTCCAGAATACTATATGAGGATTATTTCTCTTTTTCCCTCCTTCTGCTCTTAGGTACCCAGTGAGAAGCCACCCACGATGTCCCAGGCCCAGCCATCCATCCCCAGACCTACCCGACTATTCTTACGGCAGCTTCGAGCATCTCACCTGGGAAGTGAGCTAGGAGGTGAGAATTTCATTGCTCTTGCCCTTCCCCTCTACCCAGGACATAGCTTCTTTGTTCCCTGGACTTGTGTCCCTTCCGTCCAAGCATCCTCTAAGTTCTGTTTCCTTACAGGTACTGAGGAACTGTGCTGTGCTGCTGAGCTTGACAACCCCATGCAACAGAAGTGGACCAAACCCACAAGGGCTGGCTCTGAGGTGGAATGGGCAGAGGATTTAGCTCTGTAAGTCACATTCTGTCCCCATGGGCAGTCAGGATGAAGAAACCTTTCCAGGCTAGTCTTGGCGTGAGTTAGCCAGCCCTGCTTTCGGTAGCCTGTGGTGTGGACCTCCACTGTATGCTAGGCCCTGGGGACATAGACAAGGAATACATACAGCCCTACCTCCTGGTGGATCACAGGCCTGAGGCAGAGACAGATGTACCTAGGGAAGACGGGACAGATTTGCCAGTTGAGATTCATGCACAGCATGCCATGGGGGTGCTTTGGGAGAGGAGATGAATTCTCATAATGGAATAAAGATCTGATGACTCTTCATGGGAGAAGTCTATTTAAACCACACCTTCAAGCAAGAGTAGCATTGCAACAGAATGTGAGAATCTTCTTGACAGTGAGAAATGCTTGAAAAAAAAACAAAAAAAAAAACAGGATGGCAGCTTCAACCTGAGATATACGTCTGACAGTGGAAGAATGTTAGGGATGTGCATACCTGGTTAAGGAAAGTAATTTCCTCTCATGGTTTGGTTCATAATCCCAGGAAGGTGGACAAGTCAGAGTCCTGGTGCTATCGTATAACCCACATCTCTTTGACTGACGTGGGGGCTCAGTGTTCTATGCTCCTTACCTGACCTATCCGTCCTCTTTTGACCTTCAGGGATCTGGGTCCCCAGAGCCGGGAGCTGACCCTCAAAGTGCTCAGGAGCAGCAGTTGTGGAGATGGTGAGCAGGGGACAGAAGGACACTTTGGAGTGGGTGCTGAACAGGTCCTGCTCCTGGGCCTGCCTCACAGTATCACTCTTGCCTCTAGCTGAACTCCTTGGCCAAGCCACACTGCCTGTGGGCTCACCTTCCAAACCACTGTCACGGAGGCAAGTGTGTCCACTGACTCCAGGGCCCGGGAAATCCCTGAGCCCAGCGGCCATCGTGACAGTGGAGGTGAGAAGGCAACCGCTTTGGGGAGATGGATGGACCTAAACTGGGAAGTCTCTGAGATCCTGACCCTCGTTCTCTCCTCACTGTTTGGCAGCTACACTATGAGCAGGGCTCTCCTCGGAATCTGGGCACGCCCACCTCTTCCACCCCTCGCCCCAGCATCACACCCACCAAGAAGATTGAGTTGGACCGGACCATCATGCCTGATGGCACAATCGTCACCACTGTTACTACTGTGCAGTCCCGCCCCCGTGTAGATGGCAAACTAGGTAAAAGGGAGTAGCTCTTGTCAAGACCTCAGAGTAGAACCCATCGCCTGATAGGGGAGGGGAGGAAAGCCTTAATGCCAGCACGTCTCCCTGATGTCCTGTTCTGATGCATATGTGTCATCCTCATCCTTGTCTCTCACACTTCTTTGCACCTCACCATTCCTCCAACCGTCCTCTCTCCGTCCAGCCCTTTGGAATCTTCTATCCTCTCCTCCTGCCCTAAATTGCTTTCTGTCTTTCCATGGGTCTCTTTCCTTCTTTGACTCTAACCCCGGCTGGCTAATTGTCCCACCCTGCAGTGGCCCCTGCTTCTTCTAGCAAACCCAGTGTCTTTTGTGGCCTTACGTCACTCGTTCCATCTTTGGGGACCCCATGGCAGTTTGTCTATCTCCAGGGTCCCCTAAACATTCTCCATTCACATTTGCTATCTCCCTAGACCCTCCAGTGGGCCCCATGGCACTTCCCCATGCTGTCGTCTTTTTAATCACCCTTGTGATTAATCCCCCTTAATCATCTTTGCCCTCTGAGTCAACCGAAGTCTGCATCTCGATAGAGACAGTAGGGGTGGGGCCATTCCAAAGCACCTCCCAGCTCACTCCCCCTCCCCCACCCAGCAGACTCCCCCTCCCGCTCCCCGTCCAAGGTGGAGGTGACTGAGAAGATGACAACTGTGCTGAGTGAGAGCAGCGGCCCCAGCAATGCCTCCCACAGTAGCAGCCGTGAGTGGGGAAGGGGAATGAGTGCGCATTGGTGGCTCTAAGGTCCCTGTAGTCAAGAACTACTTTGGGTGGTGCAAGAGGGGTTCGAACCCAAGAAGGAGCCAGGTGGAAGTGAAGCCACGGATCCTCTGTATCCCCCAGCAGGGGAGAGCCACCTTTCCAATGGCTTGGATCCAGTAGCAGAGACAGCAATCCGCCAGCTGACGGAGCCCAGTGGGCGGGCAGCCAAGAAGACACCCACCAAGCGCAGCACGCTCATCATCTCTGGTGTTTCCAAGGTAACAGAGCTCTGGGGAGAGAGCTAAAATGGGGAGAAGGCCCTCATGGGTCATTCTTGCCCATTAAAACCTGTCCCTCCTGGCAGGTGCCCATCGCTCAGGACGAGTTGGCACTCTCCTTGGGTTATGCAGCATCTCTGGAAGCCTCAATGCAAGATGATGCAGGAGCCAGTGGTGGTCCTTCATCACCTCCCTCAGACCCCTCAGCCACATCCCCAGGACCCGTTGATGCTCTCTCCAGTCCCACAAGTGTCCAGGAAGCAGACGAGACAACACGTTCAGACATTTCTGAGAGGCCGTCGGTGGATGATGTTGAGTCAGAAACAGGGTCTACTGGTGCCCTGGAGACCCGAAGCCTCAAGGATCACAAAGGTGGGGAACAACAGACAAGTCATCCCAATTACTGCTTTTTGAGGAGGCAGGGCTGAGACAGAGTCTGACCTGGAATGTAATGTATAGCCCAAGCTAGCCTCAAATTTATAATCTTCTGCCTCAGTTTCCCTAGTGCTAAATTCTAGGCATGGGCCTCCTCCATACTCAGCAGTTTACTGCTTTTTTTTTTGTACTGTATTGTAACTTTATTCCTACCAGACAACTCCAGTCCAGCAAACTCCAGTAGATGGGGGAGAGTTGGTGCTTCAGTTCCAAGCTTGGACAACAAACTGGAGTGACAGCAAGGGGAGTCAACATATTTCCCTTTCTTCCTGAGCTAAACGGCTTGCTTGCTTTCACTGTTTTTGTTGTTTGAAGATATCTCATGTAGTCCAGGCTGGCTCAAACCTGCTATATACATCTAGAGTTGGCTGTAAATGTCTGATCATCAAGCCTTCACTACCCAATTGTAAGGATTATAGACACGCAACAACATTTTAAAAATGATTACACTTATTTATTTGTGTGTGTGTGTACTTGTGTACGTGTGTACGTGGGTACGTGTGTACGTGTACGTGTACGTACATGTACCAGCCACAGCACACAACCAGAAAACAATTTGTAGGAGTTGTTTTTCCTTCCACCATGTGGGTCCCAGGGACTGAACTGAAATTGTCACATTTGGCAGCAAACCCTTTTTACCTGTTGAGATATCTTTTTTTTTTTTTTTTAAGATTTATTTATTTATTTATTTTATGTATGTGAGGACATTATGCTTTCTTCAGACACACCAGAAGAGGGCATCGGATTCCATTACAGGTGGTTGTGGACCACCTTGTGGTTGCTGGGAATTGAACTCAGGACCTCTGGCAGAGCCCACCTCTCCAGCCCCCTGTTGAGACATCTTTAACAATCTTTCTAAATTGTGCGTGAGTCTTTTGTCTACATGTACGTCACATGTGTGCCTGGTGCCAAGGAGGTGGGAAGAGATTGTTGGAGCCCTTTGAACTTGAGTTATAGACATTTTTGAGCTGCCATGTGAATGCTGGGAATCAAACCGTGATCCTCTGGATGAGCAGCAAGTGCTCTTAACCACCGAGCCATCTCCCCCAGCCTCCTGCTGAGTTATGTCCTAACTCTTGCTAAGGTTTTGATTTTTTGGTTTGGAGACAGGGTTTCACACTATACCCAAAGTTAGCTTAGAACTCACTGTTTTCCCCCCCTCTTCTACTCTGTACCCCCAGTTGCATGGATACAAGAAATTGTATTCCATGCCAATCTTAACATTTTACCCTGAGCTTGGCAGGGTGGTGCATGTCTTTCATCCCAGCACTCAGGAGGCAGAGACATGTAGATCTGTGAGTTCAAAGCCAGCCTGGGGAAAGCCAGTTTCAAAAAAGCAGAGATAAAAAGAGAAAAGATTGTTCCTTTGAGCCGAGTGGCAATACCTGAATTCCCAGCACTTGGGAGGCTGAGGCCGGATTTCGAGAAGGCGAGTTTACAGGTCACATTGAGACTGTCAAAGAAGGAAAGTGGGAAGGAAGGGAGAAAGCTTGTCATTCCCCCTCTGGCTGTGACTCAGGTCGCAAACAGCTTTTCCAACTTCAAAGACTTTGCTGCCTTCCATCTTACCCACTGACTGATGACCCTGTCAGCTGTAGTCTATTTATGATTTAAAAGCTGGTGTTGTAGTGCACACTCTAATCTCAGTACTTGAGAGTCTGCTGCAAGAGGATAGCTGTGAGTTTAAGTTCAGCTTGGGTTATGAGTTCAAGACCAGCCCTGGCTATGAATCCAGATTCTGCCTCAAACAGAACTAACAGAACAGAATCTCCATCTGTGGCTTGCAGCACTTGAGATAATCCTGCTGTGTGAGCACCTTTCTCTCTCTATTCCCCGGAATTCCCGTCTTTGAGGTTTCCAGACTCCCCACTGCTCACACCCTGGAATGTAGTATGTTAACCCACCTTTCCTTGTAAGATTTATAGGCTTTAGAGAACACCCTCTGTGTAGCCTTTGTCTTCCCCCTGAAAGGAGGCACAGTCGCTGAGAGTCCTCTGGGAGCAGTCCAACCCTTGCTGTTCCTCCAGGGGATGTGGTCAGAGGTGCACAGATCCCTCCCCTAGGACCGTGTTCCTTCCTCAGGATGGGTGAAGCTCGCGTGCGCTTTCCACCGCCTTTCCTGAGAAAGGCAGGCATTAGGCAAGACACAGTTTCCAGTCTTCATCTTTTGTACTAACCTCCTAAGTCTTTTCTCCACCCTCACCCCAGTCCTCTGCCCCTCCGTCCACCTCAGTTTCCCTTCTTCCCTACAGTGAGTTTCCTGCGAAGTGGCACTAAGCTCATCTTCCGCCGGCGGCCCCGACAGAAGGAAGCGGGTCTGAGCCAGTCGCACGATGACCTGTCCAACACAACAGCCACACCTAGTGTCCGGAAGAAGGCTGGCAGCTTTTCCCGTCGCCTTATCAAGCGTTTTTCCTTCAAGTCCAAACCCAAGGCCAATGGCAACCCTAGCCCCCAGCTCTGAGAGCTCCTGAACTAGGAGAGGGCAAGAGTTCTCTTAGTTTGTCCCCCACATCCCCTTCTGTACCCCTTCTTGGATCCCCAGTGCTGGGACCAGGAAAGCCCTTGGGTTATAGGAAACCCCAGCACTCTGGGCTGTGGGGTTAGCGGGAAGGGTGTCTCACATGGGAAGCATTTGAGAGGCAACAGTTGTTGCTGTGGACATAGGAGAGTTTGGCAGCTGAGAGTAAAGGGCAGGCTCTGTCTCTCTTGTGTGGACATTCTTCAGAAGCCTCTGCAGTCTGCTGGTACTGCCCCCAGAGGGGAGTCCAGAGCACTCTCTTCAGCAGATCCTTCTCCCTTATTTATTCTCTTTTCTATTTATATATGTGGTCTAGAGCCCTTGGCAAACAGATGATAGAGGGCATCTCTCCCAGGTGACCCTTTTCTGTCCCAGGAGGGTAAGGCAATTCCCAGGACAGGTTTCTACACCTCCCTTGGGAGTCCTCTTTTAGACCAGCACCGATGTCTGTCTGCCTTCAGAAGACATTGGCAGATCATAGGAAGCCGGCCTAGTGCCCGGGATGGGGGGCAGGCACTCCCCACCTCCCTACCTCCCACACGCACCTTGTCTCTCCTTCCCCTTTATTACCATTTTGTACTTGATACCTTCTCCATGAGCAGTGGCGCAGTTGGAAGGAAGGAGCCAGGAAGCTGGGAGCAAGCCTTCTTTCCCTAGAGAGATGGCTTTAGGAGCTTTAGACAGTATGGTCATAAAGCAAGGTTGCACCTCTATATGTTGGGAGATGATGATGATGATGTCCATTGCTGTGTGATGGCTTGGAATTTAATTTATTTAATTAAAATCAAATTGGAATTTACAAACGGGAATGGCTGTTTATCTTCTGAAAAGCAAACAGGCCCAGAGGCTGTGGTGTTGATAGAGTGGGCAGCTCACTGACTGTGACCCAGGTCAGTCAGGTGGGACAGATGTCCTTGAACACAAGGACACATGTAGAGAGGTTTGAGTGATGACACTCTGTAAAGTCAAGTTGCTGCAAAAAAGCCAATCATCACTTCTCTTCACTCCTCTCCCAAAGGCTGTTCTTTTCTAGGCCGGAACGCCATTCAGAATGTGGACTCTGAGGCTGCCCTGTTCTGATCTGAGACCCAGCTCCGCTGACTAGTTGGTTACCTTTGTGACATGGGCACATACAGAAGCTCAGTTATTTTTGTTTTTAATCCAGAGCCTCACCTATGTTGTCCTAGCTGGCTTGGAACTCCTTAAGTAGACCAGGCTGGCCTTGAACTTAGAGATTTCCCTGCTTCTCCCGCCAGAGTGCTTGGACACCACACCTGGCAGTGAGGAACCTGGCTGTTACTTGTCTTGAGGTTTTGGTTTGTTTGTTTGTTTGTTTGTTTGTTTGTTTTTCCTGTAAAATGGGGACCAGGGGTTGGGGACATAGCTCCAAGGTAGAGCACTGCCCTAGCATACTCAAGGCCCTGGGTTTTGTCTCTAGCAATATTTAATAGAAAGGATGGAGCCAGGTGTGGTGACTGACACAATCCTCTGGGACTCAGAAGCAGAAGGGTCTCTGTGAGTTCCAGGCTAGTCAGGACTATAGTGAGACCCTGTCCAAAACAATCAAACAGACGTGCTATTCCTAGTATAGGTGAGTTTTAGGTACCACAGGTATGTTTGTTTTCCTGTTCTTTGGGATACCACACAGGATCGAACCAGGTAGGCTGCCATAGGAGGTTAGGCAGAAGGCAAGACCAGTAGGCAGGAAACTACTAGGTCTGTCACATATATCTCTATCTGGCCCAAGCTGCTACTTCTTTCTGGACCCCAGTTTCTTCACTTCTAAAATGAAAATGGCGGGGTTGGGGATTTAGCTCAATGGTAGAGCGCTTGCCTAGGAAGCGCAAGGCCCTGGGTTCGGTCCCCAGCTCCGAAAAAAAAAAAAATGAAAATGGCTTGGGATAGTCAGGTCATGTCTGAACTCCAGCCTTGAAGTATAATTTACTTGGACTTAGCTTGCGAATAGACAGCATGTTGTTGTTGTTGTTGTTGTTGTTGTTGTTGTTGTTTTCTGATATAGAGTCTTGCTGTGGGGCTGAAGAAATGGTTCAGTGGTTAAGAGCACTGACTGCTTTTCCAGAGGACCTGAGTTCAATTCCCAGCAGCCACATGGTGGCTCACAACCATCTCTAATAGGCTCCCATGCCTTCTTCTGGTGTGTCTGAAGACAGCTACCATGTACTCAGTGTACTCAAATACATGAAGTAAATAAGTAAATCTTTTTTAAAAAAGAAAGAAACTTTAAAGTCTTGCTGTGGCCCAGGCTGGCCTTAAACTTTCCCAGTGCTGAGATTATAGGTCACACTTGGACATCACACTTGACTGTTAGTTGTCTTGAGATCTGTTTCTTATGTGTTTGATAATTGAGATAGAATTCAGGGCCTCATACATGTAACCTGTTCCACTGAGATGCATCCCAGATCCTCTCTTTTCCTTTTATAGATAGGATCTCACTACTGTTAGTTGTCTTGAGATCTGTTTCTTATGTGTTTGATAATTGAGATAGAATTCAGGGCCTCATACATGTAACCTGTTCCACTGAGATGCATCCCAGATCCTCTCTTTTCCTTTTATAGATAGGATCTCACTAAATTAGCCAGATAGGCCTTGACATTCTTTATAGCTCAGACGGACCTTGAATGTAAAATCCTCCCATATTTACCTGTCAAGTGTTGGGATTAAAGATGAGCTCTAACAGCCTGGCGGTGGCATGGTGGCGGTGGCAGGGGTGACTTCAGCACGGGCTTTTTTAATCCCAACTCTTGGGAAGCAGAGGCAGGCAGATCTCTTGAGTTTGAGGACAGCCTGGTTTACAAAGAAAATTCCTTAACAGCCAGGAATACACAGAGAAACCCTGTCTCAAACAATATAAAACAAAACTAAAACAAACAGCAAAAACCAACAACAAAAAATTAGAGCGTTCTATTTTGTTTCACAGAACTCATACCCTTTAATAAAGACAAATGGTGTTTGGAAGGGGCAGCATTTTAGAAAACAATCCCAGAATATGTCTGGATAACCCAGCCCGAATTGTGAAAGAGAACTATACTAGTCAACAAAACACTGCCTTGAAGTCTGGACTTTATAAACCAGGGGGTGATGGTGGTCCACGCCTTTAATCCCGGCAACTTTAGAAACAAAGAGGGGTGAAGCTAAAGAGAAGACTCAGCTAAAAAGAACACTTGCTCCTTTTGCAGAGGAACCTGGCTCAGTTACCATGGCACTCACCTGGCATCCACAGCCATAACTCCCAATTACAGTGAGGATCTGATGCTCTCCTTTGGCCTCTGTAGGCATAGCACACATAGGCTGTCCCTACATACACAGATGCAAACACTGAAGTAAATCTTAGTTGTAGTGGCACATTCCTTTAATCCCAGCCTTCGGAAGGCAGAGGCAGGCAGGTCTCTGTGAGTTCAAGGCCAGCCTGGTCTACACGGGACTAGAGGGGTGAAGCATCATGACTACAGCTACATTCTTTTTTACTTTGGAGATCAAGCCTCATGATGTTGTCTTTGGAATCTTCCTGCCCCCGCAGCGGCAGGAGACCTGGGTTTACAGGCCTCTGAACACCTGACCTGTTTTTATGTTCTCTTTAAACATTTATTTACATAGGCCACACCCAAAATGACTTTGGAGGAAGTGTCTTGCAACCCAGGCTGTCTTGTCACTTACTATATAGTCCCCGCTCCTGGAAACTGACCTCAAGTTTATGGTCTTCCTTCCTGCCTCCACTTCCCCAGCCTTGGGAGTACAAGTGTGCATGCGTCATCACGCCAAGCTGAATGTGGTGGCTGGCTTTATTTTGTTTTTGTTTTCTGAGGGGAGGTCTTACTGTGCAACCTTGGGTGGCTTAGGACTCCCCATGTAGACCAGATTGGCCTTAAACTCAGAGATCCACCTGCCACTTCCTCCTGAGTGCTAGGAGTAAAGTTATGTGCTGCTGTTCATGGCATTTTTGGTTCTTTTTTTTTTTTTTCTTTTCTTTTTTTTCAGAGCTGGGGACTGTTCATGGCATTTTTAAATACCTACTGAGTTTCCCTCACTGGATTATGTGACTGTGACTTGTTCATAAAAATGAAGAAATGGGCATAACTGTTCTTCCTCACTGGGTAGTGTAGAACACAGAGTAGAAAGCACGAATAAAATATACCATAATAAGGGCAGTCAATTCTCAAGGAAGGGACTGTCCCCGTTGAAAACACAAGAATGGCTAGGAAGGCAGTTACACAATTAGAAGTGGGAAGTGGAGACTTTCATTCAGGGGAAAACAAGTGGAAACCATGGGAAGTAAAAGGAGGCACAGTGTGTGTGGTAGTGAAACTTAAATTTGTGGCTGAGGTACAGGAAATAGGTCCAAGACTCAAGATTTGTGGTAGGCAGAGCCCAGATGTTGGTATTTGGAAATTCTCCATTTTGTTTTGGGCCATTATACCGAAGGCAACAGAATGCCTCTGGATATTTTACACAGGGTGCTGACTTGATCAGGTCTGTTTTTGCTCAAGATCAGTTTGCTGAGCTCTGTGAAGGATGTCTTGTAAACAAATTGAGCACTGGGACATGTTAAATGACTGTGGAATTCTGAGATGGGCGTCATTCTCGAATAGAATTGAAGTGATCAAGTGTTTAAGAAAGCAGAATCCTGGGCTGGGGTTGTGTGGCTGTTGGTAGAGTGCTCCATTGAATGAATGCCCCACTATCATTTAAACTTGATGAAGTGCCATATTGGGCAGCAAATACAGATGGGTCTCTGTGAGTTCAAGGTCAATCTGGGGTACATAAAACAGAGAAGACCAAGAAAATCAAAGAAGGTGGGATCCCAGTGCGAACAATCCAGCTAACTGAACCACGGATGCTGTGAAGACTGACCGGGCTAAGCTAAGCGCATGCCCAGTAGGTGGTTGGCGCGGAGTTTGCGCAGTAGTGGGAATTCAAGCCTCAAAGCTTCCCGCCTGCGCACAGTCAGGAGCAGGCCCAACCCACTTTTGAAGGTGACGCTAACATTATCCACATCCGGTCGAACCTCACTGTACCCCTTGGGACTGGACGCTCTCTCCGGAACGATTCCCGCCTCTTCCGTGTTTTGGTGCGCACGGTTCTGTCAGACGCAGCGGCCATTGGCTGTCGGTCGACTCGAGAGCAGCGATTGGCTGTCGCTTGTCGTCGCTCAAACGCCTCAGGGTATATGGTGTGAGGTGGGTGGGGCGCTGGGCAGCCCAGCGGCGCTGGCAGGTGAGTAAGGGCTTGCATCTCTGGTACCTTGGTGGTTACAGTGGCTCTCTGGAGCCTGCGGAAGGCCTGGCTTCCTGGAGCGCTCGGTGTAATGTCCGAGTCGGCTCTTAGCCTCGGCGCTCTCGGTCTGGCGGCCGCTACGGCTGGACTCGGTTGGCGCCACGCTTGACGCTGCTGATTCCGGGAAGCCCTCCGGTCTGGGCTCACGGAGTTGGGCTACTTCCTCCTCCGAGTTTTAGCTATCCTCGGAAGCTTGGCCCCGGCCTCAGCGCCCAGGCAAGCTTGCCCACGGGCCTTTTTGTGTCCCGATCGCTCTCGTGCGCTTTGTTTTGGTTGCCGTGTCCAGCCGTCAGAACCTGGCCTGTGAGTCCTTGTTTAGGACCTGGGCCTTCTGGATTATGGCTCGGAGTTCATTGGTGCCTAGCGATACAGTATACTCTTAATATTTGTTGATGGGACGATTTTGTACTTTGACTATTGATGAAATGTCAGGTAGGGATCCTGTGGGTTGGATGCTCCCCAACCCCCGAATTAGCTCTCAGAAACAAGGATACGTGAAGCTAACCCTTATTGAGCCTCAGTAGTGCTCTTAAGCGCATGGGCTAAGTAATTTAAGATGACAAAATTAAGGAGTTTCATTTTATTTTTCTTCTTCATCGATCTGATCTCTTCAGACAGATACACCTTTACACATAATGTGATGGCTTTTTTTTTTTTTTTTTTTTTGAGGCCATCTTAATTTTGTAGCTCTGGCTGACCTGAAATTCTCAAGAGATCTTGTCTCAAAGGCTGGCACCACCACCCTTACCCCACTTACCCCACCACTCTATTTTAAAAATTAGTGGTGTGAGCATGTGTGAGTGAATGCTGGGGGGGGGGGTGTTCGGGGGGAGGCACATGCACACCAAGTTGTGCAGGTGGAAGGGCAGGTACAACTTTGTAGAGTGGATTCTTTTCCCCTTGATGATTAGATTATATTCTTAAAAATATTTAGTAAAGCATAGACATAGAAGATAGAGCATAAACAGGGTTCCTTCAGTCAAATAGAATCTACATTTTAACATGAAAGGTGTAAAGCATTGGGTAGGCAAAGACAAATTATGGCATTGAAAGCCTGGTGAGAGACTTAACAACATAATTGAGTAAGGAGTAGAGTGCTTTTGCTCATATGTAGGCTATATGGAGTAAGGATATGGACTTTGGGCTCAGCTTCAGGTTATGAGGTCTAAATGGTGCCTGCCTCAGTTTTACCAATTACACAATGCAAATAAAATGCTTAATATGAGACTAGAGGAGGCTCAGGCAGTAAAGTGCTTGTTTCACAAACATCAGGAGGCCCTCGGTTTGATTGCCAGAGCCCACATTAAAAAAAACTCCAATGGCTGGGAGCTGTGACACAGGCATTTAATCCTCTCATCTGGGAAACAGAGATGGGCGGGTCAAGGCCAGCTTGGTCTGCATAGACAAGACAGCCAGAGAGACCCTATCTTGTAAAAAGGCCAGGGAGTGCTTGTAATCCTGTTGTTGGGAAGTAGACAGGAGGATCCTTGCTGCTCCCTGGTAGGTCAGCTTCAGGGCAAGGAGAAACTACCAAAAGCAAACAAAGCCCTCAGGTGGTTGATTCTTGAGGAACCACAGAGCTCTCCCTACTGACTTCCAAACACACACACACACTTCTTACCATGGCTTAGTGTGATGGCACAAACCTGTAATCCCGGCTACTTGGGTGTCTGAGGCAGGAGGATTGTAGCACACTACAGTGTGAGTTTAAGGCCCGCCTGTGCCACTTAGGGAAACCCTGTCCCAGACACTATGTATAGGTTGCTTCCTTAGTATCAAAAATAATATTTTTGTGAGGGCTTTTCAAAAAAACTTGATCACTTTGTTCTTTCCTACGCAATGGTGTTTTTCATGAGAGTATTGGATCCCCTGGAATTGGAATTACAGACAGTTGTAAGCCACCATGTGGTTGCTGGGAATTGAACACAGGTCTTCTGGAAGAGCAGCCAGTGCTCTTAACCACTGAGTCATCTCTCCAGTCCCTTGAGATTTATTTTTACTTTAATGTGCATGGGTGTTTTACCTGCATGAATGTCTGCATCACATGCCTGCAATGCCCTCGGAGCAGAAGAGGGTGTTGCATCCCCTGGAACTGACATTATAGATGGTTGTGAGCAGCCATATGGTTGTTGGGACTTTCACCTAGGTCCCCTAGAACAGTAGTCTGGGCTCCTAACCAGAGTCATGTCTAGCTCCATTCAACAGAATAGTATTGTATCTGACATATTCCAGACAAAAGTTTTGTTTTCCCCATTTTGGCCAAGACTGCACATGTAGTAGGTGGTAGGCAGTGGAATCTGGGTTTTGACTTTGTTGCCTCTCTTTGAAACTGAGCATTGTTCTGTCTCCCATGGGAATATGCTCTGAAGCTATATGAGAAAATGTCTGTTAAAGTCCTTAGCTTCTCAGTATTATTCTCTCTTCCCAGGAAACCAGACAGACTCTTGAGAAAGTGCTGGTCCATCTCTACTGAAAAAAGCCATGAGATACTGAAAAGTACCTGCTGGCTCTCGGTGGGCTGCTCGCCTGCACTGGAACACAGTCTTACAGCTCTGCATTTCTTCCTCTTCTTCTGGGCCAAAGGCCATGTCGCCTCCTGGAAAAGTTCCCCGGAAGGAGAACCTGGGGCTCCAGTGTGAGTGGGGGTCCTGCTCCTTTGTGTGCTCAGCCATGGAGGAGTTCTTCGACCATGTCACTCAGCACCTGCAGCAGCACATACATGGCTCTAAGGAGGAGGAAGAAGAGGAGGATCTGCTAGGTAAGGGACAGGAAAGAGCTCAAGGCAGTGTGTTCTGAAAGAGCAAAAGGACAGTTGAGAAAACTATCTTTCCCCTCCCCCTCCTCTTCTTCTTCTTCCTCCTCCTTCTCCTCCTTCCCCTTCCTTCCTCCCCCTTCTTTTTTTTTTCAAGACAGGATTTCTCTGTGTAGCCCTAGATGTCCTGGAATTCATTTTGTAGACCAGGCTAGCCTCTGAGGTCCACTTGCCTCTGCCTCTCAGTGCTAGGATTGAAGGCATGCACACCACACCTGGCTTTTTTTTTTTTTTTTTTTTTTTTTTTTTGGTTCTTTTTTTCGGAGCTGGGGACCGAACCCAGGTTTTTTTTTTTTTTAAAGATTTATTCATTTATTTTATATATATAAGTACACTGTTGCTCTCTTCAGACACACCAGAAGAGGGCATCTGATCTTGTTACGGATAGTTGTGAGCCACCATGTGGTTGCTGGGAATTGAACTCAGGACCTCTGGAAGAGCAGTCGGGGCTCTTAACCACTGAGCCATCTCTCCAGCCCAACTAATTTATTTTTTATTTCATGTGCATTGGTGTTTTCCCTGCATTTATGTCTGTGTAAAGGTGTTGGATCTCCAGGAGCTGGAGTTAACAGAAGGTAGTGAACTGCTAGGAATGGAACCCAGGTCCTCTGGAAGAGCAGCCATCTTAACCACTCAGCCATCTCTTGCTTTCTGAGGCTTATTTTCTTAATTATACTTTCTTCATTCATAATATTGTATAGTCATCTCTAGAGAATTCAGTCAACGAGGATGTAAAGAATGATTACCAGGAGAAGGAATTTGATTTTGTGTGTGGGGCGGCACATGCCATGGATCAAGGTGGCGATCACAGGACCACTTGTGGGACAAGGCTCCATGTCATTGGGCTTGGTACAAGTGCCTTTACCTACTAAATCATCTTGCTGGACCTCTTCCCTTAAACCTTCTTTATGGGAGTGGGAACACACATCTACATATTTGTGTGTATGGTGTGTGAACTTAGCATGGTGCGTGTGTAGAGGTCAGAGGACAACTGTGGGAGTCCATCCTTTTCTTCCACTATGTGGGTTCTGGGGATCAAAACTCAGATTATTAGGCTTGGCAGTAAGTGCCTCCCCCTGCTGAGCCATCTCTCTCTCACCCACCTACCCATTTTTATTTCTCTTTTTTGAGACAGGACTCACTTTGAATTCTCAGGTGGCCTAGAGTTCACTCTGTAGAGCATGCTTGCCTTGAATTCATAGAGAACTGAGGGAATTAAAGGTGTCTGCCTGCCTGTGCCTCCAAGTACTGGTAGTAACGGCTTAAGACACCAGGCACAGCTGCCCCTTTCCCTTTGTATTAACTTATTTACATTTTTTGTTTAGATTTATTTATTTTTTAGTTTTATATTTTGCTTTTTGTTTTACATGTCTTGTCTGTATGTGCACCATGAATGTCTGGTGCCTACAGAGGCCAGGGAAGGATGTTGGATTCCCTTGAACTGGAGTTATGAATTGTTATAAGCCATCATGTGGGAACCAAACTCAGGTCCTCTGCAAGAGCAGTAAGTAGTCAGACAGCTAAGCCGTCTCCTGTCCCCATTTACTTCTGAGGCAGATCTCACTAATCCAGGCTAGCCTCATACCCCCCTGAAGTCCTCCTGCTCTAGTCTCCCAAATACTGGAATTACTAGCATGAGCCAACACATGGTTTGGAGCACATTTATATCATAACTACTCATCCTAGCTAGGAAGATAGTTGAACAGTTTTATTCAGGCTAGTCAGAAGTGCTCCTGTTTCAGTTACTCCTTTCCCTTTCTCTGACAGCTCCTGTAGCCCTGACTGACTTTAAACTTATTATGTAGCTAAGGATGAACTTAGTCTGGATCCTTCTGAGGATGCTGAGACTATACTTACATACCACACCTGTTCGCAAAGTCAATACACAAAAAAATGAAATTAAAGAATGGTTTTATTTTCTGAAGTTTCAGCTTTTTAAAATATGCAAATTCCCGCTCAATGTTGAAAATGTGGTACTTAGATGTATGGGAGAAATAGGAAGTGGGCTGGAATGAAGGGAAAAGAGAACTGGAGCGTTAGTGTTGGGAGGCCCTGTCTTCCTCATGGACCATGAGAAACTGAGGAGAGGTGTGTTTGCCAAAGATACCCTAACTCCTCCCTGGATCCCTGTCTCAGGCCTTATACATGCTGTTAACCTCAGCTTAGACTACCGCCCTCTTTACATTGACTCCTAACAGAGGGACTCTAACTTCAGTCAGCATCAAGTTACTTCTGTTTTACAGTTTGTAGCAGGGTCTTACTCTGTAGTCCAGGGTGGCCAGGAAATCATGGCAGTTTGCCAGCCTAATCGTCTTGAGTCCTGGTATTATGGCTAAGAGCCAGCATACCTAGCTCTGGGTAATGTTTGCCTGGTGCCCCATACCTTACCCCATATCCCTTGCCACTAGCTACAGTTATGTAGATGTGGTTACTTAACCTCTGACTGAAAGCCCTGTGAAGACAAGGGCTGGGACTCCTGCCTCCCCATTATGTCCACAATAGCCAATTCAGTTGAAAGTCATTAAGTAAGGTCACGTGGTGGATGAACTCCTGGTTCCTCCCTGGTTAGAGTCCTATTAATGTCTCAAATGGAAAGCTAACTGAGCTTGGAAAGTGTCAGACCATTTCTTCTAAACCTTTCTGCAGAGGAAGAATTCTCCTGCTTGTGGCAGGAGTGTGGCTTTTGCTCTCTGGACAGTTCTGCCGACCTCATCCGCCATGTCTACTTCCACTGCTACCACACCAAGCTGAAACAGTGGGGGCTGCAAGCCTTGCAAAGCCAGGCTGACCTCAGCCCCTGCATCCTGGACTTCCAGAGCCGGAACGTCATCCCTGACACCCCTGACCATTTCCTGTGCCTGTGGGAGCATTGCGAGGTCAGCAGACAGTGACAGACAGAGGGGTTGGAAGGAAGCTGGGGCCTTGACTCAAGATACCTTAACTCTTTCTGGGGTACCTTATATTTCTGAGACTCATGCTAGTATATCCCAGTTATTCTTTTGTAACTGCTTTGTCTTAAAACTTTCCTGTCCCCTCAAGTTAATTTGGGGGAGAGCAAGAATCCCCCCTTTGGACATGGGTGAGAGTCCCTGTAACCACTCAGTCCTCACCCCGAGTTGCCCTGGCACAGAGTGTCTTCGACAATCCTGAGTGGTTCTATCGGCACGTGGATGCGCACAGCCTGTGCTGTGAATACCAAGCTGTCAGCAAGGACAACCATGTGGTGCTGTGTGGCTGGAAAGGTAGGGCCACCCCTCTGCTCTGGCTTCTGCTTAAAACTCTGGAGGTGTAAAGGTCTAGAGGAGCCAGGGATGGGACCAGTTCCTGCAAGACTAAGCAGGCTACTGGCTGGAGAAACTTGGTACCAGAGCCAGGTTGGGGAAGGGTGTTTAGGGATGGAACATGATGGATCTTCCTTCCCAGGCTGTACCTGTACCTTCAAGGACCGGTGTAAGCTTCGAGAACACCTCCGCAGCCACACCCAGGAGAAGGTGGTGGCCTGTCCCACTTGTGGGGGCATGTTTGCCAACAACACCAAGTTCCTAGATCACATCCGTCGGCAGACCTCATTGGATCGTAAGAGGCTGGAGAGGAGAGGGAGAGTGTGGGCTTGAAGTGAGGACGAGGGTATTTTCCCAGGGGAGGTGACTGCTGCTGAGATCTGTACCCTCGCTCTCTTCCTCTTTTGGGATCAGGCACCTCCTAGACTTCACTTAGACAATGTTCAGCACTTACTGTTTTCAGCATCAGTTATCTCAGGAATCCTCACAACAGCCCCATGAGGTAGGCTTCTTATTCCCCTTTTTACAGATGAGGAAACTGAGGCTCAGAGAGCTTAAGTCACTTACCTGAGATCATACAGCTAGTAAGTGGTAAAGCTGGGGCTTTAACTCAGGTCTGGACTCCAGATCCCATCTGTAGCTTCCCTTTGCTCCTTGGGTGGCTCCCTTGTGTTTGGGATGGTTCCCCTCTCCTCTGTCCTTCACTGTTCTCTTCAGTCCCCTTTGTTCTGCCTCCCACCCCAGAGCAGCGTTTCCAGTGCTCCCACTGTTCCAAGAGATTTGCCACAGAGAGGCTCTTGCGTGATCACATGCGGAACCATGGTGAGTAACCTGCGCCCAAGCCTCCCTGCTTTCCTTTCCAGGTCCCATGAGTCCATTGCTCAGAGCCTTTTCTCTGCTTCTCAGTGAATCACTATAAATGCCCTTTGTGTGACATGACCTGCCCACTGCCTTCTTCCCTCCGGAATCACATGCGCTTTCGACACAGTGAAGACCGGCCCTTTAAATGTGACTGTTGTGACTACAGGTAAGGGGATCCTGGGGTACAGAATTCAGGGCTCAAGTTTCAGGGTTTCCTATGCCCCCAACCCCTCCTGATCTCTCTTTGCAGCTGTAAGAATCTGATTGACCTCCGGAAGCACCTGGACACCCACAGCAAGGAGTCAGCCTACAGGTGTGACTTTGAGAACTGCAGTTTCAGTGCCCGATCGCTCAGCTCCGTCAAGTCCCATCACCGCAAAGTGCATGAAGTGAGTGGCTGGTGGGGAAGGGCTGGCAGGAGTATGAGTGAGGAGCTGACCCCATTTCCTCCTCCCTTCTTGTCAGGGAGACTCAGAGCCAAGGTACAAATGTCATGTCTGTGACAAATGCTTCACTCGTGGCAACAACCTCACTGTGCACCTTCGCAAGAAGCACCAGTTCAAGTGGCCCTCAGGACACCCTCGTTTTCGGTGAGTTTAAAAATTGTTCCACACAGATTTCTACACTTCCTTGTTTGTTTATTGTTGTATGAATGGTGGTGGCGGGAGGCAGGGGTGCTCCTGTAGCAGTCGGGGCACGGCTTGGTTTCCTTTATATGGTTCATATATCGAACTCAGCTCATCAGGCAGGCATGGCAAGCATTTTACACCCTGAGCCATCTCACCAGCCAGACAGACTTTAACAAGGGAGAAAAAAAAACACCAAATTTTATGGTATTTTGATACCTACCATCTATGTGTGGTCTCAACCTTAAAAATAGTGTTGGAGCAAAGATTTGGGGCGGGGGGTGCTGTTGTTTGGAGACAGCCCTGGCTGGCCTATTTGTTATGTAGACCAGTCTGGCCTTGAACTCACTGAGGTCCACTTGCCTCTCTGTTTCGGATGAGATGAAAGGTGTGCACCTCTGTGTAGTGCACTCTGTGCAGGGCTGAGACCTCCACTGCAAAGCTTAGCCTCAGACTCAGCAAGTAGTGCCTGAGTTCCTGAGCTGCAGTCAGCGGTAAAGGGCGAGTGAGGCTCTGCCCTCAGCCCCACGGCATTCTCCTAAACGGTGGACACGGCCTTGTTACAGAGCTGATCAGTCTCTGTACTGTGTGGGTGTCAGCATTAGTTTTTCCATTTGGAGTCCTCTCCTCTGAACCTTATTCTACAGATTCCATTAGAAACCTTTTCTTAACCTTCAGTTCTATCACACAGAATCCTAAGATTCTTCCCCATAGCATATTCGTATATTCACCTTCAGTTTCGTCATCCTCTGCTGGTCTACTGTCTCCTCCAGGTACAAGGAGCATGAGGATGGCTACATGCGGCTACAGCTAGTTCGGTATGAGAGTGTGGAGCTGACACAGCAGTTGCTGCAGCAGCTACAAGAAGGATCAGATCCAGGATTGGCACTGAATGAGAGCAGCCTCCAGGGCATCGTTCTAGAAACAGTGCTAGGGGGGCCAGGACCTGAGGAAGAGACAGAAGAAGAAGGTAGGGTTGTTGAGGGGACAGCCCTCTCAGCTTCTCAGGACAACCCCAGTTCTGCCCTCCATATGGTCAGTCAGACAGATGCCCAAGGCCAGCGAGACCTTGTCTACTATGTGCTGTCCGAAGCCCCAGGAGAGCCCCCGCCAGTCTCTGAAGCACCCTCAAGAGAGATGGAAAAGCTTCAAGGGATACCCGAGGAGCCAGACGTCCAGATGGGCTGAGGCTGCAGAGCCTGACCAGTCCTACTCCAGATCTTGGAGTTTGAACCAGGCAGGAAGCAGTGCCCAGCGGGCAGCCTTTGTTCTTGGATCCCTTTAGAAGTGGTGCTGAGAACAGTGTTTCCCCTCTGACTCAGGAGACATCATTCTGTAGACTCTGGGGAGTTTGGATTCACTGAGGAAATCCTACATGTATGTTCTCAGGAGCTGTTACCAGGTTTAAGCATACTCCCTTGGCATGCTAGACAGTGAGTAAATATTTAGTCCACATCCATTCCAATCTCCCATCGACCCAGGGATGAGGGACTGTTCCTTATGAGGGCCGTTTCCTCACTGTAAGTTAAGCATTGAGAACCAGGTGCCATTTCTCTCAAGGTTTCCCTTTACATTCCAGGGACACTTGTTATCTTCAGGGACAGGATTGGGATACTGTGTGTGTGTGACAGTTATTTTTTTGGGAATAAAAGAAACACTTGGGGTGTTACTTATTTCTCAAGTTTGATGGCAATTAACTAAGTAACGGATATAGCTGCCTAGAAGTAGAGCTGGATAGTCAGGCCTCTCCCTTTCGTAACCAGGACGGCTTCTTTAGCTGTCGTGTGCCCATTTAGAGGAGGAGGTCCCTTCCTCTAGGGCATCTTCCACCTCTGTGGAGGGACGCTCCATGTACTTGGCCATGAGCGAATGCTGCAATGTTACAGAATGGATACAAATGGCAGCTGTACTGCACCCTCAGTTCTAATTACAGCCCTGTGCCTCTAGGGTAGGCTGCATTGGAATCTGGAATGGAGGTGGTTCGGGAAGTCACTCCGAGAATGGCAAGTACTCAAGACCAGGAATCAAGCTAGAAAATTGTGTGTCTATATAGTTTCCTAAGAGTGGATCTATTTTGATAAGATTGTATCACATGTATATTCACTTGTTTTTCTGTGTATGTAAGAATACCACAGTCAAGCAGTATCCATGCAGGTAAAAAGAGGGTGACCAATCTTCTGGAACTGGACAGGTGGGTGCTAGAAACTGAGTGTGGATCTTTGCAAGAGCAGCAAGTGCTCTTAACTGCTTAGTTATCTCACCAGCCCCTTTCATTGTGAGCTTGAAGTTGAAATTACTCAAAAGAAGAACCACACCTTTAATTCTAACACTTAGGAGGCAGAGGCAGGCATTGGATTGCTGAGGTTAAGGCCAGTCTGGTCTACAGAATGAGTTCCAGAACAGCCAGGGCTACACGGAGAAACCCTGTCTCAAAAACTTAAAAAAAGTGTAGTATATGTTTCAGTGTGTCTGTGTCCGCAGGAATGTGGTATGTGCAAACTGGCTGGCCAGGGAGCTTAGGAATTTGCCTTTCTCTGCCCCTGCCCAGCACTAGGTTACTTTGATGTAAGTGTTGGGTGTCTGGACTCAGATCCTTGTGCTTGTAGAGCAAGCACTGACCAAGCCGTCCCCATAACCCCTGTTCGGCTATTCCCAAGCACATTCCCTCTCGTTTGCTTCTGTCAGTCCATGAATAAAGGGAATGGGTGCTCTCAGGGACTTTAGATGGCTGCCAGAGAAGGGTTTCTGAACTTCAGCCTCTTCCAGGATGAAGCCTCCTAAACTATCCAGGTGACTATGTCTAACTCCATCTATGCTCAGCAGGATCTTCCTCAACTACTCCTTCTGACTTGGCTCTTCTGTTTTGTAATTGGTAAACAAGGCCCTGACTTTCATTCCCAGCTTTGCTAAAACTATTAAAAAAAAAAAAACAAAAAACAGAAAAACCTTGGATGGTGGTGGTGCAGGCCTTTAATCCCAGCATTTAAAGACTGCTCAAACAAATGGGGCTTTTAAAAGCTGGATCTTTGTGAGTTTGAGGATAGCCTGGTCTATAGAGAGAGTTCCAGGACAGCCAGGACTACATAGAAATCCTGTATTGCAGTGGGAGATGGGGATAATGAGGACTGTTGCTTTGAGAGGCACAGCTTCAGATATTTTGGTTGTCTTCCTGCCCTGCTTCCTGGGTGCTGGGATTACAAGTATGTACTGCCATACTTAGCTCCTGGTTTCTCACTGTGAAAACTGCCTGTTACAGAGATGTAGTCATACACACCTTAATACCAGCATCCAGGAGAGTCCAGAAGATCTCTTTTTTTTTTTTTTTTTTTAAGAATTATTTATTTATTTCAGGTATAGGATACATTGTAGCTGTCTTCAGACACAGCAGAAGAGGGGCATGGAACCCCATTACAGATGGTTGTGAGCCACCATGTGGTTGCTGGGAATTGAACTCAGGACCTCTGGAAGAGCAGCCAGTGCTCTTAACTGCTGAGGCATCTCTCCAGCCCTCCAGCAGATCTCTTGAGTGGTAGGTCAGGCTGGTCTAAGTTCCAGGCAGCCAGGGCTATGCAGAGAAAGACTGTCTCAGATAATACAGGTAAAATTAGTAAAAAAAAAAAAAAAAAAAAAAGATTTTGCTCTTGTTTCTGCTCTGTTTGCTCTTCCTCCTCCCTCCTCATTTCCCTCTCCCATCTCTCACCATGCTCTCATGGCCAGCCTTAACTCCTCTATTCTCTCCCTGACTTTCTTTATCTTTACTCTCTCAACTCCCCTCCCCATGCCCTGAATAAACTCTAGTCTAGACTTAAAAAAAACAATCTATCAATTCCTATTGAGTCTTTGCTATAGCTTAGGCAGATTACTAAAAACACAAAGATACGAACTTGGGACTTTGCTGCTGGAGGGCCTTGCAAACAGGACAAGAGTGACAGAGAGCCAGAGTCAGAAGAGAGGCTTGGGTGGAGCTCAGGAAGATCCTGCTTATCATGGAAGATGACGGTGGAGATGGTTAGTTAGACATAGTTACATGTAGAAGTTAGGAAAGACGATCCAGGAAGAGGCTTCCTCATAACCAATAACAGAAGGCACCTTAGAAGGATTGCAGCGCAGCGCCTCATTTTCTCATGTGCATACGTAACAAAAATTGAAAATACTGAACCCTAACTTTGAAGGGTTTGGTGCGATGGGGATACAGGGACCCAGGAGTTAGGAACTATGGAGACTGCTTCTGTGGGACAAGTCCACACCCTCAGAAGAGTGCCTGAATATTAAATGAATGAGTAAACTGCTCAGGACTGTAATAAATGGAAAAGCATGATCCTTCCGTGTGTTGTAGCAGGAAGAGGTGAAAAAAAATCATCCCCAGACCATGTTGGGAATTGAACTCTGGTCCTTTAGAGGCAAAAAAGATGAGCCAGAGGGTGTTACAAGACTTCAAGTTCTACTGAGGGAAGGAAGCTAAAGAAACAGTCTTTGGTTAAGATCATGACCTTATAGTATTTACCTAGCAAACCATAAATTCAGTTTCCAGTGGTGATAGTTAATTGTCAATTTGACAATTTTGAATCACCTGGGCAGAGAGTCTCAGAGGGACTGTCTGGATCGGGCTGACCCCTTGTGGGCATGTCTGTGTGGGATTAGCTTGATTGATTATGTTGAGGTAAGAAGACCCACCCACTGTGGGTGGCACCATTTCCTGGGCAGGCAGATCTGTAACGGAGAAACAGCTGAACACTGGTAGGCATGTGTACGTTTGTTCAACTGTGATGTGTGTCACGTTCCTGACCCTTGACTCCCCTATAGTCTGTAACTTGGAATTATGAGCCTTATAAACCCTTTGTCCCTTAATCCCTTAAAGTACTTTGAGCAGGATATTCGTCACAGCAGTAACATATACATGGATTGGAGGGGTGGCTCAGTGGTTAAGGGCACTTGCTGTTCTTCCAGAGGATTTAGGGGCAATTCTGAGCACCCAGTTCCAGGAGATCTGATGCCCTCTACTGGCCTATGTGAGCATGAAACATGCATGTGGTATGCAGATATACATGCAGGGAAAACACTCATACAAAAAAAATCCTAAAAGAAAGACTTTTATAGAGAACATGACATTCTGCAGTTTTAGAGAACCCCTCACTTCCTATCAAAGGAAGTCACATAGGAGAGAAAAAGGTGGTGCTTCAGGGGCTATGAGTGTAGCTCAGCGGTAGAATAATTGTTTAAATGCTTGAGTTAAATTTATGTCATACCTGGGTGTGATGGTGCCTTTAATCCTGGTAGACCTCTGACTGGTCTACACAATAAATTCCAGGACAGTCAGGGCTACACAGAAATACCCTCTCAAAAAGCTAATGTTGCTATTTTATATTGTATGTTAGTCTCTGTTGCTATAACAAAAAAACCAAACAAACCTATGGGGTATACAAGGCAAAACATTTATTTTTGGCTCATTTTTTAGGGGTCTCAGGTCATGCCTGCAGTCGTCTTTGGGCCTATGGTGAGAAATCATGGTGCAGAGAGAATGTGGGGGAGGGGACTGCTCAGCTGTGGGGGCCCAGGAGCAGGAAGACAGGGACAGATACTCTCTTTAAAAGCAAGACTGTCTCTGAAGATCATCATGCCAGAGTTCAAGAAAGGCCACCATTCCATGTCTGTGTTCAGGAGCCAAGGAAGAGAGGATGAACTTTGCTGCTGTACCATGGAAGGGAGGAAGCTCTCTCCTTTTTGGTCACCTCCTTTCTGTTCTGAACAGCATCTCCCCAATTGTCCAGCAGAGACTCTTATTCTTGACAAATTTAAAATCTTGAATTGAGCCAGCTGGTGGGCAAGAGAGATCACAGTGGACAAAGAATCAGAGTTCTGGAAACAACTGGGCCAGATCCTGAGTCTCCAGTCTAAGTCCTTTCTGGATCCCACAGAACTCCACCACACTCCTTCCCCCCCCCCCCCCCATAAAGCTTACCAACTGTTCACACAAATCCTTGTCTAGAGCAGCCTGTTGCTTAGATTAACGCTTAGCACTAAGCTGAGATGAGAATTATCAACCATTGCTGTGTCTGGTCATAAAAAATCTGCTTCGATGGGGACAGTGGGGAGGGCTGGGTAAAAATGGGAGGATTCTCTCAGGAAAAAAAGCATAAATCTTAGGGAATAGGGAGAAGATCCATTTGGACATTAAGAAAAGTCTGGGGATGGCTTTATTCTAAGGAAGATGGGGTATCTATATTAAAGCAAAGACCCACTGTAGATACTAAGTCAGAACCTTGCGAGTGGAACCCTGCACGAAGGGTTTGGAGTGAACAGTAAAGTCTGACAACCACTCTTGGTAAATTATGAGGTCTAAGTGTGCAATAAATGTGACTTCTCCTTTGCCAAGAAGTGGGGTATTGTTATGGAGAAAGAAACTGATCCTGAGTCCTGAATAGCATGCCCCCCTTCCCCTGCAACACATCCCCACCCCTACCCAGCCCCCTAGTACTATATGGTTTCTGAGAATCAGAAGGCTGTCCTTGAACTCAGCATCATCCTCACTCAGTGCCAGGACTAGGGCACGTGCTTCCATGCCTGGCCGGTTATGCTGTGTGTTTTACCATCTTTATGATCCTGATGAGGTTTAGAGATGAGG